>NW_027422684.1:0-621471 GCF_048934315.1 Petromyzon marinus | reverse complement strand
GGCAACCAGCACAATGTCCCCCATGCAATATGGCTGACTTGGAAGTCACCTATAGAACATGGCCACCAGCACAATGTCCCCCATGCAACACGGCTGACTTGGAAGTCACCTATACAAAACAACCAGCACAATGTCCCCCATGCAATATGGCTGACTTGGAAGTCACCTATACAACACAACCAGCACAATGTCTCCCAAGCAATATGGCTCACTTGGAAGTCACCTATACAACATGGCAACCAGCACAATGTCCCCCATGCAATATGGCTGACTTGGAAGTCACCTATACAACATGGCAACCAGCACAATGTCCCCCATGCAATATGGCTGACTTGGAAGTCACCTATACAAGACAACCAGCACAATGTCGCCCATGCAATATGGCTGACTTGGAAGTCACCTATAGGACATGGCAACCAGCACAATGTCCCCCAAGCAATATGGCTGACTTGGAAGTCACCTATACAAGACAACCAGCACAATGTCCCAAATGCAATATGGCTGACTTGGAAGTCACCTATAGAACATGGCCACCAGCACAATGTCCCCCATGCAATATGGCTGACTTGGAAGTCACCTATACAACATGGCAACCAGCACAATGTCCCCCATGCAATATGGCTGACTTGGAAGTCACCTATACAATACAACCAGCACAATGTCCCCCAAGCAATATGGCTGACTTGGAAGTCACCTATACAAGACAACCAGCACAATGTCCCCCTAGCAATATGGCTGACTTGGAAGTCACCTATACAATACAACCAGCACAATGTTCTCCATGCAATATGGCTGATTTGGAAGTCACCTATACAACACAACCAGCACAATGTCCCCCATGCAATATGGCTGACTTGGAAGTCACCTATACAACATGGCAACCAGCACAATGTCCCCCATGCAATCTGGCTGACTTGGAAGTCACCTATGCAATACAACCAGCACAATGTCCCCCATGCAATATGGCTGACTTGGAAGTCACCTATACAACACAACCAGCACAATGTCCCCCATGCAATATGGCTGACTTGAAAGTCACCTATACAACACAACCAGCACAATGTCCCCCATGCAATATGGCTGACTTGGAAGTCACCTATAGAACATGGCAACCAGCACAATGTCCCCCAAGCAATATGGCTGACTTGGAAGTCACCTATACAACATGGCAACCAGCACAATGTCCCCCATGCAATATGGCTGACTTGGAAGTCACCTATAGAACATGGCCACCAGCACAATGTCCCCCATGCAACACGGCTGACTTGGAAGTCACCTATACAAGACAACCAGCACAATGTCCCCCATGCAATATGGCTGACTTGGAAGTCACCTATACAACACAACCAGCACAATGTCCCCCAAGCAATATGTCTCACTTGGAAGTCACCTATACAACATGGCAACCAGCACAATGTCCCCCATGCAATATGGCTGACTTGGAAGTCACCTATACAACATGGCAACCAGCACAATGTCCCCCATGCAATATGGCTGACTTGGAAGTCACCTATACAAGACAACCAGCACAATGTCCCCCATGCAATATGGCTGACTTGGAAGTCACCTATAGGACATGGCAACCAGCACAATGTCCCCCAAGCAATATGGCTGACTTGGAAGTCACCTATACAAGACAACCAGCACAATGTCCCAAATGCAATATGGCTGACTTGGAAGTCACCTATAGAAAATGGCCACCAGCACAATGTCCCCCATGCAATATGGCTGACTTGGAAGTCACCTATACAACATGGCAACCAGCACAATGTCCCCCATGCAATATGGCTGACTTGGAAGTCACCTATACAATACAACCAGCACAATGTCCCCCAAGCAATATGGCGGACTTGGAAGTCACCTATACAAGACAACCAGCACAATGTCCCCCATGCAATATGGCTGACTTGGAAGTCACCTATACAATACAACCAGCACAATGTTCCCCATGCAATATGGCTGATTTGGAAGTCACCTATACAACACAACCAGCACAATGTCCCCCATGCAATATGGCTGACTTGGAAGTCACCTATACAACATGGCAACCAGCACAATGTCCCCCATGCAATATGGCTGACTTGGAACTCACCTATACAACACAACCAGCACAATGTCCCCCATGCAATATGGCTGACTTGGAAGTCACATATAGAACATGGCAACCAGCACAATGTCCCCCAAGCAATATGGCTGACTTGGAAGTCACCTATACAACATGGCCACCAGCACAAGGTCCCCCAAGCAATATGGCTGACTTGGAAGTCACCTATACAACACAACCAGCACAATGTCCCCCATGCAATATGGCTGACTTGGAAGTCACCTATACAACATGGCAACCAGCACAATGTCCCCCATGCAATATGGCTGACTTGGAAGTCACCTATACAACATGGCAACCAGCACAATGTCCCCCATGCAATATGGCTGACTTGGAAGTCACCTATACAAGACAACCAGCACAATGTCCCCATGCAATATGGCTGACTTGGAAGTCACCTATAGAACATGGCCACCAGCACAATGTCCCCCATGCAATATGGATGACTTGGAAGTCACCTATACAACATGGCAACCAGCACAATGTCCCCCAAGCAATATGGCTCACTTGGAAGTCACCTATACAACATGGCAACCAGCACAATGTCCCCCATGCAATATGGCTGACTTGGAAGTCACCTATAGTACATGGCCACCAGCACAATGTCCCCCATGCAACACGGCTGACTTGAAAGTCACCTATACAAGACAACCAGCACAATGTCCCCCATGCAATATGGCTGACTTGGAAGTCACCTATACAACACAACCAGCACAATGTCCCCCAAGCAATATGGCTCACTTGGAAGTCACCTATACAACATGGCAACCAGCACAATGTCCCCCATGCAATATAGCTGACTTGGAAGTCACCTATACAACATGGCAACCAGCACAATGTCCCCCATGCAATATGGCTGACTTGGAAGTCACCTATACAATACAACCAGCACAATGTCCCCCAGGTAATATGGCTGACTTGGAAGTCACCTATACAACATGGCAACCAGCACAATGTCCCCCAAGCAATATGGCGGACTTGGAAGTCACCTATACAAGACAACCAGCACAATGTCCCCCATGCAATATGGCTGACTTGGAAGTCACCTATACAATACAACCAGCACAATGTTCCCCATGCAATATGGCTGACTTGGAAGTCACCTATACAACACAACCAGCACAATGTCCCCCATGCAATATGGCAGACTTGGAAGTCACCTATACAACATGGCAACCAGCACAATGTCCCCCATGCAATATGGCTGACTTGGAAGTCACCTATACAACACAACCAGCACAATGTCCCCCATGCAATATGGCTGACTTGGAAGTCACCTATAGAACATGGCAACCAGCACAATGTCCCCCAAGCAATATGGCTGACTTGGAAGTCACCTATACAACATGGCCACCAGCACAATGTCCCCCAAGCAATATGGCTGACTTGGAAGTCACCTATACAACACAACCAGCACAATGTCCCCCATGCAATATGGCTGACTTGGAAGTCACCTATACAACATGGCAACCAGCACAATGTCCCCCATGCAATATGGCTGACTTGGAAGTCACCTATACAACATGGCAACCAGCACAATGTTCCCCATGCAATATGGCTGACTTGGAAGTCACCTATACAAGACAACCAGCACAATGTCCCCATGCAATATGGCTGACTTGGAAGTCACCTATAGAACATGGCCACCAGCACAATGTCCCCCATGCAATATGGCTGACTTGGAAGTCACCTATACAACATGGCAACCAGCACAATGTCCCCCAAGCAATATGGCTCACTTGGAAGTCACCTATACAACATGGCAACCAGCACAATGTCCCCCATGCAATATGGCTGACTTGGAAGTCACCTATAGTACATGGCCACCAGCACAATGTCCCCCATGCAACACGGCTGACTTGAAAGTCACCTATACAAGACAACCAGCACAATGTCCCCCATGCAATATGGCTGACTTGGAAGTCACCTATACAACACAACCAGCACAATGTCCCCCAAGCAATATGGCTCACTTGGAAGTCACCTATACAACATGGCAACCAGCACAATGTCCCCCATGCAATATAGCTGACTTGGAAGTCACCTATACAACATGGCAACCAGCACAATGTCCCCCATGCAATATGGCTGACTTGGAAGTCACCTATACAATACAACCAGCACAATGTCCCCCAGGTAATATGGCTGACTTGGAAGTCACCTATACAACATGGCAACCAGCACAATGTCCCCCAAGCAATATGGCTGACTTGGAAGTCACCTATACAACATGGCAACCAGCACAATGTCCCCCATGCAATATGGCTGACTTGGAAGTCACCTATAGAACATGGCCACCAGCACAATGTCTCCCATGCAATATGGCTGACTTGGAAGTCACCTATACAACATGGCAACCAGCACAATGTCCCCCATGCAATATGGCTGACTTGGAAGTCACCTATACAATACAACCAGCACAATGTCCCCCAAGCAATATGGCTGACTTGGAAGTCACCTATACAAGACAACCAGCACAATGTCCCCCATGCAATATGGCTGACTTGGAAGTCACCTATACAATACAACCAGCACAATGTCCCCCAAGCAATATGGCTGACTTGGAAGTCACCTATACAATACAACCAGCACAATGTCCCCCAAGCAATATGGCTGACTTGGAAGTCACCTATACAAGACAACCAGCACAATGTCCCCCATGCAATATGGCTGACTTGGAAGTCACCTATACAATACAACCAGCACAATGTTCCCCATGCAATATGGCTGATTTGGAAGTAACCTATACAACACAACCAGCACAATGTCCCCCATGCAATATGGCTGACTTGGAAGTCACCTATACAACATGGCAACCAGCACAATGTCCCCCATGCAATATGGCTGACTTGGAAGTCACCTATGCAATACAACCAGCACAATGTCCCCCATGCAATATGGCTGACTTGGAAGTCACCTATACAACACAACCAGCACAATGTCCCCCATGCAATATGGCTGACTTGGAAGTCACCTATACAAGACAACCAGCACAATGTCCCCCATGCAATATGGCTGACTTGGAAGTCACCTATAGAACATGGCACCAGCACAATGTCCCCCATGCAATATGGCTGACTTGGAAGTCACCTATACAACATGGCAACCAGCCCAATGTCCCCCAAGCAATATGGCTGACTTGGAAGTCACCTATACAACATGGCAACCAGCGCAATGTCTACCAAGCAATATGGCTGACTTGGAAGTCACCTATAGAACATGGCAACCAGCACAATGTCCCCCAAGCAATGTGGCTGACTTAAAAGTCACCTATACAAGACAACCAGCACAATTTCCCCCATGCAATATGGCTGACTTGGAAGTCACCTATAGGACATGGCAACCAGCACAATGTCCCCCATGCAATATGGCTGACTTGTAAGTTACCTATACAACATGGCAACCAGCACAATGTCTCCCATGCAATATGGCTGACTTGGAAGTCACCTATACAACATGGCAAAGAGCACAATGTCCCCCATGCAATATGGCTGACTTGGAAGTCACCTTTACAACATGGCCACCAGCACAATGTCCCCCATGCAATATGGCTGACTTGGAAGTCACCTATACAATACAACCAGCACAATGTACCCCATGCAACACGGCTGACTTGGAAGTCACCTATACAAGACAACCAGCACAATGTCCCCCATGCAATATGGCTGACTTGGAAGTCACCTATACAACACAACCAGCACAATGTCCCCCAAGCAATATGGCTCACTTGGAAGTCACCTATACAACAAGGCAACCAGCACAATGTCCCCCATGCAATATGGCTGACTTGGAAGTCACCTATAGGACATGGCAACCAGCACAATGTCCCCCATGCAATATGGCTGGCTTGGAAGTCACCTATAGAACATGGCCACCAGCACAATGTCCCCCAAGCAATATGGCTCACTTGGAAGTCACCTATACAATACAACCAGCACAATGTCCCCCATGCAATATGGCTGAATTGGAAGTCACCTATACAATACAACCAGCACAATGTCCCCCATGCAATATGGTTGACTTGGAAGTCACCTATACAACACAACCAGCACAATGTCCCCCATGCAATATGGCTCACTTGGAAGTCACCTATACAACACAACCAGCACAATGTCCCCCATGCAATATGGCTCACTTGGAAGTCACCTATACAACATGGCATCCAGCACAATGTACCCCATGCAATATGGCTGACTTGGAAGTCACCTATACAACATGGCAACCAGCACAATGTCCCCCATGCAATATGGTTGACTTGGAAGTCACCTATACAACATGGCAACCAGCACAATGTCCCTAATGCAATATGGTTGACTTGGAAGTCACCTATACAAGAAACCAGCACAATGTCCCCCATGCAATGTGGCTGACTTGGAAGTCACCTATAGAACATGGCCACCAGCACAATGTTCCCCATGCAATATGGCTGACTTGGAAGTCACCTATATAACATGGCAACCAGCACAATGTCACCCAAGCAATATGGCTCACTTGGAAGTCACCTATAGCACATGGCAACCAGCACAATGTCCCCCAAGCAATATGGCTGACTTGGAAGTCACCTATACAACATGGCAACCAGCACAATGTCCCCCATGCAATATGGCTGACTTGGAAGTCACCTATAGAACATGGCCACCAGTACAATGTCCCCCATGCAACACGGCTGACTTGGAAGTCACCTATACAAAACAACCAGCACAATGTCCCCCATGCAATATGGCTGACTTGGAAGTCACCTATACAACACAACCAGCACAATGTCTCCCAAGCAATATGGCTCACTTGGAAGTCACCTATACAACATGGCAACCAGCACAATGTCCCCCATGCAATATGGCTGACTTGGAAGTCACCTATACAACATGGCAACCAGCACAATGTCCCCCATGCAATATGGCTGACTTGGAAGTCACCTATACAAGACAACCAGCACAATGTCCCCCATGCAATATGGCTGACTTGGAAGTCACCTATAGGACATGGCAACCAGCACAATGTCCCCCAAGCAATATGGCTGACTTGGAAGTCACCTATACAAGACAACCAGCACAATGTCCCAAATGCAATATGGCTGACTTGGAAGTCACCTATAGAACATGGCCACCAGCACAATGTCCCCCATGCAATATGGCTGACTTGGAAGTCACCTATACAACATGGCAACCAGCACAATGTCCCCCATGCAATATGGCTGACTTGGAAGTCACCTATACAATACAACCAGCACAATGTCCCCCAAGCAATATGGCTGACTTGGAAGTCACCTATACAACACAACCAGCACAATGTCCCCCATGCAATATGGCTGACTTGGAAGTCACCTATAGAACATGGCAACCAGCACAATGTCCCCCAAGCAATATGGCTGACTTGGAAGTCACCTATACAACATGGCAACCAGCACAATGTCCCCCATGCAATATGGCTGACTTGGAAGTCACCTATAGAACATGGCCACCAGCACAATGTCCCCCATGCAACACGGCTGACTTGGAAGTCACCTATACAAGACAACCAGCACAATGTCCCCCATGCAATATGGCTGACTTGGAAGTCACCTATACAACACAACCAGCACAATGTCCCCCAAGCAATATGTCTCACTTGGAAGTCACCTATACAACATGGCAACCAGCACAATGTCCCCCATGCAATATGGCTGACTTGGAAGTCACCTATACAACATGGCAACCAGCACAATGTCCCCCATGCAATATGGCTGACTTGGAAGTCACCTATACAAGACAACCAGCACAATGTCCCCCATGCAATATGGCTGACTTGGAAGATACCTATAGGACATGGCAACCAGCACAATGTCCCCCAAGCAATATGGCTGACTTGGAAGTCACCTATACAAGACAACCAGCACAATGTCCCAAATGCAATATGGCTGACTTGGAAGTCACCTATAGAAAATGGCCACCAGCACAATGTCCCCCATGCAATATGGCTGACTTGGAAGTCACCTATACAACATGGCAACCAGCACAATGTCCCCCATGCAATATGGCTGACTTGGAAGTCACCTATACAATACAACCAGCACAATGTCCCCCAAGCAATATGGCGGACTTGGAAGTCACCTATACAAGACAACCAGCACAATGTCCCCCATGCAATATGGCTGACTTGGAAGTCACCTATACAACATGGCAACCAGCCCAATGTCCCCCAAGCAATATGGCTGACTTGGAAGTCACCTATACAACATGGCAACCAGCGCAATGTCTACCAAGCAATATGGCTGACTTGGAAGTCACCTATAGAACATGGCAACCAGCACAATGTCCCCCAAGCAATGTGGCTGACTTAAAAGTCACCTATACAAGACAACCAGCACAATTTCCCCCATGCAATATGGCTGACTTGGAAGTCACCTATAGGACATGGCAACCAGCACAATGTCCCCCATGCAATATGGCTGACTTGTAAGTTACCTATACAACATGGCAACCAGCACAATGTCTCCCATGCAATATGGCTGACTTGGAAGTCACCTATACAACATGGCAAAGAGCACAATGTCCCCCATGCAATATGGCTGACTTGGAAGTCACCTTTACAACATGGCCACCAGCACAATGTCCCCCATGCAATATGGCTGACTTGGAAGTCACCTATACAATACAACCAGCACAATGTACCCCATGCAACACGGCTGACTTGGAAGTCACCTATACAAGACAACCAGCACAATGTCCCCCATGCAATATGGCTGACTTGGAAGTCACCTATACAACACAACCAGCACAATGTCCCCCAAGCAATATGGCTCACTTGGAAGTCACCTATACAACAAGGCAACCAGCACAATGTCCCCCATGCAATATGGCTGACTTGGAAGTCACCTATAGGACATGGCAACCAGCACAATGTCCCCCATGCAATATGGCTGGCTTGGAAGTCACCTATAGAACATGGCCACCAGCACAATGTCCCCCAAGCAATATGGCTCACTTGGAAGTCACCTATACAATACAACCAGCACAATGTCCCCCATGCAATATGGCTGAATTGGAAGTCACCTATACAATACAACCAGCACAATGTCCCCCATGCAATATGGTTGACTTGGAAGTCACCTATACAACACAACCAGCACAATGTCCCCCATGCAATATGGCTCACTTGGAAGTCACCTATACAACACAACCAGCACAATGTCCCCCATGCAATATGGCTCACTTGGAAGTCACCTATACAACATGGCATCCAGCACAATGTACCCCATGCAATATGGCTGACTTGGAAGTCACCTATACAACATGGCAACCAGCACAATGTCCCCCATGCAATATGGTTGACTTGGAAGTCACCTATACAACATGGCAACCAGCACAATGTCCCTAATGCAATATGGTTGACTTGGAAGTCACCTATACAAGAAACCAGCACAATGTCCCCCATGCAATGTGGCTGACTTGGAAGTCACCTATAGAACATGGCCACCAGCACAATGTTCCCCATGCAATATGGCTGACTTGGAAGTCACCTATATAACATGGCAACCAGCACAATGTCACCCAAGCAATATGGCTCACTTGGAAGTCACCTATAGCACATGGCAACCAGCACAATGTCCCCCAAGCAATATGGCTGACTTGGAAGTCACCTATACAACATGGCAACCAGCACAATGTCCCCCATGCAATATGGCTGACTTGGAAGTCACCTATAGAACATGGCCACCAGTACAATGTCCCCCATGCAACACGGCTGACTTGGAAGTCACCTATACAAAACAACCAGCACAATGTCCCCCATGCAATATGGCTGACTTGGAAGTCACCTATACAACACAACCAGCACAATGTCTCCCAAGCAATATGGCTCACTTGGAAGTCACCTATACAACATGGCAACCAGCACAATGTCCCCCATGCAATATGGCTGACTTGGAAGTCACCTATACAACATGGCAACCAGCACAATGTCCCCCATGCAATATGGCTGACTTGGAAGTCACCTATACAAGACAACCAGCACAATGTCCCCCATGCAATATGGCTGACTTGGAAGATACCTATAGGACATGGCAACCAGCACAATGTCCCCCAAGCAATATGGCTGACTTGGAAGTCACCTATACAAGACAACCAGCACAATGTCCCAAATGCAATATGGCTGACTTGGAAGTCACCTATAGAAAATGGCCACCAGCACAATGTCCCCCATGCAATATGGCTGACTTGGAAGTCACCTATACAACATGGCAACCAGCACAATGTCCCCCATGCAATATGGCTGACTTGGAAGTCACCTATACAATACAACCAGCACAATGTCCCCCAAGCAATATGGCGGACTTGGAAGTCACCTATACAAGACAACCAGCACAATGTCCCCCATGCAATATGGCTGACTTGGAAGTCACCTATACAACATGGCAACCAGCCCAATGTCCCCCAAGCAATATGGCTGACTTGGAAGTCACCTATACAACATGGCAACCAGCACAATGTCTACCAAGCAATATGGCTGACTTGGAAGTCACCTATAGAACATGGCAACCAGCACAATGTCCCCCAAGCAATGTGGCTGACTTAAAAGTCACCTATACAAGACAACCAGCACAATTTCCCCCATGCAATATGGCTGACTTGGAAGTCACCTATAGGACATGGCAACCAGCACAATGTCCCCCATGCAATATGGCTGACTTGTAAGTTACCTATACAACATGGCAACCAGCACAATGTCTCCCATGCAATATGGCTGACTTGGAAGTCACCTATACAACATGGCAAAGAGCACAATGTCCCCCATGCAATATGGCTGACTTGGAAGTCACCTTTACAACATGGCCACCAGCACAATGTCCCCCATGCAATATGGCTGACTTGGAAGTCACCTATACAATACAACCAGCACAATGTACCCCATGCAACACGGCTGACTTGGAAGTCACCTATACAAGACAACCAGCACAATGTCCCCCATGCAATATGGCTGACTTGGAAGTCACCTATACAACACAACCAGCACAATGTCCCCCAAGCAATATGGCTCACTTGGAAGTCACCTATACAACAAGGCAACCAGCACAATGTCCCCCATGCAATATGGCTGACTTGGAAGTCACCTATAGGACATGGCAACCAGCACAATGTCCCCCATGCAATATGGCTGGCTTGGAAGTCACCTATAGAACATGGCCACCAGCACAATGTCCCCCAAGCAATATGGCTCACTTGGAAGTCACCTATACAATACAACCAGCACAATGTCCCCCATGCAATATGGCTGAATTGGAAGTCACCTATACAATACAACCAGCACAATGTCCCCCATGCAATATGGTTGACTTGGAAGTCACCTATACAACACAACCAGCACAATGTCCCCCATGCAATATGGCTCACTTGGAAGTCACCTATACAACACAACCAGCACAATGTCCCCCATGCAATATGGCTCACTTGGAAGTCACCTATACAACATGGCATCCAGCACAATGTACCCCATGCAATATGGCTGACTTGGAAGTCACCTATACAACATGGCAACCAGCACAATGTCCCCCATGCAATATGGTTGACTTGGAAGTCACCTATACAACATGGCAACCAGCACAATGTCCCTAATGCAATATGGTTGACTTGGAAGTCACCTATACAAGAAACCAGCACAATGTCCCCCATGCAATGTGGCTGACTTGGAAGTCACCTATAGAACATGGCCACCAGCACAATGTTCCCCATGCAATATGGCTGACTTGGAAGTCACCTATATAACATGGCAACCAGCACAATGTCACCCAAGCAATATGGCTCACTTGGAAGTCACCTATAGCACATGGCAACCAGCACAATGTCCCCCAAGCAATATGGCTGACTTGGAAGTCACCTATACAACATGGCAACCAGCACAATGTCCCCCATGCAATATGGCTGACTTGGAAGTCACCTATAGAACATGGCCACCAGTACAATGTCCCCCATGCAACACGGCTGACTTGGAAGTCACCTATACAAAACAACCAGCACAATGTCCCCCATGCAATATGGCTGACTTGGAAGTCACCTATACAACACAACCAGCACAATGTCTCCCAAGCAATATGGCTCACTTGGAAGTCACCTATACAACATGGCAACCAGCACAATGTCCCCCATGCAATATGGCTGACTTGGAAGTCACCTATACAACATGGCAACCAGCACAATGTCCCCCATGCAATATGGCTGACTTGGAAGTCACCTATACAAGACAACCAGCACAATGTCCCCCATGCAATATGGCTGACTTGGAAGTCACCTATAGGACATGGCAACCAGCACAATGTCCCCCAAGCAATATGGCTGACTTGGAAGTCACCTATACAAGACAACCAGCACAATGTCCCAAATGCAATATGGCTGACTTGGAAGTCACCTATAGAACATGGCCACCAGCACAATGTCCCCCATGCAATATGGCTGACTTGGAAGTCACCTATACAACATGGCAACCAGCACAATGTCCCCCATGCAATATGGCTGACTTGGAAGTCACCTATACAATACAACCAGCACAATGTCCCCCAAGCAATATGGCTGACTTGGAAGTCACCTATACAACACAACCAGCACAATGTCCCCCATGCAATATGGCTGACTTGGAAGTCACCTATAGAACATGGCAACCAGCACAATGTCCCCCAAGCAATATGGCTGACTTGGAAGTCACCTATACAACATGGCAACCAGCACAATGTCCCCCATGCAATATGGCTGACTTGGAAGTCACCTATAGAACATGGCCACCAGCACAATGTCCCCCATGCAACACGGCTGACTTGGAAGTCACCTATACAAGACAACCAGCACAATGTCCCCCATGCAATATGGCTGACTTGGAAGTCACCTATACAACACAACCAGCACAATGTCCCCCAAGCAATATGTCTCACTTGGAAGTCACCTATACAACATGGCAACCAGCACAATGTCCCCCATGCAATATGGCTGACTTGGAAGTCACCTATACAACATGGCAACCAGCACAATGTCCCCCATGCAATATGGCTGACTTGGAAGTCACCTATACAAGACAACCAGCACAATGTCCCCCATGCAATATGGCTGACTTGGAAGATACCTATAGGACATGGCAACCAGCACAATGTCCCCCAAGCAATATGGCTGACTTGGAAGTCACCTATACAAGACAACCAGCACAATGTCCCAAATGCAATATGGCTGACTTGGAAGTCACCTATAGAAAATGGCCACCAGCACAATGTCCCCCATGCAATATGGCTGACTTGGAAGTCACCTATACAACATGGCAACCAGCACAATGTCCCCCATGCAATATGGCTGACTTGGAAGTCACCTATACAATACAACCAGCACAATGTCCCCCAAGCAATATGGCGGACTTGGAAGTCACCTATACAAGACAACCAGCACAATGTCCCCCATGCAATATGGTTGACTTGGAAGTCACCTATACAACACAACCAGCACAATGTCCCCCATGCAATATGGCTCACTTGGAAGTCACCTATACAACACAACCAGCACAATGTCCCCCATGCAATATGGCTCACTTGGAAGTCACCTATACAACATGGCATCCAGCACAATGTACCCCATGCAATATGGCTGACTTGGAAGTCACCTATACAACATGGCAACCAGCACAATGTCCCCCATGCAATATGGTTGACTTGGAAGTCACCTATACAACATGGCAACCAGCACAATGTCCCTAATGCAATATGGTTGACTTGGAAGTCACCTATACAAGAAACCAGCACAATGTCCCCCATGCAATGTGGCTGACTTGGAAGTCACCTATAGAACATGGCCACCAGCACAATGTTCCCCATGCAATATGGCTGACTTGGAAGTCACCTATATAACATGGCAACCAGCACAATGTCACCCAAGCAATATGGCTCACTTGGAAGTCACCTATAGCACATGGCAACCAGCACAATGTCCCCCAAGCAATATGGCTGACTTGGAAGTCACCTATACAACATGGCAACCAGCACAATGTCCCCCATGCAATATGGCTGACTTGGAAGTCACCTATAGAACATGGCCACCAGTACAATGTCCCCCATGCAACACGGCTGACTTGGAAGTCACCTATACAAAACAACCAGCACAATGTCCCCCATGCAATATGGCTGACTTGGAAGTCACCTATACAAGACAACCAGCACAATGTCCCCCATGCAATATGGCTGACTTGGAAGTCACCTATAGGACATGGCAACCAGCACAATGTCCCCCAAGCAATATGGCTGACTTGGAAGTCACCTATACAAGACAACCAGCACAATGTCCCAAATGCAATATGGCTGACTTGGAAGTCACCTATAGAACATGGCCACCAGCACAATGTCCCCCATGCAATATGGCTGACTTGGAAGTCACCTATACAACATGGCAACCAGCACAATGTCCCCCATGCAATATGGCTGACTTGGAAGTCACCTATACAATACAACCAGCACAATGTCCCCCAAGCAATATGGCTGACTTGGAAGTCACCTATACAACACAACCAGCACAATGTCCCCCATGCAATATGGCTGACTTGGAAGTCACCTATAGAACATGGCAACCAGCACAATGTCCCCCAAGCAATATGGCTGACTTGGAAGTCACCTATACAACATGGCAACCAGCACAATGTCCCCCATGCAATATGGCTGACTTGGAAGTCACCTATAGAACATGGCCACCAGCACAATGTCCCCCATGCAACACGGCTGACTTGGAAGTCACCTATACAAGACAACCAGCACAATGTCCCCCATGCAATATGGCTGACTTGGAAGTCACCTATACAACACAACCAGCACAATGTCCCCCAAGCAATATGTCTCACTTGGAAGTCACCTATACAACATGGCAACCAGCACAATGTCCCCCATGCAATATGGCTGACTTGGAAGTCACCTATACAACATGGCAACCAGCACAATGTCCCCCATGCAATATGGCTGACTTGGAAGTCACCTATACAAGACAACCAGCACAATGTCCCCCATGCAATATGGCTGACTTGGAAGATACCTATAGGACATGGCAACCAGCACAATGTCCCCCAAGCAATATGGC
Organism: Petromyzon marinus; assembly: GCF_048934315.1. Lineage (NCBI taxonomy): Eukaryota > Metazoa > Chordata > Hyperoartia > Petromyzontiformes > Petromyzontidae > Petromyzon > Petromyzon marinus. The sequence goes on along the minus strand of NW_027422684.1, from coordinate 606,300 downwards.
TGACTTGGAAGTCACCTATACAAGACAACCAGCACAATGTCCCAAATGCAATATGGCTGACTTGGAAGTCACCTATAGAAAATGGCCACCAGCACAATGTCCCCCATGCAATATGGCTGACTTGGAAGTCACCTATACAACATGGCAACCAGCACAATGTCCCCCATGCAATATGGCTGACTTGGAAGTCACCTATACAATACAACCAGCACAATGTCCCCCAAGCAATATGGCGGACTTGGAAGTCACCTATACAAGACAACCAGCACAATGTCCCCCATGCAATATGGCTGACTTGGAAGTCACCTATACAATACAACCAGCACAATGTTCCCCATGCAATATGGCTGATTTGGAAGTCACCTATACAACACAACCAGCACAATGTCCCCCATGCAATATGGCTGACTTGGAAGTCACCTATACAACATGGCAACCAGCACAATGTCCCCCATGCAATATGGCTGACTTGGAACTCACCTATACAACACAACCAGCACAATGTCCCCCATGCAATATGGCTGACTTGGAAGTCACCTATAGAACATGGCAACCAGCACAATGTCCCCCAAGCAATATGGCTGACTTGGAAGTCACCTATACAACATGGCCACCAGCACAATGTCCCCCAAGCAATATGGCTGACTTGGAAGTCACCTATACAACACAACCAGCACAATGTCCCCCATGCAATATGGCTGACTTGGAAGTCACCTATACAACATGGCAACCAGCACAATGTCCCCCATGCAATATGGCTGACTTGGAAGTCACCTATACAACATGGCAACCAGCACAATGTCCCCCATGCAATATGGCTGACTTGGAAGTCACCTATACAAGACAACCAGCACAATGTCCCCATGCAATATGGCTGACTTGGAAGTCACCTATAGAACATGGCCACCAGCACAATGTCCCCCATGCAATATGGCTGACTTGTAAGTCACCTATACAACATGGCAACCAGCACAATGTCCCCCAAGCAATATGGCTCACTTGGAAGTCACCTATACAACATGGCAACCAGCACAATGTCCCCCATGCAATATGGCTGACTTGGAAGTCACCTATAGAACATGGCCACCAGCACAATGTCTCCCATGCAATATGGCTGACTTGGAAGTCACCTATACAACATGGCAACCAGCACAATGTCCCCCATGCAATATGGCTGACTTGGAAGTCACCTATACAATACAACCAGCACAATGTCCCCCAAGCAATATGGCTGACTTGGAAGTCACCTATACAAGACAACCAGCACAATGTCCCCCATGCAATATGGCTGACTTGGAAGTCACCTATACAATACAACCAGCACAATGTTCCCCATGCAATATGGCTGATTTGGAAGTAACCTATACAACACAACCAGCACAATGTCCCCCATGCAATATGGCTGACTTGGAAGTCACCTATACAACATGGCAACCAGCACAATGTCCCCCATGCAATATGGCTGACTTGGAAGTCACCTATGCAATACAACCAGCACAATGTCCCCCATGCAATATGGCTGACTTGGAAGTCACCTATACAACACAACCGCACAATGTCCCCAATGCAATATGGCTGACTTGGAAGTCACCTATACAACACAACCAGCACAATGTCCCCCATGCAATATGGCTGACTTGGAAGTCACCTATAGAACATGGCAACCAGCACAATGTCCCCCAAGCAATATGGCTGACTTGGAAGTCACCTATACAACATGGCCACCAGCACAATGTCCCCCAAGCAATATGGCTGACTTGGAAGTCACCTATACAACACAACCAGCACAATGTCCCCCATGCAATATGGCTGACTTGGAAGTCACCTATACAACATGGCAACCAGCACAATGTCCCCCATGCAATATGGCTGACTTGGAAGTCACCTATACAACATGGCAACCAGCACAATGTCCCCCATGCAATATGGCTGACTTGGAAGTCACCTATACAAGACAACCAGCACAATGTCCCCATGCAATATGGCTGACTTGGAAGTCACCTATAGAACATGGCCACCAGCACAATGTCCCCCATGCAATATGGCTGACTTGGAAGTCACCTATACAACATGGCCACCAGCACAATGTCCCCCAAGCAATATGGCTCACTTGGAAGTCACCTATACAACATGGCAACCAGCACAATGTCCCCCATGCAATATGGCTGACTTGGAAGTCACCTATACAACACAACCAGCACAATGTCCCCCATGCAATATGGCTGACTTGGAACTCACCTATACAACACAACCAGCACAATGTCCCCCAAGCAATATGGCTGACTTGGAAGTCACCTATACAATACAACCAGCACAATGTCCCCCAAGCAATATGGCTGACTTGGAAGTCACCTATACAAGACAACCAGCACAATGTCCCCCATGCAATATGGCTGACTTGGAAGTCACCTATACAATACAACCAGCACAATGTTCCCCATGCAATATGGCTGATTTGGAAGTAACCTATACAACACAACCAGCACAATGTCCCCCATGCAATATGGCTGACTTGGAAGTCACCTATACAACATGGCAACCAGCACAATGTCCCCCATGCAATATGGCTGACTTGGAAGTCACCTATGCAATACAACCAGCACAATGTCCCCCATGCAATATGGCTGACTTGGAAGTCACCTATACAACACAACCAGCACAATGTCCCCCATGCAATATGGCTGACTTGGAAGTCACCTATACAAGACAACCAGCACAATGTCCCCCATGCAATATGGCTGACTTGGAAGTCACCTATAGAACATGGCACCAGCACAATGTCCCCCATGCAATATCGCTGACTTGGAAGTCACCTATACAACATGGCAACCAGCCCAATGTCCCCCAAGCAATATGGCTGACTTGGAAGTCACCTATACAACATGGCAACCAGCGCAATGTCTACCAAGCAATATGGCTGACTTGGAAGTCACCTATAGAACATGGCAACCAGCACAATGTCCCCCAAGCAATGTGGCTGACTTAAAAGTCACCTATACAAGACAACCAGCACAATTTCCCCCATGCAATATGGCTGACTTGGAAGTCACCTATAGGACATGGCAACCAGCACAATGTCCCCCATGCAATATGGCTGACTTGTAAGTTACCTATACAACATGGCAACCAGCACAATGTCTCCCATGCAATATGGCTGACTTGGAAGTCACCTATACAACATGGCAAAGAGCACAATGTCCCCCATGCAATATGGCTGACTTGGAAGTCACCTTTACAACATGGCCACCAGCACAATGTCCCCCATGCAATATGGCTGACTTGGAAGTCACCTATACAATACAACCAGCACAATGTACCCCATGCAACACGGCTGACTTGGAAGTCACCTATACAAGACAACCAGCACAATGTCCCCCATGCAATATGGCTGACTTGGAAGTCACCTATACAACACAACCAGCACAATGTCCCCCAAGCAATATGGCTCACTTGGAAGTCACCTATACAACAAGGCAACCAGCACAATGTCCCCCATGCAATATGGCTGACTTGGAAGTCACCTATAGGACATGGCAACCAGCACAATGTCCCCCATGCAATATGGCTGGCTTGGAAGTCACCTATAGAACATGGCCACCAGCACAATGTCCCCCAAGCAATATGGCTCACTTGGAAGTCACCTATACAATACAACCAGCACAATGTCCCCCATGCAATATGGCTGAATTGGAAGTCACCTATACAATACAACCAGCACAATGTCCCCCATGCAATATGGTTGACTTGGAAGTCACCTATACAACACAACCAGCACAATGTCCCCCATGCAATATGGCTCACTTGGAAGTCACCTATACAACACAACCAGCACAATGTCCCCCATGCAATATGGCTCACTTGGAAGTCACCTATACAACATGGCATCCAGCACAATGTACCCCATGCAATATGGCTGACTTGGAAGTCACCTATACAACATGGCAACCAGCACAATGTCCCCCATGCAATATGGTTGACTTGGAAGTCACCTATACAACATGGCAACCAGCACAATGTCCCTAATGCAATATGGTTGACTTGGAAGTCACCTATACAAGAAACCAGCACAATGTCCCCCATGCAATGTGGCTGACTTGGAAGTCACCTATAGAACATGGCCACCAGCACAATGTTCCCCATGCAATATGGCTGACTTGGAAGTCACCTATATAACATGGCAACCAGCACAATGTCACCCAAGCAATATGGCTCACTTGGAAGTCACCTATAGCACATGGCAACCAGCACAATGTCCCCCAAGCAATATGGCTGACTTGGAAGTCACCTATACAACATGGCAACCAGCACAATGTCCCCCATGCAATATGGCTGACTTGGAAGTCACCTATAGAACATGGCCACCAGTACAATGTCCCCCATGCAACACGGCTGACTTGGAAGTCACCTATACAAAACAACCAGCACAATGTCCCCCATGCAATATGGCTGACTTGGAAGTCACCTATACAACACAACCAGCACAATGTCTCCCAAGCAATATGGCTCACTTGGAAGTCACCTATACAACATGGCAACCAGCACAATGTCCCCCATGCAATATGGCTGACTTGGAAGTCACCTATACAACATGGCAACCAGCACAATGTCCCCCATGCAATATGGCTGACTTGGAAGTCACCTATACAAGACAACCAGCACAATGTCCCACATGCAATATGGCTGACTTGGAAGTCACCTATAGGACATGGCAACCAGCACAATGTCCCCCAAGCAATATGGCTGACTTGGAAGTCACCTATACAAGACAACCAGCACAATGTCCCAAATGCAATATGGCTGACTTGGAAGTCACCTATAGAACATGGCCACCAGCACAATGTCCCCCATGCAATATGGCTGACTTGGAAGTCACCTATACAACATGGCAACCAGCACAATGTCCCCCATGCAATATGGCTGACTTGGAAGTCACCTATACAATACAACCAGCACAATGTCCCCCAAGCAATATGGCTGACTTGGAAGTCACCTATACAACACAACCAGCACAATGTCCCCCATGCAATATGGCTGACTTGGAAGTCACCTATAGAACATGGCAACCAGCACAATGTCCCCCAAGCAATATGGCTGACTTGGAAGTCACCTATACAACATGGCAACCAGCACAATGTCCCCCATGCAATATGGCTGACTTGGAAGTCACCTATAGAACATGGCCACCAGCACAATGTCCCCCATGCAACACGGCTGACTTGGAAGTCACCTATACAAGACAACCAGCACAATGTCCCCCATGCAATATGGCTGACTTGGAAGTCACCTATACAACACAACCAGCACAATGTCCCCCAAGCAATATGTCTCACTTGGAAGTCACCTATACAACATGGCAACCAGCACAATGTCCCCCATGCAATATGGCTGACTTGGAAGTCACCTATACAACATGGCAACCAGCACAATGTCCCCCATGCAATATGGCTGACTTGGAAGTCACCTATACAAGACAACCAGCACAATGTCCCCCATGCAATATGGCTGACTTGGAAGATACCTATAGGACATGGCAACCAGCACAATGTCCCCCAAGCAATATGGCTGACTTGGAAGTCACCTATACAAGACAACCAGCACAATGTCCCAAATGCAATATGGCTGACTTGGAAGTCACCTATAGAAAATGGCCACCAGCACAATGTCCCCCATGCAATATGGCTGACTTGGAAGTCACCTATACAACATGGCAACCAGCACAATGTCCCCCATGCAATATGGCTGACTTGGAAGTCACCTATACAATACAACCAGCACAATGTCCCCCAAGCAATATGGCGGACTTGGAAGTCACCTATACAAGACAACCAGCACAATGTCCCCCATGCAATATGGCTGACTTGGAAGTCACCTATACAATACAACCAGCACAATGTTCCCCATGCAATATGGCTGATTTGGAAGTCACCTATACAACACAACCAGCACAATGTCCCCCATGCAATATGGCTGACTTGGAAGTCACCTATACAACATGGCAACCAGCACAATGTCCCCCATGCAATATGGCTGACTTGGAACTCACCTATACAACACAACCAGCACAATGTCCCCCATGCAATATGGCTGACTTGGAAGTCACCTATAGAACATGGCAACCAGCACAATGTCCCCCAAGCAATATGGCTGACTTGGAAGTCACCTATACAACATGGCCACCAGCACAATGTCCCCCAAGCAATATGGCTGACTTGGAAGTCACCTATACAACACAACCAGCACAATGTCCCCCATGCAATATGGCTGACTTGGAAGTCACCTATACAACATGGCAACCAGCACAATGTCCCCCATGCAATATGGCTGACTTGGAAGTCACCTATACAACATGGCAACCAGCACAATGTCCCCCATGCAATATGGCTGACTTGGAAGTCACCTATACAAGACAACCAGCACAATGTCCCCATGCAATATGGCTGACTTGGAAGTCACCTATAGAACATGGCCACCAGCACAATGTCCCCCATGCAATATGGCTGACTTGTAAGTCACCTATACAACATGGCAACCAGCACAATGTCCCCCAAGCAATATGGCTCACTTGGAAGTCACCTATACAACATGGCAACCAGCACAATGTCCCCCATGCAATATGGCTGACTTGGAAGTCACCTATAGAACATGGCCACCAGCACAATGTCTCCCATGCAATATGGCTGACTTGGAAGTCACCTATACAACATGGCAACCAGCACAATGTCCCCCATGCAATATGGCTGACTTGGAAGTCACCTATACAATACAACCAGCACAATGTCCCCCAAGCAATATGGCTGACTTGGAAGTCACCTATACAAGACAACCAGCACAATGTCCCCCATGCAATATGGCTGACTTGGAAGTCACCTATACAATACAACCAGCACAATGTTCCCCATGCAATATGGCTGATTTGGAAGTAACCTATACAACACAACCAGCACAATGTCCCCCATGCAATATGGCTGACTTGGAAGTCACCTATACAACATGGCAACCAGCACAATGTCCCCCATGCAATATGGCTGACTTGGAAGTCACCTATGCAATACAACCAGCACAATGTCCCCCATGCAATATGGCTGACTTGGAAGTCACCTATACAACACAACCAGCACAATGTCCCCAATGCAATATGGCTGACTTGGAAGTCACCTATACAACACAACCAGCACAATGTCCCCCATGCAATATGGCTGACTTGGAAGTCACCTATAGAACATGGCAACCAGCACAATGTCCCCCAAGCAATATGGCTGACTTGGAAGTCACCTATACAACATGGCCACCAGCACAATGTCCCCCAAGCAATATGGCTGACTTGGAAGTCACCTATACAACACAACCAGCACAATGTCCCCCATGCAATATGGCTGACTTGGAAGTCACCTATACAACATGGCAACCAGCACAATGTCCCCCATGCAATATGGCTGACTTGGAAGTCACCTATACAACATGGCAACCAGCACAATGTCCCCCATGCAATATGGCTGACTTGGAAGTCACCTATACAAGACAACCAGCACAATGTCCCCATGCAATATGGCTGACTTGGAAGTCACCTATAGAACATGGCCACCAGCACAATGTCCCCCATGCAATATGGCTGACTTGGAAGTCACCTATACAACATGGCCACCAGCACAATGTCCCCCAAGCAATATGGCTCACTTGGAAGTCACCTATACAACATGGCAACCAGCACAATGTCCCCCATGCAATATGGCTGACTTGGAAGTCACCTATACAACACAACCAGCACAATGTCCCCCATGCAATATGGCTGACTTGGAACTCACCTATACAACACAACCAGCACAATGTCCCCCATGCAATATGGCTGACTTGGAAGTCACCTATAGAACATGGCAACCAGCACAATGTCCCCCAAGCAATATGGCTGACTTGGAAGTCACCTATACAACATGGCCACCAGCACAATGTCCCCCAAGCAATATGGCTGACTTGGAAGTCACCTATACAACACAACCAGCACAATGTCCCCCATTGCAATATGGCTGACTTGGAAGTCACCTATACAACATGGCAACCAGCACAATGTCCCCCATGCAATATGGCTGACTTGGAAGTCACCTATACAACATGGCAACCAGCACAATGTCCCCCATGCAATATGGCTGACTTGGAATTCACCTATACAAGACAACCAGCACAATGTCCCCATGCAATATGGCTAACTTGGAAGTCACCTATAGAACATGGCCACCAGCACAATGTCCCCCATGCAATATAGCTGACTTGGAAGTCACCTATACAATACAACCAGCACAATGTTCCCCATGCAATATGGCTGATTTGGAAGTCACCTATACAACACAACCAGCACTATGTCCCCCATGCAATATGGCTGACTTGGAAGTCACCTATACAACATGGCAACCAGCACAATGTCCCCCATGCAATATGGCTGACTTGGAAGTCACCTATGCAATACAACCAGCACAATGTCCCCCATGCAATATGGCTGACTTGGAAGTCACCTATACAACACAACCAGCACAATGTCCCCCATGCAATATGGCTGACTTGGAAGTCACCTATACAACACAACCAGCACAATGTCCCCCATGCAATATGGCTGACTTGGAAGTCACCTATAGAACATGGCAACCAGCACAATGTCCCCCAAGCAATATGGCTGACTTGGAAGTCACCTATACAACATGGCCACCAGCACAATGTCCCCCAAGCAATATGGCTGACTTGGAAGTCACCTATACAACACAACCAGCACAATGTCCCCCATGCAATATGGCTGACTTGGAAGTCACCTATAGAACATGGCAACCAGCACAATGTCCCCCAAGCAATATGGCTGACTTGGAAGTCACCTATACAACATGGCCACCAGCACAATGTCCCCCAAGCAATATGGCTGACTTGGAAGTCACCTATACAACACAACCAGCACAATGTCCCCCATGCAATATGGCTGACTTGGAAGTCACCTATACAACATGGCAACCAGCACAATGTCCCCCATGCAATATGGCTGACTTGGAAGTCACCTATACAACATGGCAACCAGCACAATGTCCCCCATGCAATATGGCTGACTTGGAAGTCACCTATACAAGACAACCAGCACAATGTCCCCATGCAATATGGCTGACTTGGAAGTCACCTATAGAACATGGCCACCAGCACAATGTCCCCCATGGAATATGGCTGACTTGGAAGTCACCTATACAACATGGCCACCAGCACAATGTCCCCCAAGCAATATGGCTCACTTGGAAGTCACCTATACAACATGGCAACCAGCACAATGTCCCCCATGCAATATGGCTGACTTGGAAGTCACCTATACAACACAACCAGCACAATGTCCCCCATGCAATATGGCTGACTTGGAACTCACCTATACAACACAACCAGCACAATGTCCCCCATGCAATATGGCTGACTTGGAAGTCACCTATAGAACATGGCAACCAGCACAATGTCCCCCAAGCAATATGGCTGACTTGGAAGTCACCTATACAACATGGCCACCAGCACAATGTCCCCCAAGCAATATGGCTGACTTGGAAGTCACCTATACAACACAACCAGCACAATGTCCCCCATTGCAATATGGCTGACTTGGAAGTCACCTATACAACATGGCAACCAGCACAATGTCCCCCATGCAATATGGCTGACTTGGAAGTCACCTATACAACATGGCAACCAGCACAATGTCCCCCATGCAATATGGCTGACTTGGAAGTCACCTATACAAGACAACCAGCACAATGTCCCCATGCAATATGGCTAACTTGGAAGTCACCTATAGAACATGGCCACCAGCACAATGTCCCCCATGCAATATGGCTGACTTGGAAGTCACCTATACAATACAACCAGCACAATGTTCCCCATGCAATATGGCTGATTTGGAAGTCACCTATACAACACAACCAGCACTATGTCCCCCATGCAATATGGCTGACTTGGAAGTCACCTATACAACATGGCAACCAGCACAATGTCCCCCATGCAATATGGCTGACTTGGAAGTCACCTATGCAATACAACCAGCACAATGTCCCCCATGCAATATGGCTGACTTGGAAGTCACCTATACAACACAACCAGCACAATGTCCCCCATGCAATATGGCTGACTTGGAAGTCACCTATACAACACAACCAGCACAATGTCCCCCATGCAATATGGCTGACTTGGAAGTCACCTATAGAACATGGCAACCAGCACAATGTCCCCCAAGCAATATGGCTGACTTGGAAGTCACCTATACAACATGGCCACCAGCACAATGTCCCCCAAGCAATATGGCTGACTTGGAAGTCACCTATACAACACAACCAGCACAATGTCCCCCATGCAATTTGGCTGACTTGGAAGTCACCTATACAACATGGCAACCAGCACAATGTCCCCCATGCAATATGGCTGACTTGGAAGTCACCTATACAACATGGCAACCAGCACAATGTCCCCCATGCAATATGGCTGACTTGGAAGTCACCTATACAAGACAACCAGCACAATGTCCCCATGCAATATGGCTGACTTGGAAGTCACCTATAGAACATGGCCACCAGCACAATGTCCCCCATGCAATATGGCTGACTTGGAAGTCACCTATACAACATGGCAACCAGCACAATGTCCCCCAAGCAATATGGCTCACTTGGAAGTCACCTATAAAACATGGCAACCAGCACAATGTCCCCCATGCAATATGGCTGACTTGGAAGTCACCTATACAACACAACCAGCACAATGTCCCCCATGCAATATGGCTGACTTGGAACTCACCTATACAACACAACCAGCACAATGTCCCCCATGCAATATGGCTGACTTGGAAGTCACCTATAGAACATGGCAACCAGCACAATGTCCCCCAAGCAATATGGCTGACTTGGAAGTCACCTATACAACATGGCCACCAGCACAATGTCCCCCAAGCAATATGGCTGACTTGGAAGTCACCTATACAACACAACCAGCACAATGTCCCCCATGCAATATGGCTGACTTGGAAGTCACCTATACAACATGGCAACCAGCACAATGTCCCCCATGCAATATGGCTGACTTGGAAGTCACCTATACAACATGGCAACCAGCACAATGTCCCCCATGCAATATGGCTGACTTGGAAGTCACCTATACAAGACAACCAGCACAATGTCCCCATGCAATATGGCTGACTTGGAAGTCACCTATAGAACATGGCCACCAGCACAATGTCCCCCATGCAATATGGCTGACTTGGAAGTCACCTATACAACATGGCAACCAGCACAATGTCCCCCAAGCAATATGGCTCACTTGGAAGTCACCTATACAACATGGCAACCAGCACAATGTCCCCCATGCAATATGGCTGACTTGGAAGTCACCTATAGTACATGGCCACCAGCACAATGTCCCCCATGCAACACGGCTGACTTGAAAGTCACCTATACAAGACAACCAGCACAATGTCCCCCATGCAATATGGCTGACTTGGAAGTCACCTATACAACACAACCAGCACAATGTCCCCCAAGCAATATGGCTCACTTGGAAGTCACCTATACAACATGGCAACCAGCACAATGTCCCCCATGCAACACGGCTGACTTGAAAGTCACCTATACAAGACAACCAGCACAATGTCCCCCATGCAATATGGCTGACTTGGAAGTCACCTATACAACACAACCAGCACAATGTCCCCCAAGCAATATGGCTCACTTGGAAGTCACCTATACAACATGGCAACCAGCACAATGTCCCCCATGCAATATAGCTGACTTGGAAGTCACCTATACAACATGGCAACCAGCACAATGTCCCCCATGCAATATGGCTGACTTGGAAGTCACCTATACAATACAACCAGCACAATGTCCCCCAGGTAATATGGCTGACTTGGAAGTCACCTATACAACATGGCAACCAGCACAATGTCCCCCAAGCAATATGGCTGACTTGGAAGTCACCTATACAACATGGCAACCAGCACAATGTCCCCCATGCAATATGGCTGACTTGGAAGTCACCTATAGAACATGGCCACCAGCACAATGTCTCCCATGCAATATGGCTGACTTGGAAGTCACCTATACAACATGGCAACCAGCACAATGTCCCCCATGCAATATGGCTGACTTGGAAGTCACCTATACAATACAACCAGCACAATGTCCCCCAAGCAATATGGCTGACTTGGAAGTCACCTATACAAGACAACCAGCACAATGTCCCCCATGCAATATGGCTGACTTGGAAGTCACCTATACAATACAACCAGCACAATGTTCCCCATGCAATATGGCTGATTTGGAAGTAACCTATACAACACAACCAGCACAATGTCCCCCATGCAATATGGCTGACTTGGAAGTCACCTATACAACATGGCAACCAGCACAATGTCCCCCATGCAATATGGCTGACTTGGAAGTCACCTATGCAATACAACCAGCACAATGTCCCCCATGCAATATGGCTGACTTGGAAGTCACCTATACAACACAACCAGCACAATGTCCCCCATGCAATATGGCTGACTTGGAAGTCACCTATACAACACAACCAGCACAATGTCCCCCATGCAATATGGCTGACTTGGAAGTCACCTATAGAACATGGCAACCAGCACAATGTCCCCCAAGCAATATGGCTGACTTGGAAGTCACCTATACAACATGGCCACCAGCACAATGTCCCCCAAGCAATATGGCTGACTTGGAAGTCACCTATACAACACAACCAGCACAATGTCCCCCATGCAATATGGCTGACTTGGAAGTCACCTATACAACATGGCAACCAGCACAATGTCCCCCATGCAATATGGCTGACTTGGAAGTCACCTATACAACATGGCAACCAGCACAATGTCCCCCATGCAATATGGCTGACTTGGAAGTCACCTATACAAGACAACCAGCACAATGTCCCCATGCAATATGGCTGACTTGGAAGTCACCTATAGAACATGGCCACCAGCACAATGTCCCCCATGCAATATGGCTGACTTGGAAGTCACCTATACAACATGGCCACCAGCACAATGTCCCCCAAGCAATATGGCTCACTTGGAAGTCACCTATACAACATGGCAACCAGCACAATGTCCCCCATGCAATATGGCTGACTTGGAAGTCACCTATACAACACAACCAGCACAATGTCCCCCATGCAATATGGCTGACTTGGAACTCACCTATACAACACAACCAGCACAATGTCCCCCATGCAATATGGCTGACTTGGAAGTCACCTATAGAACATGGCAACCAGCACAATGTCCCCCAAGCAATATGGCTGACTTGGAAGTCACCTATACAACATGGCCACCAGCACAATGTCCCCCAAGCAATATGGCTGACTTGGAAGTCACCTATACAACACAACCAGCACAATGTCCCCCATTGCAATATGGCTGACTTGGAAGTCACCTATACAACATGGCAACCAGCACAATGTCCCCCATGCAATATGGCTGACTTGGAAGTCACCTATACAACATGGCAACCAGCACAATGTCCCCCATGCAATATGGCTGACTTGGAATTCACCTATACAAGACAACCAGCACAATGTCCCCATGCAATATGGCTAACTTGGAAGTCACCTATAGAACATGGCCACCAGCACAATGTCCCCCATGCAATATGGCTGACTTGGAAGTCACCTATACAATACAACCAGCACAATGTTCCCCATGCAATATGGCTGATTTGGAAGTCACCTATACAACACAACCAGCACTATGTCCCCCATGCAATATGGCTGACTTGGAAGTCACCTATACAACATGGCAACCAGCACAATGTCCCCCATGCAATATGGCTGACTTGGAAGTCACCTATGCAATACAACCAGCACAATGTCCCCCATGCAATATGGCTGACTTGGAAGTCACCTATACAACACAACCAGCACAATGTCCCCCATGCAATATGGCTGACTTGGAAGTCACCTATACAACACAACCAGCACAATGTCCCCCATGCAATATGGCTGACTTGGAAGTCACCTATAGAACATGGCAACCAGCACAATGTCCCCCAAGCAATATGGCTGACTTGGAAGTCACCTATACAACATGGCCACCAGCACAATGTCCCCCAAGCAATATGGCTGACTTGGAAGTCACCTATACAACACAACCAGCACAATGTCCCCCATGCAATATGGCTGACTTGGAAGTCACCTATAGAACATGGCAACCAGCACAATGTCCCCCAAGCAATATGGCTGACTTGGAAGTCACCTATACAACATGGCCACCAGCACAATGTCCCCCAAGCAATATGGCTGACTTGGAAGTCACCTATACAACACAACCAGCACAATGTCCCCCATGCAATATGGCTGACTTGGAAGTCACCTATACAACATGGCAACCAGCACAATGTCCCCCATGCAATATGGCTGACTTGGAAGTCACCTATACAACATGGCAACCAGCACAATGTCCCCCATGCAATATGGCTGACTTGGAAGTCACCTATACAAGACAACCAGCACAATGTCCCCATGCAATATGGCTGACTTGGAAGTCACCTATAGAACATGGCCACCAGCACAATGTCCCCCATGCAATATGGCTGACTTGGAAGTCACCTATACAACATGGCCACCAGCACAATGTCCCCCAAGCAATATGGCTCACTTGGAAGTCACCTATACAACATGGCAACCAGCACAATGTCCCCCATGCAATATGGCTGACTTGGAAGTCACCTATACAACACAACCAGCACAATGTCCCCCATGCAATATGGCTGACTTGGAACTCACCTATACAACACAACCAGCACAATGTCCCCCATGCAATATGGCTGACTTGGAAGTCACCTATAGAACATGGCAACCAGCACAATGTCCCCCAAGCAATATGGCTGACTTGGAAGTCACCTATACAACATGGCCACCAGCACAATGTCCCCCAAGCAATATGGCTGACTTGGAAGTCACCTATACAACACAACCAGCACAATGTCCCCCATTGCAATATGGCTGACTTGGAAGTCACCTATACAACATGGCAACCAGCACAATGTCCCCCATGCAATATGGCTGACTTGGAAGTCACCTATACAACATGGCAACCAGCACAATGTCCCCCATGCAATATGGCTGACTTGGAAGTCACCTATACAAGACAACCAGCACAATGTCCCCATGCAATATGGCTAACTTGGAAGTCACCTATAGAACATGGCCACCAGCACAATGTCCCCCATGCAATATGGCTGACTTGGAAGTCACCTATACAATACAACCAGCACAATGTTCCCCATGCAATATGGCTGATTTGGAAGTCACCTATACAACACAACCAGCACTATGTCCCCCATGCAATATGGCTGACTTGGAAGTCACCTATACAACATGGCAACCAGCACAATGTCCCCCATGCAATATGGCTGACTTGGAAGTCACCTATGCAATACAACCAGCACAATGTCCCCCATGCAATATGGCTGACTTGGAAGTCACCTATACAACACAACCAGCACAATGTCCCCCATGCAATATGGCTGACTTGGAAGTCACCTATACAACACAACCAGCACAATGTCCCCCATGCAATATGGCTGACTTGGAAGTCACCTATAGAACATGGCAACCAGCACAATGTCCCCCAAGCAATATGGCTGACTTGGAAGTCACCTATACAACATGGCCACCAGCACAATGTCCCCCAAGCAATATGGCTGACTTGGAAGTCACCTATACAACACAACCAGCACAATGTCCCCCATGCAATTTGGCTGACTTGGAAGTCACCTATACAACATGGCAACCAGCACAATGTCCCCCATGCAATATGGCTGACTTGGAAGTCACCTATACAACATGGCAACCAGCACAATGTCCCCCATGCAATATGGCTGACTTGGAAGTCACCTATACAAGACAACCAGCACAATGTCCCCATGCAATATGGCTGACTTGGAAGTCACCTATAGAACATGGCCACCAGCACAATGTCCCCCATGCAATATGGCTGACTTGGAAGTCACCTATACAACATGGCAACCAGCACAATGTCCCCCAAGCAATATGGCTCACTTGGAAGTCACCTATACAACATGGCAACCAGCACAATGTCCCCCATGCAATATGGCTGACTTGGAAGTCACCTATACAACACAACCAGCACAATGTCCCCCATGCAATATGGCTGACTTGGAACTCACCTATACAACACAACCAGCACAATGTCCCCCATGCAATATGGCTGACTTGGAAGTCACCTATAGAACATGGCAACCAGCACAATGTCCCCCAAGCAATATGGCTGACTTGGAAGTCACCTATACAACATGGCCACCAGCACAATGTCCCCCAAGCAATATGGCTGACTTGGAAGTCACCTATACAACACAACCAGCACAATGTCCCCCATGCAATATGGCTGACTTGGAAGTCACCTATACAACATGGCAACCAGCACAATGTCCCCCATGCAATATGGCTGACTTGGAAGTCACCTATACAACATGGCAACCAGCACAATGTCCCCCATGCAATATGGCTGACTTGGAAGTCACCTATACAAGACAACCAGCACAATGTCCCCATGCAATATGGCTGACTTGGAAGTCACCTATAGAACATGGCCACCAGCACAATGTCCCCCATGCAATATGGCTGACTTGGAAGTCACCTATACAACATGGCAACCAGCACAATGTCCCCCAAGCAATATGGCTCACTTGGAAGTCACCTATACAACATGGCAACCAGCACAATGTCCCCCATGCAATATGGCTGACTTGGAAGTCACCTATAGTACATGGCCACCAGCACAATGTCCCCCATGCAACACGGCTGACTTGAAAGTCACCTATACAAGACAACCAGCACAATGTCCCCCATGCAATATGGCTGAATTGGAAGTCACCTATACAACACAACCAGCACAATGTCCCCCAAGCAATATGGCTCACTTGGAAGTCACCTATACAACATGGCAACCAGCACAATGTCCCCTATGCAATATGGCTGACTTGGAAGTCACCTATACAACATGGCAACCAGCACAATGTCCCCCATGCAATATGGCTGACTTGGAAGTCACCTATACAATACAACCAGCACAATGTCCCCCAGGCAATATGGCTGACTTGGAAGTCACCTATACAAAATGGCAACCAGCACAATGTCCCCCAAGCAATATGGCTGACTTGGAAGTCACCTATACAACATGGCAACCAGCACAATGTCCCCCATGCAATATGGCTGACTTGGAAGTCACCTATAGAACATGGCCACCAGCACAATGTCCCCCATGCAATATGGCTGACTTGGAAGTCACCTATAGAACATGGCCACCAGCACAATGTCCCCCATGCAATATGGCTGACTTGGAAGTCACCTATACAACATGGCAACCAGCACAATGTCCCCCATGCAATATGGCTGACTTGGAAGTCACCTATACAATACAACCAGCACAATGTCCCCCAAGCAATATGGCTGACTTGGAAGTCACCTATACAAGACAACCAGCACAATGTCCCCCATGCAATATGGCTGACTTGGAAGTCACCTATACAACATGGCCACCAGCACAATGTCCCCCAAGCAATATGGCTGACTTGGAAGTCACCTATACAACACAACCAGCACAATGTCCCCCATACAATATGGCTGACTTGGAAGTCACCTATACAACATGGCAACCAGCACAATGTCCCCCATGCAATATGGCTGACTTGGAAGTCACCTATACAACATGGCAACCAGCACAATGTCCCCCATGCAATATGGCTGACTTGGAAGTCACCTATACAAGACAACCAGCACAATGTCCCCATGCAATATGGCTGACTTGGAAGTCACCTATAGAACATGGCCACCAGCACAATGTCCCCCATGCAATATGGCTGACTTGGAAGTCACCTATACAACATGGCAACCAGCACAATGTCCCCCAAGCAATATGGCTCACTTGGAAGTCACCTATACAACATGGCAACCAGCACAATGTCCCCCATGCAATATGGCTGACTTGGAAGTCACCTATAGTACATGGCCACCAGCACAATGTCCCCCATGCAACACGGCTGACTTGAAAGTCACCTATACAAGACAACCAGCACAATGTCCCCCATGCAATATGGCTGACTTGGAAGTCACCTATACAACACAACCAGCACAATGTCCCCCAAGCAATATGGCTCACTTGGAAGTCACCTATACAACATGGCAACCAGCACAATGTCCCCTATGCAATATGGCTGACTTGGAAGTCACCTATACAACATGGCAACCAGCACAATGTCCCCCATGCAATATGGCTGACTTGGAAGTCACCTATACAATACAACCAGCACAATGTCCCCCAGGCAATATGGCTGACTTGGAAGTCACCTATACAACATGGCAACCAGCACAATGTCCCCCAAGCAATATGGCTGACTTGGAAGTCACCTATACAACATGGCAACCAGCACAATGTCCCCCATGCAATATGGCTGACTTGGAAGTCACCTATAGAACATGGCCACCAGCACAATGTCCCCCATGCAATATGGCTGACTTGGAAGTCACCTATACAACATGGCAACCAGCACAATGTCCCCCATGCAATATGGCTGACTTGGAAGTCACCTATACAATACAACCAGCACAATGTCCCCCAAGCAATATGGCTGACTTGGAAGTCACCTATACAAGACAACCAGCACAATGTCCCCCATGCAATATGGCTGACTTGGAAGTCACCTATACAATACAACCAGCACAATGTTCCCCATGCAATATGGTTGATTTGGAAGTCACCTATACAACACAACCAGCACAATGTCCCCCATGCAATATGGCTGACTTGGAAGTCACCTATACAACATGGCAACCAGCACAATGTCCCCCATGCAATATGGCTGACTTGGAAGTCACCTATGCAATACAACCAGCACAATGTCCCCCATGCAATATGGCTGACTTGGAAGTCACCTATACAACACAACCAGCACAATGTCCCCCATGCAATATGGCTGACTTGGAAGTCACCTATACAACACAACCAGCACAATGTCCCCCATGCAATATGGCTGACTTGGAAGTCACCTATAGAACATGGCAACCAGCACAATGTCCCCCAAGCAATATGGCTGACTTGGAAGTCACCTATACAACATGGCCACCAGCACAATGTCCCTCAAGCAATATGGCTGACTTGGAAGTCACCTATACAACACAACCAGCACAATGTCCCCCATGCAATATGGCTGACTTGGAAGTCACCTATAGAACATGGCAACCAGCACAATGTCCCCCAAGCAATATGGCTGACTTGGAAGTCACCTATACAACATGGCCACCAGCACAATGTCCCCCAAGCAATATGGCTGACTTGGAAGTCACCTATACAACACAACCAGCACAATGTCCCCCATGCAATATGGCTGACTTGGAAGTCACCTATACAACATGGCAACCAGCACAATGTCCCCCATGCAATATGGCTGACTTGGAAGTCACCTATACAAGACAACCAGCACAATGTCCCCATGCAATATGGCTGACTTGGAAGTCACCTATAGAACATGGCCACCAGCACAATGTCCCCCATGCAATATGGCTGACTTGGAAGTCACCTATACAACATGGCAACCAGCACAATGTCCCCCAAGCAATATGGCTCACTTGGAAGTCACCTATACAACATGGCAACCAGCACAATGTCCCCCATGCAATATGGCTGACTTGGAAGTCACCTATACAACACAACCAGCACAATGTCCCCCATGCAATATGGCTGACTTGGAACTCACCTATACAACACAACCAGCACAATGTCCCCCATGCAATATGGCTGACTTGGAAGTCACCTATAGAACATGGCAACCAGCACAATGTCCCCCAAGCAATATGGCTGACTTGGAAGTCACCTATACAACATGGCCACCAGCACAATGTCCCCCAAGCAATATGGCTGACTTGGAAGTCACCTATACAAGACAACCAGCACAATGTCCCCCATGCAATATGGCTGACTTGGAAGTCACCTATACAACATGGCAACCAGCACAATGTCCCCCATGCAATATGGCTGACTTGGAAGTCACCTATACAACATGGCAACCAGCACAATGTCCCCCATGCAATATGGCTGACTTGGAAGTCACCTATACAAGACAACCAGCACAATGTCCCCATGCAATATGGCTGACTTGGAAGTCACCTATAGAACATGGCCACCAGCACAATGTCCCCCATGCAATATGGCTGACTTGGAAGTCACCTATACAACATGGCAACCAGCACAATGTCCCCCAAGCAATATGGCTCACTTGGAAGTCACCTATACAACATGGCAACCAGCACAATGTCCCCCATGCAATATGGCTGACTTGGAAGTCACCTATACAAGACAACCAGCACAATGTCCCCATGCAATATGGCTGACTTGGAAGTCACCTATAGAACATGGCCACCAGCACAATGTCCCCCATGCAATATGGCTGACTTGGAAGTCACCTATACAACATGGCAACCAGCACAATGTCCCCCAAGCAATATGGCTCACTTGGAAGTCACCTATACAACATGGCAACCAGCACAATGTCCCCCATGCAATATGGCTGATTTGGAAGTCACCTATACAACACAACCAGCACAATGTCCCCCATGCAATATGGCTGACTTGGAACTCACCTATACAACACAACCAGCACAATGTCCCCCATGCAATATGGCTGACTTGGAAGTCACCTATAGAACATGGCAACCAGCACAATGTCCCCCAAGCAATATGGCTGACTTGGAAGTCACCTATACAACATGGCCACCAGCACAATGTCCCCCAAGCAATATGGCTGACTTGGAAGTCACCTATACAAGACAACCAGCACAATGTCCCCATGCAATATGGCTGACTTGGAAGTCACCTATACAACATGGCAACCAGCACAATGTCCCCCATGCAATATGGCTGACTTGGAAGTCACCTATAGTACATGGCCACCAGCACAATGTCCCACATGCAACACGGCTGACTTGAAAGTCACCTATACAAGACAACCAGCACAATGTCCCCCATGCAATATGGCTGACTTGGAAGTCACCTATACAACACAACCAGCACAATGTCCCCCAAGCAATATGGCTCACTTGGAAGTCACCTATACAACATGGCAACCAGCACAATGTCCCCCATGCAATATGGCTGACTTGGAAGTCACCTATACAACATGGCAACCAGCACAATGTCCCCCATGCAATATGGCTGACTTGGAAGTCACCTATACAATACAACCAGCACAATGTCCCCCAGGCAATATGGCTGACTTGGAAGTCACCTATACAACATGGCAACCAGCACAATGTCCCCCAAGCAATATGGCTGACTTGGAAGTCACCTATACAACATGGCAACCAGCACAATGTCCCCCATGCAATATGGCTGACTTGGAAGTCACCTAAAGAACATGGCCACCAGCACAATGTCCCCCATGCAATATGGCTGACTTGGAAGTCACCTATACAACATGGCAACCAGCACAATGTCCCCCATGCAATATGGCTGACTTGGAAGTCACCTATACAACATGGCAACCAGCACAATGTCCCCCATGCAATATGGCTGACTTGGAAGTCACCTATGCAATACAACCAGCACAATGTCCCCCATGCAATATGGCTGACTTGGAAGTCACCTATACAACACAACCAGCACAATGTCCCCCATGCAATATGGCTGACTTGGAAGTCACCTATACAACACAACCAGCACAATGTCCCCCATGCAATATGGCTGACTTGGAAGTCACCTATAGAACATGGCAACCAGCACAATGTCCCCCAAGCAATATGGCTGACTTGGAAGTCACCTATACAACATGGCCACCAGCACAATGTCCCCCAAGCAATATGGCTGACTTGGAAGTCACCTATACAAGACAACCAGCACAATGTCCCCATGCAATATGGCTGACTTGGAAGTCACCTATACAACATGGCAACCAGCACAATGTCCCCCAAGCAATATGGCTGACTTGGAAGTCACCTATACAAGACAACCAGCACAATGTCCCCCATGCAATATGGCTGACTTGGAAGTCACCTATAGAACATGGCAACCAGCACAATGTCCCCCAAGCAATATGGCTGACTTGGAAGTCACCTATACAACATGGCCACCAGCACAATGTCCCCCAAGCAATATGGCTGACTTGGAAGTCACCTATACAACACAACCAGCACAATGTCCCCCATGCAATATGGCTGACTTGGAAGTCACCTATACAACATGGCAACCAGCACAATGTCCCCCATGCAATATGGCTGACTTGGAAGTCACCTATACAAGACAACCAGCACAATGTCCCCATGCAATATGGCTGACTTGGAAGTCACCTATAGAACATGGCCACCAGCACAATGTCCCCCATGCAATATGGCTGACTTGGAAGTCACCTATACAACATGGCAACCAGCACAATGTCCCCCAAGCAATATGGCTCACTTGGAAGTCACCTATACAACATGGCAACCAGCACAATGTCCCCCATGCAATATGGCTGACTTGGAAGTCACCTATACAACACAACCAGCACAATGTCCCCCATGCAATATGGCTGACTTGGAACTCACCTATACAACGCAACCAGCACAATGTCCCCCATGCAATATGGCTGACTTGGAAGTCACCTATAGAACATGGCAACCAGCACAATGTCCCCCAAGCAATATGGCTGACTTGGAAGTCACCTATACAACATGGCCACCAGCACAATGTCCCCCAAGCAATATGGCTGACTTGGAAGTCACCTATACAAGACAACCAGCACAATGTCCCCCATGCAATATGGCTGACTTGGAAGTCACCTATACAACATGGCAACCAGCACAATGTCCCCCATGCAATATGGCTGACTTGGAAGTCACCTATACAACATGGCAACCAGCACAATGTCCCCCATGCAATATGGCTGACTTGGAAGTCACCTATACAAGACAACCAGCACAATGTCCCCATGCAATATGGCTGACTTGGAAGTCACCTATAGAACATGGCCACCAGCACAATGTCCCCCATGCAATATGGCTGACTTGGAAGTCACCTATACAACATGGCAACCAGCACAATGTCCCCCAAGCAATATGGCTCACTTGGAAGTCACCTATACAACAT
The DNA here is from genome assembly GCF_048934315.1 of Petromyzon marinus. Classification (NCBI taxonomy): domain Eukaryota; kingdom Metazoa; phylum Chordata; class Hyperoartia; order Petromyzontiformes; family Petromyzontidae; genus Petromyzon; species Petromyzon marinus. Next base: position 583,169 of record NW_027422684.1, on the reverse strand, counting down.
GGCAACCAGCACAATGTCCCCCATGCAATATGGCTGACTTGGAAGTCACCTATACAAGACAACCAGCACAATGTCCCCATGCAATATGGCTGACTTGGAAGTCACCTATAGAACATGGCCACCAGCACAATGTCCCCCATGCAATATGGCTGACTTGGAAGTCACCTATACAACATGGCAACCAGCACAATGTCCCCCAAGCAATATGGCTCACTTGGAAGTCACCTATACAACATGGCAACCAGCACAATGTCCCCCATGCAATATGGCTGATTTGGAAGTCACCTATACAACACAACCAGCACAATGTCCCCCATGCAATATGGCTGACTTGGAACTCACCTATACAACACAACCAGCACAATGTCCCCCATGCAATATGGCTGACTTGGAAGTCACCTATAGAACATGGCAACCAGCACAATGTCCCCCAAGCAATATGGCTGACTTGGAAGTCACCTATACAACATGGCCACCAGCACAATGTCCCCCAAGCAATATGGCTGACTTGGAAGTCACCTATACAAGACAACCAGCACAATGTCCCCATGCAATATGGCTGACTTGGAAGTCACCTATACAACATGGCAACCAGCACAATGTCCCCCAAGCAATATGGCTCACTTGGAAGTCACCTATACAACATGGCAACCAGCACAATGTCCCCCATGCAATATGGCTGACTTGGAAGTCACCTATAGTACATGGCCACCAGCACAATGTCCCACATGCAACACGGCTGACTTGAAAGTCACCTATACAAGACAACCAGCACAATGTCCCCCATGCAATATGGCTGACTTGGAAGTCACCTATACAACACAACCAGCACAATGTCCCCCAAGCAATATGGCTCACTTGGAAGTCACCTATACAACATGGCAACCAGCACAATGTCCCCCATGCAATATGGCTGACTTGGAAGTCACCTATACAACATGGCAACCAGCACAATGTCCCCCATGCAATATGGCTGACTTGGAAGTCACCTATACAATACAACCAGCACAATGTCCCCCAGGCAATATGGCTGACTTGGAAGTCACCTATACAACATGGCAACCAGCACAATGTCCCCCAAGCAATATGGCTGACTTGGAAGTCACCTATACAACATGGCAACCAGCACAATGTCCCCCATGCAATATGGCTGACTTGGAAGTCACCTAAAGAACATGGCCACCAGCACAATGTCCCCCATGCAATATGGCTGACTTGGAAGTCACCTATACAACATGGCAACCAGCACAATGTCCCCCATGCAATATGGCTGACTTGGAAGTCACCTATACAACATGGCAACCAGCACAATGTCCCCCATGCAATATGGCTGACTTGGAAGTCACCTATGCAATACAACCAGCACAATGTCCCCCATGCAATATGGCTGACTTGGAAGTCACCTATACAACACAACCAGCACAATGTCCCCCATGCAATATGGCTGACTTGGAAGTCACCTATACAACACAACCAGCACAATGTCCCCCATGCAATATGGCTGACTTGGAAGTCACCTATAGAACATGGCAACCAGCACAATGTCCCCCAAGCAATATGGCTGACTTGGAAGTCACCTATACAACATGGCCACCAGCACAATGTCCCCCAAGCAATATGGCTGACTTGGAAGTCACCTATACAAGACAACCAGCACAATGTCCCCATGCAATATGGCTCACTTGGAAGTCACCTATACAACATGGCAACCAGCACAATGTCCCCCAAGCAATATGGCTCACTTGGAAGTCACCTATACAACATGGCAACCAGCACAATGTCCCCCATGCAATATGGCTGACTTGGAAGTCACCTATAGTACATGGCCACCAGCACAATGTCCCCCATGCAACACGGCTGACTTGAAAGTCACCTATACAAGACAACCAGCACAATGTCCCCCATGCAATATGGCTGACTTGGAAGTCACCTATACAACACAACCAGCACAATGTCCCCCAAGCAATATGGCTCACTTGGAAGTCACCTATACAACATGGCAACCAGCACAATGTCCCCCATGCAATATGGCTGACTTGGAAGTCACCTATACAACATGGCAACCAGCACAATGTCCCCCATGCAATATGGCTGACTTGGAAGTCACCTATACAATACAACCAGCACAATGTCCCCCAGGCAATATGGCTGACTTGGAAGTCACCTATACAACATGGCAACCAGCACAATGTCCCCCAAGCAATATGGCTGACTTGGAAGTCACCTATACAACATGGCAACCAGCACAATGTCCCCCATGCAATATGGCTGACTTGGAAGTCACCTATAGAACATGGCCACCAGCACAATGTCCCCCATGCAATATGGCTGACTTGGAAGTCACCTATACAACATGGCAACCAGCACAATGTCCCCCATGCAATATGGCTGACTTGGAAGTCACCTATACAACATGGCAACCAGCACAATGTCCCCCATGCAATATGGCTGACTTGGAAGTCACCTATGCAATACAACCAGCACAATGTCCCCCATGCAATATGGCTGACTTGGAAGTCACCTATACAACACAACCAGCACAATGTCCCCCATGCAATATGGCTGACTTGGAAGTCACCTATACAACACAACCAGCACAATGTCCCCCATGCAATATGGCTGACTTGGAAGTCACCTATAGAACATGGCAACCAGCACAATGTCCCCCAAGCAATATGGCTGACTTGGAAGTCACCTATACAACATGGCCACCAGCACAATGTCCCCCAAGCAATATGGCTGACTTGGAAGTCACCTATACAAGACAACCAGCACAATGTCCCCATGCAATATGGCTGACTTGGAAGTCACCTATACAACATGGCAACCAGCACAATGTCCCCCAAGCAATATGGCTCACTTGGAAGTCACCTATACAACATGGCAACCAGCACAATGTCCCCCATGCAATATGGCTGACTTGGAAGTCACCTATAGTACATGGCCACCAGCACAATGTCCCCCATGCAACACGGCTGACTTGAAAGTCACCTATACAAGACAACCAGCACAATGTCCCCCATGCAATATGGCTGACTTGGAAGTCACCTATACAACACAACCAGCACAATGTCCCCCAAGCAATATGGCTCACTTGGAAGTCACCTATACAACATGGCAACCAGCACAATGTCCCCCATGCAATCTGGCTGACTTGGAAGTCACCTATACAACATGGCAACCAGCACAATGTCCCCCATGCAATATGGCTGACTTGGAAGTCACCTATACAATACAACCAGCACAATGTCCCCCAGGCAAAATGGCTGACTTGGAAGTCACCTATACAACATGGCAACCAGCACAATGTCCCCCAAGCAATATGGCTGACTTGGAAGTCACCTATAGAACATGGCCACCAGCACAATGTCCCCCATGCAATATGGCTGACTTGGAAGTCACCTATAGAACATGGCCACCAGCACAATGTCCCCCATGCAATATGGCTGACTTGGAAGTCACCTATACAACATGGCAACCAGCACAATGTCCCCCATGCAATATGGCTGACTTGGAAGTCACCTATAGAACATGGCAACCAGCACAATGTCCCCCAAGCAATATGGCTGACTTGGAAGTCACCTATACAACATGGCCACCAGCACAATGTCCCCCAAGCAATATGGCTGACTTGGAAGTCACCTATACAACACAACCAGCACAATGTCCTCCATGCAATATGGCTGACTTGGAAGTCACCTATACAACATGGCAACCAGCACAATGTCCCCCATGCAATATGGCTGACTTGGAAGTCACCTATACAACATGGCAACCAGCACAATGTCCCCCATGCAATATGGCTGACTTGGAAGTCACCTATACAAGACAACCAGCACAATGTCCCCATGCAATATGGCTGACTTGGAAGTCACCTATACAACATGGCCACCAGCACAATGTCCCCCAAGCAATATGGCTGACTTGGAAGTCACCTATACAAGACAACCAGCACAATGTCCCCATGCAATATGGCTGACTTGGAAGTCACCTATACAACATGGCAACCAGCACAATGTCCCCCAAGCAATATGGCTCACTTGGAAGTCACCTATACAACATGGCAACCAGCACAATGTCCCCCATGCAATATGGCTGACTTGGAAGTCACCTATAGTACATGGCCACCAGCACAATGTCCCACATGCAACACGGCTGACTTGAAAGTCACCTATACAAGACAACCAGCACAATGTCCCCCATGCAATATGGCTGACTTGGAAGTCACCTATACAACACAACCAGCACAATGTCCCCCAAGCAATATGGCTCACTTGGAAGTCACCTATACAACATGGCAACCAGCACAATGTCCCCCATGCAATATGGCTGACTTGGAAGTCACCTATACAACATGGCAACCAGCACAATGTCCCCCATGCAATATGGCTGACTTGGAAGTCACCTATACAATACAACCAGCACAATGTCCCCCAGGCAATATGGCTGACTTGGAAGTCACCTATACAACATGGCAACCAGCACAATGTCCCCCAAGCAATATGGCTGACTTGGAAGTCACCTATACAACATGGCAACCAGCACAATGTCCCCCATGCAATATGGCTGACTTGGAAGTCACCTAAAGAACATGGCCACCAGCACAATGTCCCCCATGCAATATGGCTGACTTGGAAGTCACCTATACAACATGGCAACCAGCACAATGTCCCCCATGCAATATGGCTGACTTGGAAGTCACCTATACAACATGGCAACCAGCACAATGTCCCCCATGCAATATGGCTGACTTGGAAGTCACCTATGCAATACAACCAGCACAATGTCCCCCATGCAATATGGCTGACTTGGAAGTCACCTATACAACACAACCAGCACAATGTCCCCCATGCAATATGGCTGACTTGGAAGTCACCTATACAACACAACCAGCACAATGTCCCCCATGCAATATGGCTGACTTGGAAGTCACCTATAGAACATGGCAACCAGCACAATGTCCCCCAAGCAATATGGCTGACTTGGAAGTCACCTATACAACATGGCCACCAGCACAATGTCCCCCAAGCAATATGGCTGACTTGGAAGTCACCTATACAAGACAACCAGCACAATGTCCCCATGCAATATGGCTGACTTGGAAGTCACCTATACAACATGGCAACCAGCACAATGTCCCCCAAGCAATATGGCTCACTTGGAAGTCACCTATACAACATGGCAACCAGCACAATGTCCCCCATGCAATATGGCTGACTTGGAAGTCACCTATAGTACATGGCCACCAGCACAATGTCCCCCATGCAACACGGCTGACTTGAAAGTCACCTATACAAGACAACCAGCACAATGTCCCCCATGCAATATGGCTGACTTGGAAGTCACCTATACAACACAACCAGCACAATGTCCCCCAAGCAATATGGCTCACTTGGAAGTCACCTATACAACATGGCAACCAGCACAATGTCCCCCATGCAATATGGCTGACTTGGAAGTCACCTATACAACATGGCAACCAGCACAATGTCCCCCATGCAATATGGCTGACTTGGAAGTCACCTATACAATACAACCAGCACAATGTCCCCCAGGCAATATGGCTGACTTGGAAGTCACCTATACAACATGGCAACCAGCACAATGTCCCCCAAGCAATATGGCTGACTTGGAAGTCACCTATACAACATGGCAACCAGCACAATGTCCCCCATGCAATATGGCTGACTTGGAAGTCACCTATAGAACATGGCCACCAGCACAATGTCCCCCATGCAATATGGCTGACTTGGAAGTCACCTATACAACATGGCAACCAGCACAATGTCCCCCATGCAATATGGCTGACTTGGAAGTCACCTATACAACATGGCAACCAGCACAATGTCCCCCATGCAATATGGCTGACTTGGAAGTCACCTATGCAATACAACCAGCACAATGTCCCCCATGCAATATGGCTGACTTGGAAGTCACCTATACAACACAACCAGCACAATGTCCCCCATGCAATATGGCTGACTTGGAAGTCACCTATACAACACAACCAGCACAATGTCCCCCATGCAATATGGCTGACTTGGAAGTCACCTATAGAACATGGCAACCAGCACAATGTCCCCCAAGCAATATGGCTGACTTGGAAGTCACCTATACAACATGGCCACCAGCACAATGTCCCCCAAGCAATATGGCTGACTTGGAAGTCACCTATACAAGACAACCAGCACAATGTCCCCATGCAATATGGCTGACTTGGAAGTCACCTATACAACATGGCAACCAGCACAATGTCCCCCAAGCAATATGGCTCACTTGGAAGTCACCTATACAACATGGCAACCAGCACAATGTCCCCCATGCAATATGGCTGACTTGGAAGTCACCTATAGTACATGGCCACCAGCACAATGTCCCCCATGCAACACGGCTGACTTGAAAGTCACCTATACAAGACAACCAGCACAATGTCCCCCATGCAATATGGCTGACTTGGAAGTCACCTATACAACACAACCAGCACAATGTCCCCCAAGCAATATGGCTCACTTGGAAGTCACCTATACAACATGGCAACCAGCACAATGTCCCCCATGCAATCTGGCTGACTTGGAAGTCACCTATACAACATGGCAACCAGCACAATGTCCCCCATGCAATATGGCTGACTTGGAAGTCACCTATACAATACAACCAGCACAATGTCCCCCAGGCAAAATGGCTGACTTGGAAGTCACCTATACAACATGGCAACCAGCACAATGTCCCCCAAGCAATATGGCTGACTTGGAAGTCACCTATACAACATGGCAACCAGCACAATGTCCCCCATGCAATATGGCTGACTTGGAAGTCACCTATAGAACATGGCCACCAGCACAATGTCCCCCATGCAATATGGCTGACTTGGAAGTCACCTATACAACATGGCAACCAGCACAATGTCCCCCATGCAATATGGCTGACTTGGAAGTCACCTATACAACATGGCAACCAGCACAATGTCCCCCATGCAATATGGCTGACTTGGAAGTCATCTATGCAATACAACCAGCACAATGTCCCCCATGCAATATGGCTGACTTGGAAGTCACCTATACAACACAACCAGCACAATGTCCCCCATGCAATATGGCTGACTTGGAAGTCACCTATACAACACAACCAGCACAATGTCCCCCATGCAATATGGCTGACTTGGAAGTCACCTATAGAACATGGCAACCAGCACAATGTCCCCCAAGCAATATGGCTGACTTGGAAGTCACCTATACAACATGGCCACCAGCACAATGTCCCCCAAGCAATATGGCTGACTTGGAAGTCACCTATACAACACAACCAGCACAATGTCCTCCATGCAATATGGCTGACTTGGAAGTCACCTATACAACATGGCAACCAGCACAATGTCCCCCATGCAATATGGCTGACTTGGAACTCACCTATACAACACAACCAGCACAATGTCCCCCATGCAATATGGCTGACTTGGAAGTCACCTATAGAACATGGCAACCAGCACAATGTCCCCCAAGCAATATGGCTGACTTGGAAGTCACCTATACAACATGGCCACCAGCACAATGTCCCCCAAGCAATATGGCTGACTTGGAAGTCACCTATACAACACAACCAGCACAATGTCCCCCATGCAATATGGCTGACTTGGAAGTCACCTATACAACATGGCAACCAGCACAATGTCCCCCATGCAATATGGCTGACTTGGAAGTCACCTATACAACATGGCAACAGGCACAATGTCCCCCATGCAATATGGCTGACTTGGAAGTCACCTATACAAGACAACCAGCACAATGTCCCCATGCAATATGGCTGACTTGGAAGTCACCTATAGAACATGGCCACCAGCACAATGTCCCCCATCCAATATGGCTGACTTGGAAGTCACCTATACAACATGGCAACCAGCACAATGTCCCCCAAGCAATATGGCTCACTTGGAAGTCACCTATACAACATGGCAACCAGCACAATGTCCCCCATGCAATATGGCTGACTTGGAAGTCACCTATAGTACATGGCCACCAGCACAATGTCCCCCATGCAACACGGCTGACTTGAAAGTCACCTATACAACATGGCAACCAGCACAATGTCCCCCATGCAATATGGCTGACTTGGAAGTCACCTATACAACACAACCAGCACAATGTCCCCATGCAATATGGCTGACTTGGAAGTCACCTATACAACATGGCAACCAGCACAATGTCCCCCAAGCAATATGGCTCACTTGGAAGTCACCTATACAACATGGCAACCAGCACAATGTCCCCCATGCAATATGGCTGACTTGAAAGTCACCTATAGTACATGGCCACCAGCACAATGTCCCCCATGCAACACGGCTGACTTGAAAGTCACCTATACAAGACAACCAGCACAATGTCCCCCATGCAATATGGCTGACTTGGAAGTCACCTATACAACACAACCAGCACAATGTCCCCCAAGCAATATGGCTCACTTGGAAGTCACCTATACAACATGGCAAAAAGCACAATGTCCCCCATGCAATATGGCTGACTTGGAAGTCACCTATACAACATGGCAACCAGCACAATGTCCCCCATGCAATATGGCTGACTTGGAAGTCACCTTTACAATACAACCAGCACAATGTCCCCCAGGCAATATGGCTGACTTGGAAGTCACCTATACAACATGGCAACCAGCACAATGTCCCCCAAGCAATATGGCTGACTTGGAAGTCACCTATACAACATGGCAACCAGCACAATGTCCCCCATGCAATATGGCTGACTTGGAAGTCACCTATACAACATGGCAACCAGCACAATGTCCCCCATGCAATATGGCTGACTTGGAAGTCACCTATACAACATGGCAACCAGCACAATATCCCCCATGCAATATGGCTGACTTGGAAGTCACCTATACAACATGGCAACAGGCACAATGTCCCCCATGCAATATGGCTGACTTGGAAGTCACCTATACAAGACAACCAGCACAATGTCCCCATGCAATATGGCTGACTTGGAAGTCACCTATAGAACATGGCCACCAGCACAATGTCCCCCATGCAATATGGCTGACTTGAAAGTCACCTATACAAGACAACCAGCACAATGTCCCCCAAGCAATATGGCTCACTTGGAAGTCACCTATACAACATGGCAACCAGCACAATGTCCCCCATGCAATATGGCTGACTTGAAAGTCACCTATAGTACATGGCCACCAGCACAATGTCCCCCATGCAACACGGCTGACTTGAAAGTCACCTATACAAGACAACCAGCACAATGTCCCCCATGCAATATGGCTGACTTGGAAGTCACCTATACAACACAACCAGCACAATGTCCCCCAAGCAATATGGCTCACTTGGAAGTCACCTATACAACATGGCAAAAAGCACAATGTCCCCCATGCAATATGGCTGACTTGGAAGTCACCTATACAACATGGCAACCAGCACAATGTCCCCCATGCAATATGGCTGACTTGGAAGTCACCTTTACAATACAACCAGCACAATGTCCCCCAGGCAATATGGCTGACTTGGAAGTCACCTATACAACATGGCAACCAGCACAATGTCCTCCAAGCAATATGGCTGACTTGGAAGTCACCTATACAACATGGCAACCAGCACAATGTCCCCCATGCAATATGGCTGACTTGGAAGTCACCTATACAACATGGCAACCAGCACAATGTCCCCCATGCAATATGGCTGACTTGGAAGTCACCTATACAACATGGCAACCAGCACAATATCCCCCATGCAATATGGCTGACTTGGAAGTCACTTATACAACATGGCCACCAGCACAATGTCCCCCATGCAATATGGCTGACGTGGAAGTCACCTATACAAGACAACCAGCACAATGTCCCCCATGCAATATGGCTGACTTGGAAGTCACCTATAGGACATGGCAACCAGCACAATGTCCCCCAAGCAATATGGCTGACTTGGAAGTCACCTATAGAACATGGCAACCAGCACAATATCCCCCATGCAATATGGCTGACTTGGAAGTCACCTATACAACATGGCCACCAGCACAATGTCCCCCATGCAATATGGCTGACGTGGAAGTCACCTATACAAGACAACCAGCACAATGTCCCCCATGCAATATGGCTGACTTGGAAGTCACCTATAGGACATGGCAACCAGCACAATGTCCCCCAAGCAATATGGCTGACTTGGAAGTCACCTATACAAGACAACCAGCACAATGTCCCAAATGCAATATGGCTGACTTGAAAGTCACCTATAGAACATGGCCACCAGCACAATGTCCCCCATGCAATATGGCTGACTTGGAAGTCACCTATACAACATGGCAACCAGCACAATGTCCCCCAAGCAATATGGCTGACTTGGAAGTCACCTATAGAACATGGCCACCAGCACAATGTCCCCCAAGCAATATGGCTGACTTGGAAGTCACCTACAGAACATGGCAACCAGCACAATGTCCCCCAAGCAATATGGCTGACTTGGAAGTCACCTATACAAGACAACCAGCACAATGTCCCCCATGCAACACGGCTGACTTGGAAGTCACCTATACAAGACAACCAGCACAATGTCCCCCATGCAATATGGCTGACTTGGAAGTCACCTATACAACACAACCAGCACAATGTCCCCCAAGCAATATGGCACACTTGGAAGTCACCTATACAACATGGCAACCAGCACAATGTCCCCCATGCAATATGGCTGAATTGGAAGTCACCTATACAATACAACCAGCACAATGTCCCCCAAGCAATATGGCTGACTTGGAAGGCACCTATAGAACATGGCCACCAGCACAATGTCCCCCATGCAATATGGCTGACTTGGAAGTCACCTATACAAGACAACCAGCACAATGTCCCCCATGCAATATGGCTGACTTGGAAGTCACCTATAGAACATGGCCACCAGCACAATGTCCCCCATGCAATATGGCTGACTTGGAAGTCACCTATAGAACATGGCAACCAGCACAATGTCCCCCAAGCAATATGGCTGGCTTGGAAGTCACCTATACAAGACAACCAGCACAATTTCCCCCATGCAATATGGCTGACTTGGAAGTCACCTATAGGACATGGCAACCAGCACAATGTCCCCCATGCAATATGGCTGACTTGGAAGTCACCTATACAATACAACCAGCACAATGTCCCCCATGCAATATGGCTGACTTGGAAGTCACCTATACAACATGGCAACCAGCACAATGTCCCTCATGCAATATGGCTGACTTGGAAGTCACCTATAGAACATGGCCACCAGCACAATGTCCCCCATGCAATATGGCTGACTTGGAAGTCACCTATACAACATGGCAAGCAGCACAATGTCCCCCAAGCAATATGGCTGAATTGGAAGTCACCTATACAATACAACCAGCACAATGTCCCCCAAGCAATATGGCTGACTTGGAAGTCACCTATAGAACATGGCCACCAGCACAATGTCCCCCATGCAATATGGCTGACTTGGAAGTCACCTATACAAGACAACCAGCACAATGTCCCCCATGCAATATGGCTGACTTGGAAGTCACCTATAGAACATGGCCACCAGCACAATGTCCCCCATGCAATATGGCTGACTTGGAAGTCACCTATAGAACATGGCAACCAGCACAATGTCCCCCAAGCAATATGGCTGACTTGGAAGTCACCTATACAAGACAACCAGCACAATTTCCCCCATGCAATATGGCTGACTTGGAAGTCACCTATAGGACATGGCAACCAGCACAATGTCCCCCATGCAATATGGCTGACTTGGAAGTCACCTATACAATACAACCAGCACAATGTCCCCCATGCAATATGGCTGACTTGGAAGTCACCTATACAACATGGCAACCAGCACAATGTCCCCCATGCAATATGGCTGACTTGGAAGTCACCTATACAAGACAACCAGCACAATGTCCCCCATGCAATATGGCTGACTTGGAAGTCACCTATACAACATGGCAACCAGCACAATGTCCCCCATGCAATATGGCTGACTTGGAAGTCACCTATACAATACAACCAGCACAATGTCCCCCAGGCAATATGGCTGACTTGGAAGTCACCTATACAACATGGCAACCAGCACAATGTCCCCCAAGCAATATGGCTGACTTGGAAGTCACCTATACAACATGGCAACCAGCACAATGTCCCCCATGCAATATGGCTGACTTGGAAGTCACCTATACAACATGGCAACCAGCACAATGTCCCCCATGCAATATGGCTGACTTGGAAGTCACCTATACAACATGGCAACCAGCACAATATCCCCCATGCAATATGGCTGACTTGGAAGTCACCTATACAACATGGCCACCAGCACAATGTCCCCCATGCAATATGGCTGACGTGGAAGTCACCTATACAAGACAACCAGCACAATGTCCCCCATGCAATATGGCTGACTTGGAAGTCACCTATAGGACATGGCAACCAGCACAATGTCCCCCAAGCAATATGGCTGACTTGGAAGTCACCTATACAAGACAACCAGCACAATGTCCCAAATGCAATATGGCTGACTTGGAAGTCACCTATAGAACATGGCCACCAGCACAATGTCCCCCATGCAATATGGCTGACTTGGAAGTCACCTATACAACATGGCAACCAGCACAATGTCCCCCAAGCAATATGGCTGACTTGGAAGTCACCTATAGAACATGGCCACCAGCACAATGTCCCCCAAGCAATATGGCTGACTTGGAAGTCACCTACAGAACATGGCAACCAGCACAATGTCCCCCAAGCAATATGGCACACTTGGAAGTCACCTATACAACATGGCAACCAGCACAATGTCCCCCATGCAATATGGCTGAATTGGAAGTCACCTTTACAATACAACCAGCACAATGTCCCCCAAGCAATATGGCTGACTTGGAAGTCACCTATAGAACATGGCCACTAGCACAATGTCCCCCATGCAATATGGCTGACTTGGAAGTCACCTATACAAGACAACCAGCACAATGTCCCCCATGCAATATGGCTGACTTGGAAGTCACCTATAGAACATGGCCACCAGCACAATGTCCCCCATGCAATATGGCTGACTTGGAAGTCACCTATAGAACATGGCAACCAGCACAATGTCCCCCAAGCAATATGGCTGACTTGGAAGTCACCTATACAAGACAACCAGCACAATTTCCCCCATTCAATATGGCTGACTTGGAAGTCACCTATAGGACATGGCAACCAGCACAATGTCCCCCATGCAATATGGCTGACTTGGAAGTCACCTATACAATACAACCAGCACAATGTCCCCCATGCAATATGGCTGACTTGGAAGTCACCTATACAACATGGCAACCAGCACAATGTCCCCCATGCAATATGGCTGACTTGGAAGTCACCTATAGAACATGGCCACCAGCACAATGTCCCCCATGCAATATGGCTGACTTGGAAGTCACCTATACAACATGGCAACCAGCACAATGTCCCCCAAGCAATATGGCTCACTTGGAAGTCACCTATACAACATGGCAACCAGCACAATGTCCCCCATGCAATATGGCTGACTTGGAAGTCACCTATAGAACATGGCCACCAGCACAATGTCCCCCATGCAATATGGCTGACTTGGAAGTCACCTATACAAGACAACCAGCACAATGTCCCCCATGCAATATGGCTGACTTGGAAGTCACCTATAGGACATGGCAACCAGCACAATGTCCCCCAAGCAATATGGCTGACTTGGAAGTCACCTATACAAGACAACCAGCACAATGTCCCAAATGCAATATGGCTGACTTGGAAGTCACCTATAGAACATGGCCACCAGCACAATGTCCCCCATGCAATATGGCTGACTTGGAAGTCACCTATACAACATGGCAACCAGCACAATGTCCCCCAAGCAATATGGCTGACTTGGAAGTCACCTATAGAACATGGCCACCAGCACAATGTCCCCCAAGCAATATGGCTGACTTGGAAGTCACCTACAGAACATGGCAACCAGCACAATGTCCCCCAAGCAATATGGCACACTTGGAAGTCACCTATACAACATGGCAACCAGCACAATGTCCCCCATGCAATATGGCTGAATTGGAAGTCACCTTTACAATACAACCAGCACAATGTCCCCCAAGCAATATGGCTGACTTGGAAGTCACCTATAGAACATGGCCACTAGCACAATGTCCCCCATGCAATATGGCTGACTTGGAAGTCACCTATACAAGACAACCAGCACAATGTCCCCCATGCAATATGGCTGACTTGGAAGTCACCTATAGAACATGGCCACCAGCACAATGTCCCCCATGCAATATGGCTGACTTGGAAGTCACCTATAGAACATGGCAACCAGCACAATGTCCCCCAAGCAATATGGCTGACTTGGAAGTCACCTATACAAGACAACCAGCACAATTTCCCCCATGCAATATGGCTGACTTGGAAGTCACCTATAGGACATGGCAACCAGCACAATGTCCCCCATGCAATATGGCTGACTTGGAAGTCACCTATACAATACAACCAGCACAATGTCCCCCATGCAATATGGCTGACTTGGAAGTCACCTATACAACATGGCAACCAGCACAATGTCCCCCATGCAATATGGCTGACTTGGAAGTCACCTATAGAACATGGCCACCAGCACAATGTCCCCCATGCAATATGGCTGACTTGGAAGTCACCTATACAACATGGCAACCAGCACAATGTCCCCCAAGCAATATGGCTCACTTGGAAGTCACCTATACAACATGGCAACCAGCACAATGTCCCCCATGCAATATGGCTGACTTGGAAGTCACCTATAGTACATGGCCACCAGCACAATGTCCCCCATGCAACACGGCTGACTTGAAAGTCACCTATACAATACAACCAGCACAATGTCCCCCATGCAATATGGCTGACTTGGAAGTCACCTATACAACATGGCAACCAGCACAATGTCCCCCATGCAATATGGCTGACTTGGAAGTCACCTATACAATACAACCAGCACAATGTCCCCCAGGCAATATGGCTGACTTGGAAGTCACCTATACAACATGGCAACCAGCACAATGTCCCCCAAGCAATATGGCTGACTTGGAAGTCACCTATACAACATGGCAACCAGCACAATGTCCCCCATGCAATATGGCTGACTTGGAAGTCACCTAAAGAACATGGCCACCAGCACAATGTCCCCCATGCAATATGGCTGACTTGGAAGTCACCTATACAACATGGCAACCAGCACAATGTCCCCCATGCAATATGGCTGACTTGGAAGTCACCTATACAACATGGCAACCAGCACAATGTCCCCCATGCAATATGGCTGACTTGGAAGTCACCTATGCAATACAACCAGCACAATGTCCCCCATGCAATATGGCTGACTTGGAAGTCACCTATACAACACAACCAGCACAATGTCCCCCATGCAATATGGCTGACTTGGAAGTCACCTATACAACACAACCAGCACAATGTCCCCCATGCAATATGGCTGACTTGGAAGTCACCTATAGAACATGGCAACCAGCACAATGTCCCCCAAGCAATATGGCTGACTTGGAAGTCACCTATACAACATGGCCACCAGCACAATGTCCCCCAAGCAATATGGCTGACTTGGAAGTCACCTATACAAGACAACCAGCACAATGTCCCCATGCAATATGGCTGACTTGGAAGTCACCTATACAACATGGCAACCAGCACAATGTCCCCCAAGCAATATGGCTCACTTGGAAGTCACCTATACAACATGGCAACCAGCACAATGTCCCCCATGCAATATGGCTGACTTGGAAGTCACCTATAGTACATGGCCACCAGCACAATGTCCCCCATGCAACACGGCTGACTTGAAAGTCACCTATACAAGACAACCAGCACAATGTCCCCCATGCAATATGGCTGACTTGGAAGTCACCTATACAACACAACCAGCACAATGTCCCCCAAGCAATATGGCTCACTTGGAAGTCACCTATACAACATGGCAACCAGCACAATGTCCCCCATGCAATATGGCTGACTTGGAAGTCACCTATACAACATGGCAACCAGCACAATGTCCCCCATGCAATATGGCTGACTTGGAAGTCACCTATACAATACAACCAGCACAATGTCCCCCAGGCAATATGGCTGACTTGGAAGTCACCTATACAACATGGCAACCAGCACAATGTCCCCCAAGCAATATGGCTGACTTGGAAGTCACCTATACAACATGGCAACCAGCACAATGTCCCCCATGCAATATGGCTGACTTGGAAGTCACCTATAGAACATGGCCACCAGCACAATGTCCCCCATGCAATATGGCTGACTTGGAAGTCACCTATACAACATGGCAACCAGCACAATGTCCCCCATGCAATATGGCTGACTTGGAAGTCACCTATACAACATGGCAACCAGCACAATGTCCCCCATGCAATATGGCTGACTTGGAAGTCACCTATGCAATACAACCAGCACAATGTCCCCCATGCAATATGGCTGACTTGGAAGTCACCTATACAACACAACCAGCACAATGTCCCCCATGCAATATGGCTGACTTGGAAGTCACCTATACAACACAACCAGCACAATGTCCCCCATGCAATATGGCTGACTTGGAAGTCACCTATAGAACATGGCAACCAGCACAATGTCCCCCAAGCAATATGGCTGACTTGGAAGTCACCTATACAACATGGCCACCAGCACAATGTCCCCCAAGCAATATGGCTGACTTGGAAGTCACCTATACAAGACAACCAGCACAATGTCCCCATGCAATATGGCTGACTTGGAAGTCACCTATACAACATGGCAACCAGCACAATGTCCCCCAAGCAATATGGCTCACTTGGAAGTCACCTATACAACATGGCAACCAGCACAATGTCCCCCATGCAATATGGCTGACTTGGAAGTCACCTATAGTACATGGCCACCAGCACAATGTCCCCCATGCAACACGGCTGACTTGAAAGTCACCTATACAAGACAACCAGCACAATGTCCCCCATGCAATATGGCTGACTTGGAAGTCACCTATACAACACAACCAGCACAATGTCCCCCAAGCAATATGGCTCACTTGGAAGTCACCTATACAACATGGCAACCAGCACAATGTCCCCCATGCAATCTGGCTGACTTGGAAGTCACCTATACAACATGGCAACCAGCACAATGTCCCCCATGCAATATGGCTGACTTGGAAGTCACCTATACAATACAACCAGCACAATGTCCCCCAGGCAAAATGGCTGACTTGGAAGTCACCTATACAACATGGCAACCAGCACAATGTCCCCCAAGCAATATGGCTGACTTGGAAGTCACCTATACAACATGGCAACCAGCACAATGTCCCCCATGCAATATGGCTGACTTGGAAGTCACCTATAGAACATGGCCACCAGCACAATGTCCCCCATGCAATATGGCTGACTTGGAAGTCACCTATACAACATGGCAACCAGCACAATGTCCCCCATGCAATATGGCTGACTTGGAAGTCACCTATACAACATGGCAACCAGCACAATGTCCCCCATGCAATATGGCTGACTTGGAAGTCATCTATGCAATACAACCAGCACAATGTCCCCCATGCAATATGGCTGACTTGGAAGTCACCTATACAACACAACCAGCACAATGTCCCCCATGCAATATGGCTGACTTGGAAGTCACCTATACAACACAACCAGCACAATGTCCCCCATGCAATATGGCTGACTTGGAAGTCACCTATAGAACATGGCAACCAGCACAATGTCCCCCAAGCAATATGGCTGACTTGGAAGTCACCTATACAACATGGCCACCAGCACAATGTCCCCCAAGCAATATGGCTGACTTGGAAGTCACCTATACAACACAACCAGCACAATGTCCTCCATGCAATATGGCTGACTTGGAAGTCACCTATACAACATGGCAACCAGCACAATGTCCCCCATGCAATATGGCTGACTTGGAACTCACCTATACAACACAACCAGCACAATGTCCCCCATGCAATATGGCTGACTTGGAAGTCACCTATAGAACATGGCAACCAGCACAATGTCCCCCAAGCAATATGGCTGACTTGGAAGTCACCTATACAACATGGCCACCAGCACAATGTCCCCCAAGCAATATGGCTGACTTGGAAGTCACCTATACAACACAACCAGCACAATGTCCCCCATGCAATATGGCTGACTTGGAAGTCACCTATACAACATGGCAACCAGCACAATGTCCCCCATGCAATATGGCTGACTTGGAAGTCACCTATACAACATGGCAACAGGCACAATGTCCCCCATGCAATATGGCTGACTTGGAAGTCACCTATACAAGACAACCAGCACAATGTCCCCATGCAATATGGCTGACTTGGAAGTCACCTATAGAACATGGCCACCAGCACAATGTCCCCCATCCAATATGGCTGACTTGGAAGTCACCTATACAACATGGCAACCAGCACAATGTCCCCCAAGCAATATGGCTCACTTGGAAGTCACCTATACAACATGGCAACCAGCACAATGTCCCCCATGCAATATGGCTGACTTGGAAGTCACCTATAGTACATGGCCACCAGCACAATGTCCCCCATGCAACACGGCTGACTTGAAAGTCACCTATACAACATGGCAACCAGCACAATGTCCCCCATGCAATATGGCTGACTTGGAAGTCACCTATACAACACAACCAGCACAATGTCCCCATGCAATATGGCTGACTTGGAAGTCACCTATACAACATGGCAACCAGCACAATGTCCCCCAAGCAATATGGCTCACTTGGAAGTCACCTATACAACATGGCAACCAGCACAATGTCCCCCATGCAATATGGCTGACTTGAAAGTCACCTATAGTACATGGCCACCAGCACAATGTCCCCCATGCAACACGGCTGACTTGAAAGTCACCTATACAAGACAACCAGCACAATGTCCCCCATGCAATATGGCTGACTTGGAAGTCACCTATACAACACAACCAGCACAATGTCCCCCAAGCAATATGGCTCACTTGGAAGTCACCTATACAACATGGCAAAAAGCACAATGTCCCCCATGCAATATGGCTGACTTGGAAGTCACCTATACAACATGGCAACCAGCACAATGTCCCCCATGCAATATGGCTGACTTGGAAGTCACCTTTACAATACAACCAGCACAATGTCCCCCAGGCAATATGGCTGACTTGGAAGTCACCTATACAACATGGCAACCAGCACAATGTCCCCCAAGCAATATGGCTGACTTGGAAGTCACCTATACAACATGGCAACCAGCACAATGTCCCCCATGCAATATGGCTGACTTGGAAGTCACCTATACAACATGGCAACCAGCACAATGTCCCCCATGCAATATGGCTGACTTGGAAGTCACCTATACAACATGGCAACCAGCACAATATCCCCCATGCAATATGGCTGACTTGGAAGTCACCTATACAACATGGCAACAGGCACAATGTCCCCCATGCAATATGGCTGACTTGGAAGTCACCTATACAAGACAACCAGCACAATGTCCCCATGCAATATGGCTGACTTGGAAGTCACCTATAGAACATGGCCACCAGCACAATGTCCCCCATGCAATATGGCTGACTTGAAAGTCACCTATACAAGACAACCAGCACAATGTCCCCCAAGCAATATGGCTCACTTGGAAGTCACCTATACAACATGGCAACCAGCACAATGTCCCCCATGCAATATGGCTGACTTGAAAGTCACCTATAGTACATGGCCACCAGCACAATGTCCCCCATGCAACACGGCTGACTTGAAAGTCACCTATACAAGACAACCAGCACAATGTCCCCCATGCAATATGGCTGACTTGGAAGTCACCTATACAACACAACCAGCACAATGTCCCCCAAGCAATATGGCTCACTTGGAAGTCACCTATACAACATGGCAAAAAGCACAATGTCCCCCATGCAATATGGCTGACTTGGAAGTCACCTATACAACATGGCAACCAGCACAATGTCCCCCATGCAATATGGCTGACTTGGAAGTCACCTTTACAATACAACCAGCACAATGTCCCCCAGGCAATATGGCTGACTTGGAAGTCACCTATACAACATGGCAACCAGCACAATGTCCTCCAAGCAATATGGCTGACTTGGAAGTCACCTATACAACATGGCAACCAGCACAATGTCCCCCATGCAATATGGCTGACTTGGAAGTCACCTATACAACATGGCAACCAGCACAATGTCCCCCATGCAATATGGCTGACTTGGAAGTCACCTATACAACATGGCAACCAGCACAATATCCCCCATGCAATATGGCTGACTTGGAAGTCACTTATACAACATGGCCACCAGCACAATGTCCCCCATGCAATATGGCTGACGTGGAAGTCACCTATACAAGACAACCAGCACAATGTCCCCCATGCAATATGGCTGACTTGGAAGTCACCTATAGGACATGGCAACCAGCACAATGTCCCCCAAGCAATATGGCTGACTTGGAAGTCACCTATAGAACATGGCAACCAGCACAATATCCCCCATGCAATATGGCTGACTTGGAAGTCACCTATACAACATGGCCACCAGCACAATGTCCCCCATGCAATATGGCTGACGTGGAAGTCACCTATACAAGACAACCAGCACAATGTCCCCCATGCAATATGGCTGACTTGGAAGTCACCTATAGGACATGGCAACCAGCACAATGTCCCCCAAGCAATATGGCTGACTTGGAAGTCACCTATACAAGACAACCAGCACAATGTCCCAAATGCAATATGGCTGACTTGAAAGTCACCTATAGAACATGGCCACCAGCACAATGTCCCCCATGCAATATGGCTGACTTGGAAGTCACCTATACAACATGGCAACCAGCACAATGTCCCCCAAGCAATATGGCTGACTTGGAAGTCACCTATAGAACATGGCCACCAGCACAATGTCCCCCAAGCAATATGGCTGACTTGGAAGTCACCTACAGAACATGGCAACCAGCACAATGTCCCCCAAGCAATATGGCTGACTTGGAAGTCACCTATACAAGACAACCAGCACAATGTCCCCCATGCAACACGGCTGACTTGGAAGTCACCTATACAAGACAACCAGCACAATGTCCCCCATGCAATATGGCTGACTTGGAAGTCACCTATACAACACAACCAGCACAATGTCCCCCAAGCAATATGGCACACTTGGAAGTCACCTATACAACATGGCAACCAGCACAATGTCCCCCATGCAATATGGCTGAATTGGAAGTCACCTATACAATACAACCAGCACAATGTCCCCCAAGCAATATGGCTGACTTGGAAGGCACCTATAGAACATGGCCACCAGCACAATGTCCCCCATGCAATATGGCTGACTTGGAAGTCACCTATACAAGACAACCAGCACAATGTCCCCCATGCAATATGGCTGACTTGGAAGTCACCTATAGAACATGGCCACCAGCACAATGTCCCCCATGCAATATGGCTGACTTGGAAGTCACCTATAGAACATGGCAACCAGCACAATGTCCCCCAAGCAATATGGCTGGCTTGGAAGTCACCTATACAAGACAACCAGCACAATTTCCCCCATGCAATATGGCTGACTTGGAAGTCACCTATAGGACATGGCAACCAGCACAATGTCCCCCATGCAATATGGCTGACTTGGAAGTCACCTATACAATACAACCAGCACAATGTCCCCCATGCAATATGGCTGACTTGGAAGTCACCTATACAACATGGCAACCAGCACAATGTCCCTCATGCAATATGGCTGACTTGGAAGTCACCTATAGAACATGGCCACCAGCACAATGTCCCCCATGCAATATGGCTGACTTGGAAGTCACCTATACAACATGGCAAGCAGCACAATGTCCCCCAAGCAATATGGCTGAATTGGAAGTCACCTATACAATACAACCAGCACAATGTCCCCCAAGCAATATGGCTGACTTGGAAGTCACCTATAGAACATGGCCACCAGCACAATGTCCCCCATGCAATATGGCTGACTTGGAAGTCACCTATACAAGACAACCAGCACAATGTCCCCCATGCAATATGGCTGACTTGGAAGTCACCTATAGAACATGGCCACCAGCACAATGTCCCCCATGCAATATGGCTGACTTGGAAGTCACCTATAGAACATGGCAACCAGCACAATGTCCCCCAAGCAATATGGCTGACTTGGAAGTCACCTATACAAGACAACCAGCACAATTTCCCCCATGCAATATGGCTGACTTGGAAGTCACCTATAGGACATGGCAACCAGCACAATGTCCCCCATGCAATATGGCTGACTTGGAAGTCACCTATACAATACAACCAGCACAATGTCCCCCATGCAATATGGCTGACTTGGAAGTCACCTATACAACATGGCAACCAGCACAATGTCCCCCATGCAATATGGCTGACTTGGAAGTCACCTATACAAGACAACCAGCACAATGTCCCCCATGCAATATGGCTGACTTGGAAGTCACCTATACAACATGGCAACCAGCACAATGTCCCCCATGCAATATGGCTGACTTGGAAGTCACCTATACAATACAACCAGCACAATGTCCCCCAGGCAATATGGCTGACTTGGAAGTCACCTATACAACATGGCAACCAGCACAATGTCCCCCAAGCAATATGGCTGACTTGGAAGTCACCTATACAACATGGCAACCAGCACAATGTCCCCCATGCAATATGGCTGACTTGGAAGTCACCTATACAACATGGCAACCAGCACAATGTCCCCCATGCAATATGGCTGACTTGGAAGTCACCTATACAACATGGCAACCAGCACAATATCCCCCATGCAATATGGCTGACTTGGAAGTCACCTATACAACATGGCCACCAGCACAATGTCCCCCATGCAATATGGCTGACGTGGAAGTCACCTATACAAGACAACCAGCACAATGTCCCCCATGCAATATGGCTGACTTGGAAGTCACCTATAGGACATGGCAACCAGCACAATGTCCCCCAAGCAATATGGCTGACTTGGAAGTCACCTATACAAGACAACCAGCACAATGTCCCAAATGCAATATGGCTGACTTGGAAGTCACCTATAGAACATGGCCACCAGCACAATGTCCCCCATGCAATATGGCTGACTTGGAAGTCACCTATACAACATGGCAACCAGCACAATGTCCCCCAAGCAATATGGCTGACTTGGAAGTCACCTATAGAACATGGCCACCAGCACAATGTCCCCCAAGCAATATGGCTGACTTGGAAGTCACCTACAGAACATGGCAACCAGCACAATGTCCCCCAAGCAATATGGCACACTTGGAAGTCACCTATACAACATGGCAACCAGCACAATGTCCCCCATGCAATATGGCTGAATTGGAAGTCACCTTTACAATACAACCAGCACAATGTCCCCCAAGCAATATGGCTGACTTGGAAGTCACCTATAGAACATGGCCACTAGCACAATGTCCCCCATGCAATATGGCTGACTTGGAAGTCACCTATACAAGACAACCAGCACAATGTCCCCCATGCAATATGGCTGACTTGGAAGTCACCTATAGAACATGGCCACCAGCACAATGTCCCCCATGCAATATGGCTGACTTGGAAGTCACCTATAGAACATGGCAACCAGCACAATGTCCCCCAAGCAATATGGCTGACTTGGAAGTCACCTATACAAGACAACCAGCACAATTTCCCCCATTCAATATGGCTGACTTGGAAGTCACCTATAGGACATGGCAACCAGCACAATGTCCCCCATGCAATATGGCTGACTTGGAAGTCACCTATACAATACAACCAGCACAATGTCCCCCATGCAATATGGCTGACTTGGAAGTCACCTATACAACATGGCAACCAGCACAATGTCCCCCATGCAATATGGCTGACTTGGAAGTCACCTATAGAACATGGCCACCAGCACAATGTCCCCCATGCAATATGGCTGACTTGGAAGTCACCTATACAACATGGCAACCAGCACAATGTCCCCCAAGCAATATGGCTCACTTGGAAGTCACCTATACAACATGGCAACCAGCACAATGTCCCCCATGCAATATGGCTGACTTGGAAGTCACCTATAGAACATGGCCACCAGCACAATGTCCCCCATGCAATATGGCTGACTTGGAAGTCACCTATACAAGACAACCAGCACAATGTCCCCCATGCAATATGGCTGACTTGGAAGTCACCTATAGGACATGGCAACCAGCACAATGTCCCCCAAGCAATATGGCTGACTTGGAAGTCACCTATACAAGACAACCAGCACAATGTCCCAAATGCAATATGGCTGACTTGGAAGTCACCTATAGAACATGGCCACCAGCACAATGTCCCCCATGCAATATGGCTGACTTGGAAGTCACCTATACAACATGGCAACCAGCACAATGTCCCCCAAGCAATATGGCTGACTTGGAAGTCACCTATAGAACATGGCCACCAGCACAATGTCCCCCAAGCAATATGGCTGACTTGGAAGTCACCTACAGAACATGGCAACCAGCACAATGTCCCCCAAGCAATATGGCACACTTGGAAGTCACCTATACAACATGGCAACCAGCACAATGTCCCCCATGCAATATGGCTGAATTGGAAGTCACCTTTACAATACAACCAGCACAATGTCCCCCAAGCAATATGGCTGACTTGGAAGTCACCTATAGAACATGGCCACTAGCACAATGTCCCCCATGCAATATGGCTGACTTGGAAGTCACCTATACAAGACAACCAGCACAATGTCCCCCATGCAATATGGCTGACTTGGAAGTCACCTATAGAACATGGCCACCAGCACAATGTCCCCCATGCAATATGGCTGACTTGGAAGTCACCTATAGAACATGGCAACCAGCACAATGTCCCCCAAGCAATATGGCTGACTTGGAAGTCACCTATACAAGACAACCAGCACAATTTCCCCCATGCAATATGGCTGACTTGGAAGTCACCTATAGGACATGGCAACCAGCACAATGTCCCCCATGCAATATGGCTGACTTGGAAGTCACCTATACAATACAACCAGCACAATGTCCCCCATGCAATATGGCTGACTTGGAAGTCACCTATACAACATGGCAACCAGCACAATGTCCCCCATGCAATATGGCTGACTTGGAAGTCACCTATAGAACATGGCCACCAGCACAATGTCCCCCATGCAATATGGCTGACTTGGAAGTCACCTATACAACATGGCAACCAGCACAATGTCCCCCAAGCAATATGGCTCACTTGGAAGTCACCTATACAACATGGCAACCAGCACAATGTCCCCCATGCAATATGGCTGACTTGGAAGTCACCTATAGTACATGGCCACCAGCACAATGTCCCCCATGCAACACGGCTGACTTGAAAGTCACCTATACAATACAACCAGCACAATGTCCCCCATGCAATATGGCTGACTTGGAAGTCACCTATACAATACAACCAGCACAATGTCCCCCAGGCAATATGGCTGACTTGGAAGTCACCTATACAACATGGCAACCAGCACAATGTCCCCCAAGCAATATGGCTGACTTGGAAGTCACCTATACAACATGGCAACCAGCACAATGTCCCCCATGCAATATGGCTGACTTGGAAGTCACCTATACAACATGGCAACCAGCACAATGTCCCCCATGCAATATGGCTGACTTGGAAGTCACCTATACAACATGGCAACCAGCACAATATCCCCCATGCAATATGGCTGACTTGGAAGTCACCTATACAACATGGCCACCAGCACAATGTCCCCCATGCAATATGGCTGACGTGGAAGTCACCTATACAAGACAACCAGCACAATGTCCCCCATGCAATATGGCTTACTTGGAAGTCACCTATAGGACATGGCAACCAGCACAATGTCCCCCAAGCAATATGGCTGACTTGGAAGTCACCTATACAAGACAACCAGCACAATGTCCCAAATGCAATATGGCTGACTTGGAAGTCACCTATAGAACATGGCCACCAGCACAATGTCCCCCATGCAATATGGCTGACTTGGAAGTCACCTATACAACATGGCAACCAGCACAATGTCCCCCAAGCAATATGGCTGACTTGGAAGTCACCTATAGAACATGGCCACCAGCACAATGTCCCCCAAGCAATATGGCTGACTTGGAAGTCACCTACAGAACATGGCAACCAGCACAATGTCCCCCAAGCAATATGGCACACTTGGAAGTCACCTATACAACATGGCAACCAGCACAATGTCCCCCATGCAATATGGCTGAATTGGAAGTCACCTTTACAATACAACCAGCACAATGTCCCCCAAGCAATATGGCTGACTTGGAAGGCACCTATAGAACATGGCCACCAGCACAATGTCCCCCATGCAATATGGCTGACTTGGAAGTCACCTATACAAGACAACCAGCACAATGTCCCCCATGCAATATGGCTGACTTGGAAGTCACCTATAGAACATGGCCACCAGCACAATGTCCCCCATGCAATATGGCTGACTTGGAAGTCACCTATAGAACATGGCAACCAGCACAATGTCCCCCAAGCAATATGGCTGACTTGGAAGTCACCTATACAAGACAACCAGCACAATTTCCCCCATGCAATATGGCTGACTTGGAAGTCACCTATAGGACATGGCAACCAGCACAATGTCCCCCATGCAATATGGCTGACTTGGAAGTCACCTATACAATACAACCAGCACAATGTCCCCCATGCAATATGGCTGACTTGGAAGTCACCTATACAACATGGCAACCAGCACAATGTCCCCCATGCAATATGGCTGACTTGGAAGTCACCTATAGAACATGGCCACCAGCACAATGTCCCCCATGCAATATGGCTGACTTGGAAGACACCTATACAACATGGCAACCAGCACAATGTCCCCCAAGCAATATGGCTCACTTGGAAGTCACCTATACAACATGGCAACCAGCACAATGTCCCCCATGCAATATGGCTGACTTGGAAGTCACCTATAGTACATGGCCACCAGCACAATGTCCCCCATGCAACACGGCTGACTTGAAAGTCACCTATACAATACAACCAGCACAATGTCCCCCATGCAATATGGCTGACTTGGAAGTCACCTATACAACACAACCAGCACAATGTCCCCCAAGCAATATGGCTCACTTGGAAGTCACCTATACAACATGGCAACCAGCACAATGTCCCCCATGCAATATGGCTGACTTGGAAGTCACCTATACAACATGGCAACCAGCACAATGTCCCCCATGCAATATGGCTGACTTGGAAGTCACCTATACAATACAACCAGCACAATGTCCCCCAGGCAATATGGCTGACTTGGAAGTCACCTATACAACATGGCAACCAGCACAATGTCCCCCAAGCAATATGGCTGACTTGGAAGTCACCTATACAACATGGCAACCAGCACAATGTCCCCCATGCAATATGGCTGACTTGGAAGTCACCTATAGAACATGGCCACCAGCACAATGTCCCCCATGCAATATGGCTGACTTGGAAGTCACCTATACAACATGGCAACCAGCACAATGTCCCCCATGCAATATGGCTGACTTGGAAGTCACCTATACAACATGGCAACCAGCACAATGTCCCCCATGCAATATGGCTGACTTGGAAGTCACCTATGCAATACAACCAGCACAATGTCCCCCATGCAATATGGCTGACTTGGAAGTCACCTATACAACACAACCAGCACAATGTCCCCCATGCAATATGGCTGACTTGGAAGTCACCTATACAACACAACCAGCACAATGTCCCCCATGCAATATGGCTGACTTGGAAGTCACCTATAGAACATGGCAACCAGCACAATGTCCCCCAAGCAATATGGCTGACTTGGAAGTCACCTATACAACATGGCCACCAGCACAATGTCCCCCAAGCAATATGGCTGACTTGGAAGTCACCTATACAACACAACCAGCACAATGTCCCCCATGCAATATGGCTGACTTGGAAGTCACCTATACAACATGGCAACCAGCACAATGTCCCCCATGCAATATGGCTGACTTGGAAGTCACCTATACAACATGGCAACCAGCACAATGTCCCCCATGCAATATGGCTGACTTGGAAGTCACCTATACAAGACAACCAGCACAATGTCCCCATGCAATATGGCTGACTTGGAAGTCACCTATAGAACATGGCCACCAGCACAATGTCCCCCATGCAATATGGCTGACTTGGAAGTCACCTATACAACATGGCAACCAGCACAATGTCCCCCAAGCAATATGGCTCACTTGGAAGTCACCTATACAACATGGCAACCAGCACAATGTCCCCCATGCAATATGGCTGACTTGGAAGTCACCTATACAACACAACCAGCACAATGTCCCCCATGCAATATGGCTGACTTGGAACTCACCTATACAACACAACCAGCACAATGTCCCCCATGCAATATGGCTGACTTGGAAGTCACCTATAGAACATGGCAACCAGCACAATGTCCCCCAAGCAATATGGCTGACTTGGAAGTCACCTATACAACATGGCCACCAGCACAATGTCCCCCAAGCAATATGGCTGACTTGGAAGTCACCTATACAACACAACCAGCACAATGTCCCCCATGCAATATGGCTGACTTGGAAGTCACCTGTACAACATGGCAACCAGCACAATGTCCCCCATGCAATATGGCTGACTTGGAAGTCACCTATACAACATGGCAACAGGCACAATGTCCCCCATGCAATATGGCTGACTTGGAAGTCACCTATACAAGACAACCAGCACAATGTCCCCATGCAATATGGCTGACTTGGAAGTCACCTATAGAACATGGCCACCAGCACAATGTCCCCCATGCAATATGGCTGACTTGGAAGTCACCTATACAACATGGCAACCAGCACAATGTCCCCCAAGCAATATGGCTCACTTGGAAGTCACCTATACAACATGGCAACCAGCACAATGTCCCCCATGCAATATGGCTGACTTGGAAGTCACCTATAGTACATGGCCACCAGCACAATGTCCCCCATGCAACACGGCTGACTTGAAAGTCACCTATACAACATGGCAACCAGCACAATGTCCCCCATGCAATATGGCTGACTTGGAAGTCACCTATACAACACAACCAGCACAATGTCCCCATGCAATATGGCTGACTTGGAAGTCACCTATACAACATGGCAACCAGCACAATGTCCCCCAAGCAATATGGCTCACTTGGAAGTCACCTATACAACATGGCAACCAGCACAATGTCCCCCATGCAATATGGCTGACTTGAAAGTCACCTATAGTACATGGCCACCAGCACAATGTCCCCCATGCAACACGGCTGACTTGAAAGTCACCTATACAAGACAACCAGCACAATGTCCCCCATGCAATATGGCTGACTTGGAAGTCACCTATACAACACAACCAGCACAATGTCCCACAAGCAATATGGCTCACTTGGAAGTCACCTATACAACATGGCAAAAAGCACAATGTCCCCCATGCAATATGGCTGACTTGGAAGTCACCTATACAACATGGCAACCAGCACAATGTCCCCCATGCAATATGGCTGACTTGGAAGTCACCTTTACAATACAACCAGCACAATGTCCCCCAGGCAATATGGCTGACTTGGAAGTCACCTATACAACATGGCAACCAGCACAATGTCCCCCAAGCAATATGGCTGACTTGGAAGTCACCTATACAACATGGCAACCAGCACAATGTCCCCCATGCAATATGGCTGACTTGGAAGTCACCTATACAACATGGCAACCAGCACAATGTCCCCCATGCAATATGGCTGACTTGGAAGTCACCTATACAACATGGCAACCAGCACAATATCCCCCATGCAATATGGCTGACTTGGAAGTCACCTATACAACATGGCCACCAGCACAATGTCCCCCATGCAATATGGCTGACGTGGAAGTCACCTATACAAGACAACCAGCACAATGTCCCCCATGCAATATGGCTGACTTGGAAGTCACCTATAGGACATGGCAACCAGCACAATGTCCCCCAAGCAATATGGCTGACTTGGAAGTCACCTATAGAACATGGCAACCAGCACAATATCCCCCATGCAATATGGCTGACTTGGAAGTCACCTATACAACATGGCCACCAGCACAATGTCCCCCATGCAATATGGCTGACGTGGAAGTCACCTATACAAGACAACCAGCACAATGTCCCCCATGCAATATGGCTGACTTGGAAGTCACCTATAGGACATGGCAACCAGCACAATGTCCCCCAAGCAATATGGCTGACTTGGAAGTCACCTATACAAGACAACCAGCACAATGTCCCAAATGCAATATGGCTGACTTGAAAGTCACCTATAGAACATGGCCACCAGCACAATGTCCCCCATGCAATATGGCTGACTTGGAAGTCACCTATACAACATGGCAACCAGCACAATGTCCCCCAAACAATATGGCTGACTTGGAAGTCACCTATAGAACATGGCCACCAGCACAATGTCCCCCAAGCAATATGGCTGACTTGGAAGTCACCTACAGAACATGGCAACCAGCACAATGTCCCCCAAGCAATATGGCTGACTTGGAAGTCACCTATACAAGACAACCAGCACAATGTCCCCCATGCAACACGGCTGACTTGGAAGTCACCTATACAAGACAACCAGCACAATGTCCCCCATGCAATATGGCTGACTTGGAAGTCACTTATACAACACAACCAGCACAATGTCCCCCAAGCAATATGGCACACTTGGAAGTCACCTATACAACATGGCAACCAGCACAATGTCCCCCATGCAATATGGCTGAATTGGAAGTCACCTATACAATACAACCAGCACAATATCCCCCAAGCAATATGGCTGACTTGGAAGGCACCTATAGAACATGGCCACCAGCACAATGTCCCCCATGCAATATGGCTGACTTGGAAGTCACCTATACAAGACAACCAGCACAATGTCCCCCATGCAATATGGCTGACTTGGAAGTCACCTATAGAACATGGCCACCAGCACAATGTCCCCCATGCAATATGGCTGACTTGGAAGTCACCTATAGAACATGGCAACCAGCACAATGTCCCCCAAGCAATATGGCTGACTTGGAAGTCACCTATACAAGACAACCAGCACAATTTCCCCCATGCAATATGGCTGACTTGGAAGTCACCTATAGGACATGGCAACCAGCACAATGTCCCCCATGCAATATGGCTGACTTGGAAGTCACCTATACAATACAACCAGCACAATGTCCCCCATGCAATATGGCTGACTTGGAAGTCACCTATACAACATGGCAACCAGCACAATGTCCCCCATGCAATATGGCTGACTTGGAAGTCACCTGTAGAACATGGCCACCAGCACAATGTCCCCCATGCAATATGGCTGACTTGGAAGTCACCTATACAACATGGCAACCAGCACAATGTCCCCCATGCAATATGGCTGAATTGGAAGTCACCTATACAATACAACCAGCACAATGTCCCCCAAGCAATATGGCTGACCTGGAAGTCACCTATAGAACATGGCCACCAGCACAATGTCCCCCATGCAATATGGCTGACTTGGAAGTCACCTATACAAGACAACCAGCACAATGTCCCCCATGCAATATGGCTGACTTGGAAGTCACCTATAGAACATGGCAACCAGCACAATGTCCCCCAAGCAATATGGCTGACTTGGAAGTCACCTATACAACATGGCAACCAGCACAATGTCCCCCATGCAATATGGCTGACTTGGAAGTCACCTATACAAGACAACCAGCACAATGTCCCCCATGCAATATGGCTGACTTGGAAGTCACCTATACAACATGGCAACCAGCACAATGTCCCCCATGCAATATGGCTGACTTGGAAGTCACCTATACAATACAACCAGCACAATGTCCCCCAGGCAATATGGCTGACTTGGAAGTCACCTATACAACATGGCAACCAGCACAATGTCCCCCAAGCAATATGGCTGACTTGGAAGTCACCTATACAACATGGCAACCAGCACAATGTCCCCCATGCAATATGGCTGACTTGGAAGTCACCTATACAACATGGCAACCAGCACAATGTCCCACATGCAATATGGCTGACTTGGAAGTCACCTATACAACATGGCAACCAGCACAATATCCCCCATGCAATATGGCTGACTTGGAAGTCACCTATACAACATGGCCACCAGCACAATGTCCCCCATGCAATATGGCTGACGTGGAAGTCACCTATACAAGACAACCAGCACAATGTCCCCCATGCAATATGGCTGACTTGGAAGTCACCTATAGGACATGGCAACCAGCACAATGTCCCCCAAGCAATTTGGCTGACTTGGAAGTCACCTATACAAGACAACCAGCACAATGTCCCAAATGCAATATGGCTGACTTGGAAGTCACCTATAGAAGATGGCCACCAGCACAATGTCCCCCATGCAATATGGCTGACTTGGAAGTCACCTATACAACATGGCAACCAGCACAATGTCCCCCAAGCAATATGGCTGACTTGGAAGTCACCTATAGAACATGGCCACCAGCACAATGTCCCCCAAGCAATATGGCTGACTTGGAAGTCACCTACAGAACATGGCAACCAGCACAATGTCCCCCAAGCAATATGGCACACTTGGAAGTCACCTATACAACATGGCAACCAGCACAATGTCCCCCATGCAATATGGCTGAATTGGAAGTCACCTTTACAATACAACCAGCACAATGTCCCCCAAGCAATATGGCTGACTTGGAAGTCACCTATAGAACATGGCCACCAGCACAATGTCCCCCATGCAATATGGCTGACTTGGAAGTCACCTATACAAGACAACCAGCACAATGTCCCCCATGCAATATGGCTGACTTGGAAGTCACCTATAGAACATGGCCACCAGCACAATGTCCCCCATGCAATATGGCTGACTTGGAAGTCACCTATAGAACATGGCAACCAGCACAATGTCCCCCAAGCAATATGGCTGACTTGGAAGTCACCTATACAAGACAACCAGCACAATTTCCCCCATGCAATATGGCTGACTTGGAAGTCACCTATAGGACATGGCAACCAGCACAATGTCCCCCATGCAATATGGCTGACTTGGAAGTCACCTATACAATACAACCAGCACAATGTCCCCCATGCAATATGGCTGACTTGGAAGTCACCTATACAACATGGCAACCAGCACAATGTCCCCCATGCAATATGGCTGACTTGGAAGTCACCTATAGAACATGGCCACCAGCACAATGTCCCCCATGCAATATGGCTGACTTGGAAGTCACCTATACAACATGGCAACCAGCACAATGTCCCCCAAGCAATATGGCTGACTTGGAAGTCACCTATAGAACATGGCCACCAGCACAATGTCCCCCAAGCAATATGGCTGACTTGGAAGTCACCTATAGAACATGGCAACCAGCACAATGTCCCCCAAGCAATATGGCTGACTTGGAAGTCACCTATACAAGACAACCAGCACAATGTCCCCCATGCAATATGGCTGACTTGGAAGTCACCTATAGGACATGGCAACCAGCACAATGTCCCCCATGCAATATGGCTGACTTGGAAGTCACCTATAGAACATGGCCACCCGCACAATGTCCCCCAAGCAATATGGCTCACTTGGAAGTCACCTATACAATACAACCAGCACAATGTCCCCCATGCAATATGGCTGACTTGGAAGTCACCTATACAATACAACCAGCACAATGTCCCAAATGCAATATGGCTGACTTGGAAGTCACCTATAGAACATAGCCACCAGCACAATGTCCCCCATGCAATATGGCTGACTTGGAAGTCACCTATACAACATGGCAACTAGCACAATGTCCCCCATGCAATATGGCTGACTTGGAAGTCACCTATACAATACAACCAGCACAATGTCCCCCAAGCAATATGGCTGACTTGGAAGTCACCTTTACAAGACAACCAGCACAATGTCCCCCATGCAATATGGCTCACTTGGAAGTCACCTATACAATACAACCAGCACAATGTCCCCCAAGCAATATGGCTGACTTGGACGTCACCTATACAAGACAACCAGCACAATGTCCCCCATGCAATATGGCTGACTTGGAAGTCACCTATAGGACATGGCCACCAGCACAATGTCCCCCATGCAATATGGCTGACTTGGAAGTCACCTATACAATACAACCAGCACAATGTCCCCCATGCAATATGGCTGACTTGGAAGTCACCTATACAATACAACCAGAACAATGTCCCCCATGCAATATGGCTGATTTGGAAGTCACCTATACAACACAACCAGCACAATGTCCCCCATGCAATATGGCTGACTTGGAAGTCACCTATACAAGACAACCAGCACAATGTCCCCCATGCAATATGGCTGACTTGGAAGTCCCCTATAGAACATGGCCACCAGCACAATGTCCCCCATGCAATATGGCTGACTTGGAAGTCACCTATACAACACAACCAGCACAATGTCCCCCATGCAATATGGCTGACTTGGAAGTCACCTATATAAGACAACCAGCACAATGTCCCCCATGCAATATGGCTGATTTGGAAGTCACCTATAGAACATGGCCACCAGCACAATGTCCCCCATGCAATATGGCTGACTTGGAAGTCACCTATACAACATGGCAACCAGCACAATGTCCCCCATGCAATATGGCTGACTTGGAAGTCACCTATAGAACATGGCCACCAGCACAATGTCCCCCATGCAATATGGCTGACTTGGAAGTCACCTATACAACATGGCAACCAGCACAATGTCCCCCAAGCAATATGGCTGACTTGGAAGTCACCTATAGAACATGGCCACCAGCACAATGTCCCCCAAGCAATATGGCTGACTTGGAAGTCACCTATAGAACATGGCAACCAGCACAATGTCCCCCAAGCAATATGGCTAAATTGGAAGTCACCTATACAAGAAAACCAGCACAATGTCCCCCATGCAATATGGCTGACTTGGAAGTCACCTATAGGACATGGCAACCAGCACAATGTCCCCCATGCAATATGGCTGACATGGAAGTCACCTATAGAACATGGCCACCAGCACAATGTCCCCCAAGCAATATGGCTCACTTGGAAGTCACCTATACAATACAACCAGCACAATGTCCCCCATGCAATATGGCTGACTTGGAAGTCACCTATACAATACAACCAGCACAATGTCCCCCATGCAATATGGCTGATTTGTAAGTCACCTATACAACACAACCAGCACAATGTCCCCCATGTAATATGGCTGACTTGGAAGTCACCTATACAAGACAACCAGCACAATGTCCCAAATGCAATATGACTGACTTGGAAGTCACCTATAGAACATGGCAACCAGCACAATGTCCCCCATGCAATATGGCTGACTTGGAAGTCACCTATACAACATGGCAACCAGCACAATGTCCCCCATGCAATATGGCTGACTTGGAAGTCACCTATAGAACATGGCCACCAGCACAATGTCCCCCATGCAATATGGCTGACTTGGAAGTCACCTATATAACATGGCAACCAGCACAATGTCCCCCAAGCAATATGGCTGACTTGGAAGTCACCTATAGAACATGGCCACCAGCACAATGTCCCCCAAGCAATATGGCTGACTTGGAAGTCACCTATAGAACATGGCAACCAGCACAATGTCCCCCAAGCAATATGGCTGACTTGGAAGTCACCTATACAAGACAACCAGCACAATGTCCCCCATGCAATATGGCTGACTTGGAAGTCACCTATAGGACATGGCAACCAGCACAATGTCCCCCATGCAATATGGCTGACTTGGAAGTCACCTATAGAACATGGCCACCCGCACAATGTCCCCCAAGCAATATGGCTCACTTAGAAGTCACCTATACAATACAACCAGCACAATGTCCCCCATGCAATATGGCTGACTTGGAAGTCACCTATACAATACAACCAGCACAATGTCCCAAATGCAATATGGCTGACTTGGAAGTCACCTATAGAACATAGCCACCAGCACAATGTCCCCCATGCAATATGGCTGACTTGGAAGTCACCTATACAACATGGCAACCAGCACAATGTCCCCCATGCAATATGGCTGACTTGGAAGTCACCTATACAATACAACCAGCACAATGTCCCCCAAGCAATATGGCTGACTTGGAAGTCACCTCTACAAGACAACCAGCACAATGTCCCCCATGCAATATGGCTCACTTGGAAGTCACCTATACAATACAACCAGCACAATGTCCCCCATGCAATATGGCTGATTTGGAAGTCACCTATACAACACAACCAGCACAATGTCCCCCATGCAATATGGCTGACTTGGAAGTCACCTATACAAGACAACCAGCACAATGTCCCCCATGCAATATGGCTGATTTGGAAGTCACCTATACAACACAACCAGCACAATGTCCCCCATGCAATATGGCTGACTTGGAAGTCACCTATACAAGACAACCAGCACAATGTCCCCCATGCAATATGGCTGACTTGGAAGTCACCTGTAGGACATGGCAACCAGCACAATGTCCCCCATGCAATATGGCTGACTTGGAAGTCACCTATAGAACATGGCCACCCGCACAATGTCCCCCAAGCAATATGGCTCACTTAGAAGTCACCTATACAATACAACCAGCACAATGTCCCCCATGCAATATGGCTGACTTGGAAGTCACCTATACAATACAACCAGCACAATGTCCCAAATGCAATATGGCTGACTTGGAAGTCACCTATAGAACATAGCCACCAGCACAATGTCCCCCATGCAATATGGCTGACTTGGAAGTCACCTATACAACATGGCAACCAGCACAATGTCCCCCATGCAATATGGCTGACTTGGAAGTCACCTATACAATACAACCAGCACAATGTCCCCCAAGCAATATGGCTGACTTGGAAGTCACCTATACAAGACAACCAGCACAATGTCCCCCATGCAATATGGCTCACTTGGAAGTCACCTATACAATACAACCAGCACAATGTCCCCCATGCAATATGGCTGATTTGGAAGTCACCTATACAACACAACCAGCACAATGTCCCCCATGCAATATGGCTGACTTGGAAGTCACCTATACAAGACAACCAGCACAATGTCCCAAATGCAATATGGCTGACTTGGAAGTCACCTATAGAACATGGCCACCAGCACAATGTCCCCCATGCAATATGGCTGACTTGGAAGTCACCTATACAACATGGCAACCAGCACAATGTCCCCCATGCAATATGGCTGACTTGGAAGTCACCTATACAATACAACCAGCACAATGTCCCCCAAGCAATATGGCTGACTTGGACGTCACCTATACAAGACAACCAGCACAATGTCCCCCATGCAATATGGCTGACTTGGAAGTCACCTATAGGACATGGCCACCAGCACAATGTCCCCCATGCAATATGGCTGACTTGGAAGTCACCTATACAATACAACCAGCACAATGTCCCCCATGCAATATGGCTGACTTGGAAGTCACCTATACAATACAACCAGCACAATGTCCCCCATGCAATATGGCTGATTTGGAAGTCACCTATACAACACAACCAGCACAATGTCCCCCATGCAATATGGCTGACTTGGAAGTCACCTATACAAGACAACCAGCACAATGTCCCCCATGCAATATGGCTGACTTGGAAGTCACCTATAGAACATGGCCACCAGCACAATGTCCCCCATGCAATATGGCTGACTTGGAAGTCACCTATACAACACAACCAGGACAATGTCCCCCATGCAATATGGCTGACTTGGAAGTCGCCTATACAAGACAACCAGCACAATGTCCCCCATGCAATATGGCTGACTTGGAAGTCACCTATAGAACATGGCCACCAGCACAATGTCCCCCATGCAATATGGCTGACTTGGAAGTCACCTATACAACATGGCAACCAGCACAATGTCCCCCATGCAATATGGCTGACTTGGAAGTCACCTATAGAACATGGCCACCAGCACAATGTCCCCCATGCAATATGGCTGACTTGGAAGTCACCTATACAACATGGCAACCAGCACAATGTCCCCCAAGCAATATGGCTGACTTGGAAGTCACCTATAGAACATGGCCACCAGCACAATGTCCCCCAAGCAATATGGCTGACTTGGAAGTCACCTATAGAACATGGCAACCAGCACAATGTCCCCCAAGCAATATGGCTAAATTGGAAGTCACCTATACAAGAAAACCAGCACAATGTCCCCCATGCAATATGGCTGACTTGGAAGTCACCTATAGGACATGGCAACCAGCACAATGTCCCCCATGCAATATGGCTGACATGGAAGTCACCTATAGAACATGGCCACCAGCACAATGTCCCCCAAGCAATATGGCTCACTTGGAAGTCACCTATACAATACAACCAGCACAATGTCCCCCATGCAATATGGCTGACTTGGAAGTCACCTATACAATACAACCAGCACAATGTCCCCCATGCAATATGGCTGATTTGTAAGTCACCTATACAACACAACCAGCACAATGTCCCCCATGCAATATGGCTGACTTGGAAGTCACCTATACAAGACAACCAGCACAATGTCCCAAATGCAATATGGCTGACTTGGAAGTCACCTATAGAACATGGCCACCAGCACAATGTCCCCCATGCAATATGGCTGACTTGGAAGTCACCTATACAACATGGCAACCAGCACAATGTCCCCCATGCAATATGGCTGACTTGGAAGTCACCTATACAATACAACCAGCACAATGTCCCCCAAGCAATATGGCTGACTTGGAAGTCACCTATACAAGACAACCAGCACAATGTCCCCCATGCAATATGGCTGACTTGGAAGTCACCTATAGGACATGGCCACCAGTACAATGTCCCCCATGCAATATGGCTGACTTGGAAGTCACCTATACAATACAACCAGCACAATGTCCCCCATGCAATATGGCTGACTTGGAAGTCACCTATACAATACAACCAGCACAATGTCCCGCATGCAATATGGCTGATTTGGAAGTCACCTATACAACACAACCAGCACAATGTCCCAAATGCAATATGGCTGACTTGGAAGTCACCTATACAAGACAACCAGCACAATGTCCCCCATGCAATATGGCTGACTTGGAAGTCACCTATAGAACATGGCCACCAGCACAATGTCCCCATGCAATATGGCTGACTTAGAAGTCACCAATACAACATGGCAACCAGCACAATGTCCCCCAAGCAATATGGCTGACTTGGAAGTCACCTATACAACATGGCAACCAGCACAATGTCCCCCAAGCAATATGGCTGACTTGGAAGTCACCTATATAACATGGCAACCAGCACAATGTCCCACAAGCAATATGGCTGACTTAAAAGTCACCTATACAAGACAACCAGCACAATTTCCCCCATGCAATATGGCTGACTTGTAAGTCACCTATACAACATGGCAACCAGCACAATGTCCCCCATGCAATATGGCTGACTTGGAAGTCACCTATACAACATGGCAACCAGCACAATGTCCCCCATGCAATATGGCTGACTTGGAAGTCACCTATACAACATGGCAACCAGCACAATGTCCCCCATGCAATATGGCTGACTTGGAAGTCACCTATACAACATGGCAACCAGCACAATGTCCCCCATGCAATATGGCTGACTTGGAAGTCACCTTTACAACATGGCCACCAGCACAATGTCCCCCATGCAATATGGCTGACTTGGAAGTCACCTATACAACACAACCAGCACAATGTCCCCCATGCAACACGGCTGACTTGGAAGTCACCTATACAAGACAACCAGCACAATGTCCCCCATGCAATATGGCTGACTTGGAAGTCACCTATACAACACAACCAGCACAATGTCCCCCAAGCAATATGGCTCACTTGGAAGTCACCTATACAACATGGCAACCAGCACAATGTCCCCCATGCAATATGGCTGACTTGGAAGTCACCTATAGGACATGGCAACCAGCACAATGTCCCCCATGCAATATGGCTGACTTGGAAGTCACCTATAGAACATGGCCACCAGCACAATGTCCCCCAAACAATATGGCTCACTTGGAAGTCACCTATACAATACAACCAGCACAATGTCCCCCATGCAATATGGCTGACTTGGAAGTCACCTATACAATACAACCAGCACAATGTCCCCCAT
Source organism: Petromyzon marinus (assembly GCF_048934315.1). Lineage (NCBI taxonomy): Eukaryota > Metazoa > Chordata > Hyperoartia > Petromyzontiformes > Petromyzontidae > Petromyzon > Petromyzon marinus. The sequence goes on along the minus strand of NW_027422684.1, from coordinate 542,992 downwards.
GCAATATGGCTGACTTGGAAGTCACCTATACAACACAACCAGCACAATGTCTCCCATGCAATATGGCTGACTTGGAAGTCACCTATACAACACAACCAGCACAATGTCCCCCATGCAATATGGCTCACTTGGAAGTCACCTATACAACATGGCATCCAGCACAATGTCCCCCATGCAATATGGCTGACTTGGAAGTCACCTATACAACATGGCAACCAGAACAATGTCCCCCATGCAATATGGCTGACTTGGAAGTCACCTATACAACATGGCAACCAGCACAATGTCCCCCATGCAATATGGCTGACTTGGAAGTTACCTATACAAGAAACCAGCACAATGTCCCCCATGCAATGTGGCTGACTTGGAAGTCACCTATAGAACATGGCCACCAGCACAATGTCCCCCATGCAATATGGCTGACTTGGAAGTCACCTATACAACATGGCAACCAGCACAATGTCCCCCATGCAATATGGCTGACTTGGAAGTCACCTATACAATACAACCAGCACAATGTCCCCCAAGAAATATGGCTGACTTGGAAGTCACCTATACAAGACAACCAGCACAATGTCCCCCATGCAATATGGCTGACTTGGAAGTCACCTATAGAACATGGCCACCAGCACAATGTCCCCATGCAATATGGCTGACTTGGAAGTCACCTGTACAAGACAACCAGCACAATGTCCCCCTTGCAATATGGCTGACTTGGAAGTCACCTATAGGACATGGCAACCAGCACAATGTCCCCCATGCAATATGGCTGACTTGGAAGTCACCTATAGAACATGGCCACCAGCACAATGTCCCCCAAGCAATATGGCTCACTTGGAAGTCACCTATACAATACAACCAGCACAATGTCCCCCATGCAATATGGCTGACTTAGAAGTCACCTATACAATACAACCAGCACAATGTCCCAAATGCAATATGGCTGACTTGGAAGTCACCTATAGAACATGGCCACCAGCACAATGTCCCCCATGCAATATGGCTGACTTGGAAGTCACCTATACAACATGGCAACCAGCACAATGTCCCCCATGCAATATGGCTGAATTGGAAGTCACCTATACAATACAACCAGCACAATGTCCCCCATGCAATATGGCTGACTTGGAAGTCACCTATACAAGACAACCAGCACAATGTCCCCCATGCAATATGGCTGACTTGGAAGTCACCTATACAATACAACCAGCACAATGTCCCCCATGCAATATGGCTGATTTGGAAGTCACCTATACAACACAACCAGCACAATGTCCCCCATGCAATATGGCTGACTTGGAAGTCACCTATACAAGACAACCAGCACAATGTCCAAAATGCAATATGGCTGACTTGGAAGTCACCTATAGAACATGGCCACCAGCACAATGTCCCCCATGCAATATGGCTGACTTGGAAGTCACCTATACAACATGGCAACCAGCACAATGTTCCCCATGCAATATGGCTGACTTGGAAGTCACCTATAGAACATGGCCACCAGCACAATGTCCCCCATGCAATATGGCTGACTTGGAAGTCACCTATACAACATGGCAACCAGCACAATGTCCCTCAAGCAATATGGCTGACTTGGAAGTCACCTATAGAACATGGCAACCAGCGCAATGTCCCCCAAGCAATATGGCTGACTTGGAAGTCACCTATACAAGACAACCAGCACAATGTCCCCCTTGCAATATGGCTGACTTGGAAGTCACCTATAGGACATGGCAACCAGCACAATGTCCCCCATGCAATATGGCTGACTTGGAAGTCACCTATACAATACAACCAGCACAATGTCCCCCATGCAATATGGCTGACTTGGAAGTCACCTATACAACATGGCAACCAGCACAATGTCCCCCATGCAATATGGCTGACTTGGAAGTCACCTATAGAACATGGCCACCAGCACAATGTCCCCCATGCAATATGGCTGACTTGGAAGTCACCTATACAACATGGCAACCAGCACAATGTCCTCCAAGCAATATGGCTGACTTGGAAGTCACCTATAGAACATGGCCACCAGCACAATGTCCCCCAAGCAATATGGCTGACTTGGAAGTCACCTATAGAACATGGCAACCAGCACAATGTCCCCCAAGCAATATGGCTGACTTGGAAGTCACCTATACAAGACAACCAGCACAATGTCCCCCATGCAATATGGCTGACTTGGAAGTCACCTATAGGACATGGCAACCAGCACAATGTCCCCCATGCAATATGGCTGACTTGGAAGTCACCTATAGAACATGGCCACCCGCACAATGTCCCCCAAGCAATATGGCTGACTTGGAAGTCACCTATAGAACATGGCCACCAGCACAATGTCCCCCAAGCAATATGGCTGACTTGGAAGTCACCTATAGAACATGGCAACCAGCACAATGTCCCCCAAGCAATATGGCTGACTTGGAAGTCACCTATACAAGACAACCAGCACAATGTCCCCCATGCAATATGGCTGACTTGGAAGTCACCTATAGGACATGGCAACCAGCACAATGTCCCCCATGCAATATGGCTGACTTGGAAGTCACCTATAGGACATGGCAACCAGCACAATGTCCCCCATGCAATATGGCTGACTTGGAAGTCACCTATACAATACAACCAGCACAATGTCCCAAATGCAATATGGCTGACTTGGAAGTCACCTATAGAACATAGCAACCAGCACAATGTCCCCCATGCAATATGGCTGACTTGGAAGTCACCTATACAACATGGCAACCAGCACAATGTCCCCCATGCAATAGGGCTGACTTGGAAGTCACCTATACAATACAACCAGCACAATGTCCCCCAAGCAATATGGCTGACTTGGAAGTCACCTATACAAGACAACCAGCACAATGTCCCCCATGCAATATGGCTCACTTGGAAGTCACCTATACAATACAACCAGCACAATGTCCCCCATGCAATATGGCTGATTTGGAAGTCACCTATACAACACAACCAGCACAATGTCCCCCATGCAATATGGCTGACTTGGAAGTCACCTATACAAGACAACCAGCACAATGTCCCCCATGCAATATGGCTGACTTGGAAGTCACCTATACAACATGGCAACCAGCACAATGTCCCCCATGCAATAGGGCTGACTTGGAAGTCACCTATACAATACAACCAGCACAATGTCCCCCAAGCAATATGGCTGACTTGGAAGTCACCTATACAAGACAACCAGCACAATGTCCCCCATGCAATATGGCTCACTTGGAAGTCACCTATACAATACAACCAGCACAATGTCCCCCATGCCATATGGCTGATTTGGAAGTCACCTATACAACACAACCAGCACAATGTCCCCCATGCAATATGGCTGACTTGGAAGTCACCTATACAAGACAACCAGCACAATGTCCCAAATGCAATATGGCTGACTTGGAAGTCACCTATAGAACATGGCCACCAGCACAATGTCCCCCATGCAATATGGCTGACTTGGAAGTCACCTATACAACATGGCAACCAGCACAATGTCCCCCATGCAATATGGCTGACTTGGAAGTCACCTATACAATACAACCAGCACAATGTCCCCCAAGCAATATGGCTGACTTGGACGTCACCTATACAAGACAACCAGCACAATGTCCCCCATGCAATATGGCTGACTTGGAAGTCACCTATAGGACATGGCCACCAGCACAATGTCCCCCATGCAATATGGCTGACTTGGAAGTCACCTATACAATACAACCAGCACAATGTCCCCCATGCAATATGGCTGACTTGAAGTCACCTATACAATACAACCAGCACAATGTCCCCCATGCAATATGGCTGATTTGGAAGTCACCTATACAACACAACCAGCACAATGTCCCCCATGCAATATGGCTGACTTGGAAGTCACCTATACAAGACAACCAGCACAATGTCCCCTATGCAATATGGCTGACTTGGAAGTCACCTATAGAACATGGCCACCAGCACAATGTCCCCCATGCAATATGGCTGACTTGGAAGTCACCTATACAACACAACCAGCACAATGTCCCCCATGCAATATGGCTGACTTGGAAGTCACCTATACAAGACAACCAGCACAATGTCCCCCATGCAATATGGCTGACTTGGAAGTCACCTATAGAACATGGCCACCAGCACAATGTCCCCCATGCAATATGGCTGACTTGGAAGTCACCTATACAACATGGCAACCAGCACAATGTCCCCCATGCAATATGGCTGACTTGGAAGTCACCTATAGAACATGGCCACCAGCACAATGTCCCCCATGCAATATGGCTGACTTGGAAGTCACCTATACAACATGGCAACCAGCACAATGTCCCCCAAGCAATATGGCTGACTTGGAAGTCACCTATAGAACATGGCCACCAGCACAATGTCCCCCAAGCAATATGGCTGACTTGGAAGTCACCTATAGAACATGGCAACCAGCACAATGTCCCCCAAGCAATATGGCTAAATTGGAAGTCACCTATACAAGAAAACCAGCACAATGTCCCCCATGCAATATGGCTGACTTGGAAGTCACCTATAGGACATGGCAACCAGCACAATGTCCCCCATGCAATATGGCTGACATGGAAGTCACCTAGAGAACATGGCCACCAGCACAATGTCCCCCAAGCAATATGGCTCACTTGGAAGTCACCTATACAATACAACCAGCACAATGTCCCCCATGCAATATGGCTGACTTGGAAGTCACCTATACAATACAACCAGCACAATGTCCCCCATGCAATATGGCTGATTTGTAAGTCACCTATACAACACAACCAGCACAATGTCCCCCATGCAATATGGCTGACTTGGAAGTCACCTATACAAGACAACCAGCACAATGTCCCAAATGCAATATGGCTGACTTGGAAGTCACCTATAGAACATGGCCACCAGCACAATGTCCCCCATGCAATATGGCTGACTTGGAAGTCACCTATACAACATTGCAACCAGCACAATGTCCCCCATGCAATATGGCTGACTTGGAAGTCACCTATACAATACAACCAGCACAATGTCCCTCAAGCAATATGGCTGACTTGGAAGTCACCTATACAAGACAACCAGCACAATGTCCCCCATGCAATATGGCTGACTTGTAAGTCACCTATACAACATGGCAACCAGCACAATGTCCCCCATGCAATATGGCTGACTTGGAAGTCACCTATACAACATGGCAACCAGCACAATGTCCCCCATGCAATATGGCTGACTTGGAAGTCACCTATACAACATGGCAACCAGCACAATGTCCCCCATGCAATATGGCTGACTTGGAAGTCACCTATACAACATGGCAACCAGCACAATGTCCCCCATGCAATATGGCTGACTTGGAAGTCACCTTTACAACATGGCCACCAGCACAATGTCCCCCATGCAATATGGCTGACTTGGAAGTCACCTATACAACACAACCAGCACAATGTCCCCCATGCAACACGGCTGACTTGGAAGTCACCTATACAAGACAACCAGCACAATGTCCCCCATGCAATATGGCTGACTTGGAAGTCACCTATACAACACAACCAGCACAATGTCCCCCAAGCAATATGGCTCACTTGGAAGTCACCTATACAACATGGCAACCAGCACAATGTCCCCCATGCAATATGGCTGACTTGGAAGTCACCTATAGGACATGGCAACCAGCACAATGTCCCCCATGCAATATGGCTGACTTGGAAGTCACCTATAGAACATGGCCACCAGCACAATGTCCCCCAAACAATATGGCTCACTTGGAATTCACCTATACAATACAACCAGCACAATGTCCCCAATGCAATATGGATGACTTGGAAGTCACCTATACAATACAACCAGCACAATGTCCCCCATGCAATATGGCTGACTTGGAAGTCACCTATACAACACAACCAGCACAATGTCCCCCATGCAATATGGCTGACTTGGAAGTCACCTATACAACACAACCAGCACAATGTCCCCCATGCAATATGGCTCACTTGGAAGTCACCTATAGAACATGGCCACCAGCACAATGTCCCCCATGCAATATGGCTGACTTGGAAGTCACCTATACAACATGGCAACCAGCACAATGTCCCCCAAGCAATATGGCTGACTTGGAAGTCACCTATAGAACATGGCCACCAGCACAATGTCCCCCAAGCAGTATGGCTGACTTGGAAGTCACCTATAGAACATGGCAACCAGCACAATGTCCCCCAAGCAATATGGCTAAATTGGAAGTCACCTATACAAGAAAACCAGCACAATGTCCCCCATGCAATATGGCTGACTTGGAAGTCACCTATAGGACATGGCAACCAGCACAATGTCCCCCATGCAATATGGCTGACATGGAAGTCACCTAGAGAACATGGCCACCAGCACAATGTCCCCCAAGCAACATGGCTCACTTGGAAGTCACCTATACAATACAATAAGCACAATGTCCCCCATGCAATATGGCTGACTTGGAAGTCACCTATACAATACAACCAGCACAATGTCCCCCATGCAATATGGCTGATTTGTAAGTCACCTATACAACACAACCAGCACAATGTCCGCCATGCAATATGGCTGACTTGGAAGTCACCTATACAAGACAACCAGCACAATGTCCCAAATGCAATATGGCTGACTTGGAAGTCACCTATAGAACATGGCCACCAGCACAATGTCCCCCATGCAATATGGCTGACTTGGAAGTCACCTATACAACATGGCAACCAGCACAATGTCCCCCATGCAATATGGCTGACTTGGAAGTCACCTATACAATACAACCAGCACAATGTCCCTCAAGCAATATGGCTGACTTGGAAGTCACCTATACAAGACAACCAGCACAATGTCCCCCATGCAATATGGCTGACTTGTAAGTCACCTATACAACATGGCAACCAGCACAATGTCCCCCATGCAATATGGCTGACTTGGAAGTCACCTATACAACATGGCAACCAGCACAATGTCCCCCATGCAATATGGCTGACTTGGAAGTCACCTATACAACATGGCAACCAGCACAATGTCCCCCATGCAATATGGCTGACTTGGAAGTCACCTATACAACATGGCAACCAGCACAATGTCCCCCATGCAATATGGCTGACTTGGAAGTCACCTTTACAACATGGCCACCAGCACAATGTCCCCCATGCAATATGGCTGACTTGGAAGTCACCTATACAAGACAACCAGCACAATGTCCCCCATGCAATATGGCTGACTTGGAAGTCACCTATACAACACAACCAGCACAATGTCCCCCAAGCAATATGGCTCACTTGGAAGTCACCTATACAACATGGCAACCAGCACAATGTCCCCCATGCAATATGGCTGACTTGGAAGTCACCTATAGGACATGGCAACCAGCACAATGCCCCCATGCAATATGGCTGACTTGGAAGTCACCTATAGAACATGGCCACCAGCACAATGTCCCCCAAACAATATGGCTCACTTGGAATTCACCTATACAATACAACCAGCACAATGTCCCCAATGCAATATGGATGACTTGGAAGTCACCTATACAATACAACCAGCACAATGTCCCCCATGCAATATGGCTGACTTGGAAGTCACCTATACAACACAACCAGCACAATGTCCCCCATGCAATATGGCTGACTTGGAAGTCACCTATACAACACAACCAGCACAATGTCCCCCATGCAATATGGCTCACTTGGAAGTCACCTATACAACATGGCATCCAGCACAATGTCCCCCATGCAATATGGCTGACTTGGAAGTCACCTATACAACATGGCAACCAGAACAATGTCCCCCATGCAATATGGCTGACTTGGAAGTCACCTATACAACATGGCAACCAGCACAATGTCCCCCATGCAATATGGCTGACTTGGAAGTCACCTATACAAGAAACCAGCACAATGTCCCCCATGCAATGTGGCTGACTTGGAAGTCACCTATAGAACATGGCCACCAGCACAATGTCCGCCATGCAATATGGCTGACTTGGAAGTCACCTATACAACATGGCAACCAGCACAATGTCCCCCATGCAATATGGCTGACTTGGAAGTCACCTATACAATACAACCAGCACAATGTCCCCCAAGCAATATGGCTGACTTGGAAGTCACCTATACAAGACAACCAGCACAATGTCCCCCATGCAATATGGCTGACTTGGAAGTCACCTATAGAACATGGCCACCAGCACAATGTCCCCCATGCAATATGGCTGACTTGGAAGTCACCTATACAACATGGCAACCAGCACAATGTCCCCCATGCAATATGGCTGACCTGGAAGTCACCTATAGAACATGGCCACCAGCACAATGTCCCCCATGCAATATGGCTGACTTGGAAGTCACCTATACAACATGGCAACCAGCACAATGTCCCCCAAGCAATATGGCTGACTTGGAAGTCACCTATAGAACATGGCCACCAGCACAATGTCCACCAAGCAATATGGCTGACTTGGAAGTCACCTATAGAACATGGCAACCAGCACAATGTCCCCCAAGCAATATGGCTGACTTGGAAGTCACCTATACAAGACAACCAGCACAATGTCCCCCTTGCAATATGGCTGACTTGGAAGTCACCTATAGGACATGGCAACCAGCACAATGTCCCCCATGCAATATGGCTGACTTGGAAGTCACCTATAGAACATGGCCACCAGCACAATGTCCCCCAAGCAATATGGCTCACTTGGAAGTCACCTATACAATACAACCAGCACAATGTCCCCCATGCAATATGGCTGACTTGGAAGTCACCTATACAATACAACCAGCACAATGTCCCAAATGCAATATGGCTGACTTGGAAGTCACCTATAGAACATGGCCACCAGCACAATGTCCCTCATGCAATATGGCTGACTTGGAAGTCACCTATACAACATGGCAACCAGCACAATGTCCCCCATGCAATATGGCTGACTTGGAAGTCACCTATACAATACAACCAGCACAATGTCCCCCATGCAATATGGCTGACTTGGATGTCACCTATACAAGACAACCAGCACAATGTCCCCCATGCAATATGGCTGACTTGGAAGTCACCTATACAATACAACCAGCACAATGTCCCCTATGCAATATGGCTGATTTGGAAGTCACCTATACAACACAACCAGCACAATGTCCCCCATGCAATATGGCTGACTTGGAAGTCACCTATACAAGACAACCAGCACAATGTCCAAAATGCAATATGGCTGACTTGGAAGTCACCTATAGAACATGGCCACCAGCACAATGTCCCCCATGCAATATGGCTGACTTGGAAGTCACCTATACAACATGGCAACCAGCACAATGTTCCCCATGCAATATGGCTGACTTGGAAGTCACCTATAGAACATGGCCACCAGCACAATGTCCCCCATGCAATATGGCTGACTTGGAAGTCACCTATACAACATGGCAACCAGCACAATGTCCCCCAAGCAATATGGCTGACTTGGAAGTCACCTATAGAACATGGCCACCAGCACAATGTCCCCCAAGCAATATGGCTGACTTGGAAGTCACCTATAGAACATGGCAACCAGCACAATGTCCCCCAAGCAATATGGCTGACTTGGAAGTCACCTATACAAGACAACCAGCACAATGTCCCCCTTGCAATATGGCTGACTTGGAAGTCACCTATAGGACATGGCAACCAGCACAATGTCCCCCATGCAATATGGCTGACTTGGAAGTCACCTATAGAACATGGCCACCAGCACAATGTCCCCCAAGCAATATGGCTCACTTGGAAGTCACCTATGCAATACAACCAGCACAATGTCCCCCATGCAATATTGCTGACTTGGAAGTCACCTATAGAACATGGCCACCAGCACAATGTCCCCCATGCAATATGGCTGACTTGGAAGTCACCTATACAACATGGCAACCAGCGCAATGTCCCCCATGCAATATGGCTGACTTGGAAGTCACCTATAGAACATGGCCACCAGCACAATGTCCCCCATGCAAAATGGCTGACTTGGAAGTCACCTATACAACATGGCAACCAGCACAATGTCCCCCATGCAATATGGCTGACTTGGAAGTCACCTATACAACACAACCAGCACAATGTCCCCCAAGCAATATGGCTCACTTGGAAGTCACCTATACAACATGGCAACCAGCACAATGTCCCCCATGCAATATGGCTGACTTGGAAGTCACCTATAGGACATGGCAACCAGCACAATGTCCCCCATGCAATATGGCTGACTTGGAAGTCACCTATAGAACATGGCCACCAGCACAATGTCCCCCAAACAATATGGCTCACTTGGAAGTCACCTATACAATACAACCAGCACAATGTCCCCCATGCAATATGGTTGACTTGGAAGTCACCTATACAATACAACCAGCACAATGTCCCCCATGCAATATGGCTGACTTGGAAGTCACCTATACAACACAACCAGCACAATGTCCCCCATGCAATATGGCTAACTTGGAAGTCACCTATACAACACAACCAGCACAATGTCCCCCATGCAATATGGCTCACTTGGAAGTCACCTATACAACATGGCATCCAGCACAATGTCCCCCATGCAATATGGCTGACTTGGAAGTCACATATACAACATGGCAACCAGCACAATGTCCCCCATGCAATATGGCTGACTTGGAAGTCACCTATACAACATGGCAACCAGCACAATGTCCCCCATGCAATATGGCTGACTTGGAAGTCACCTATACAAGAAACCAGCACAATGTCCCCCATGCAATGTGGCTGACTTGGAAGTCACCTATAGAACATGGCCACCAGCACAATGTCCCCCATGCAATATGGCTGACTTGGAAGTCACCTAAACAACATGGCAACCAGCACAATGTCCCCCATGCAATATGGCTGACTTGGAAGTCACCTATACAATACAACCAGCACAATGTCCCCCAAGCAATATGGCTGACTTGGAAGTCACCTATACAAGACAACCAGCACAATGTCCCCCATGCAATATGGCTGACTTGGAAGTCACCTATAGAACATGGCCACCAGCACAATGTCCCCCATGCAATATGGCTGACTTGGAAGTCACCTATACAACATGGCAACCAGCACAATGTCCCCCATGCAATATGGCTGACCTGGAAGTCACCTATAGAACATGGCCACCAGCACAATGTCCCCCATGCAATATGGCTGACTTGGAAGTCACCTAAACAACATGGCAACCAGCACAATGTCCCCCAAGCAATATGGCTGACTTGGAAGTCACCTATAGAACAGGCCCACCAGCACAATGTCCACCAAGCAATATGGCTGACTTGGAAGTCACCTATAGAACATGGCAACCAGCACAATGTCCCCCAAGCAATATGGCTGACTTGGAAGTCACCTATACAAGACAACCAGCACAATGTCCCCCTTGCAATATGGCTGACTTAGAAGTCACCTATAGGACATGGCAACCAGCACAATGTCCCCCATGCAATATGGCTGACTTGGAAGTCACCTATAGAACATGGCCACCAGCACAATGTCCCCCAAGCAATATGGCTCACTTGGAAGTCACCTATACAATACAACCAGCACAATGTCCACCATGCAATATGGCTGACTTGGAAGTCACCTATACAACACAACCAGCACAATGTCCCAAATGCAATATGGCTGACTTGGAAGTCACCTATAGAACATGGCCACCAGCACAATGTCCCCCATGCAATATGGCTGACTTGGAAGTCACCTATACAACATGGCAACCAGCACAATGTCCCCCATGCAATATGGCTGACTTGGAAGTCACCTATACAATACAACCAGCACAATGTCCCCCATGCAATATGGCTGACTTGGAAGTCACCTATACAAGACAACAAGCACAACGTCCCCCATGCAATATGGCTGACTTGGAAGTCACCTATACAATACAACCAGCACAATGTCCCCCATGCAATATGGCTGATTTGGAAGTCACCTATACAACACAACCAGCACAATGTCCCCCATGCAATATGGCTGACTTGGAAGTCACCTATACAAGACAACCAGCACAATGTCCCAAATGCAATATGGCTGACTTGGAAGTCACCTATAGAACATGGCCACCAGCACAATGTCCCCCATGCAATATGGCTGACTTGGAAGTCACCTATACAACATGGCAACCAGCACAATGTCCCCCATGCAATATGGCTGACTTGGAAGTCACCTATAGAACATGGCCACAGCACAATGTCCCCCATGCAATATGGCTGACTTGGAAGTCACCTATACAACATGGCAACCAGCACAATGTCCCCCAAGCAATATGGCTGACTTGGAAGTCACCTATAGAACATGGCCACCAGCACAATGTCCCCCATGCAATATGGCTGACTTGGAAGTCACCTATACAACACAACCAGCACAATGTCCCCCATGCAACACGGCTGACTTGGAAGTCACCTATACAAGACAACCAGCACAATGTCCCCCATGCAATATGGCTGACTTGGAAGTCACCTATACAACACAACCAGCACAATGTCCCCCAAGCAATATGGCTCACTTGGAAGTCACCTATAGAACATGGCCACCAGCACAATGTCCCCCAAACAATATGGCTGACTTGGAAGTCACCTATAGAACATGGCCACCAGCACAATGTCCCCCAAACAATATGGCTCACTTGGAATTCACCTATACAATACAACCAGCACAATGTCCCCAATGCAATATGGATGACTTGGAAGTCACCTATACAATACAACCAGCACAATGTCCCCCATGCAATATGGCTGACTTGGAAGTCACCTATACAACACAACCAGCACAATGTCCCCCATGCAATATGGCTGACTTGGAAGTCACCTATACAACACAACCAGCACAATGTCCCCCATGCAATATGGCTCACTTGGAAGTCACCTATAGAACATGGCCACCAGCACAATGTCCCCCATGCAATATGGCTGACTTGGAAGTCACCTATACAACATGGCAACCAGCACAATGTCCCCCAAGCAATATGGCTGACTTGGAAGTCACCTATAGAACATGGCCACCAGCACAATGTCCCCCAAGCAGTATGGCTGACTTGGAAGTCACCTATAGAACATGGCAACCAGCACAATGTCCCCCAAGCAATATGGCTAAATTGGAAGTCACCTATACAAGAAAACCAGCACAATGTCCCCCATGCAATATGGCTGACTTGGAAGTCACCTATAGGACATGGCAACCAGCACAATGTCCCCCATGCAATATGGCTGACATGGAAGTCACCTAGAGAACATGGCCACCAGCACAATGTCCCCCAAGCAATATGGCTCACTTGGAAGTCACCTATACAATACAATAAGCACAATGTCCCCCATGCAATATGGCTGACTTGGAAGTCACCTATACAATACAACCAGCACAATGTCCCCCATGCAATATGGCTGATTTGTAAGTCACCTATACAACACAACCAGCACAATGTCCCCCATGCAATATGGCTGACTTGGAAGTCACCTATACAAGACAACCAGCACAATGTCCCAAATGCAATATGGCTGACTTGGAAGTCACCTATAGAACATGGCCACCAGCACAATGTCCCCCATGCAATATGGCTGACTTGGAAGTCACCTATACAACATGGCAACCAGCACAATGTCCCCCATGCAATATGGCTGACTTGGAAGTCACCTATACAATACAACCAGCACAATGTCCCTCAAGCAATATGGCTGACTTGGAAGTCACCTATACAAGACAACCAGCACAATGTCCCCCATGCAATATGGCTGACTTGTAAGTCACCTATACAACATGGCAACCAGCACAATGTCCCCCATGCAATATGGCTGACTTGGAAGTCACCTATACAACATGGCAACCAGCACAATGTCCCCCATGCAATATGGCTGACTTGGAAGTCACCTATACAACATGGCAACCAGCACAATGTCCCCCATGCAATATGGCTGACTTGGAAGTCACCTATACAACATGGCAACCAGCACAATGTCCCCCATGCAATATGGCTGACTTGGAAGTCACCTTTACAACATGGCCACCAGCACAATGTCCCCCATGCAATATGGCTGACTTGGAAGTCACCTATACAAGACAACCAGCACAATGTCCCCCATGCAATATGGCTGACTTGGAAGTCACCTATACAACACAACCAGCACAATGTCCCCCAAGCAATATGGCTCACTTGGAAGTCACCTATACAACATGGCAACCAGCACAATGTCCCCCATGCAATATGGCTGACTTGGAAGTCACCTATAGGACATGGCAACCAGCACAATGCCCCCATGCAATATGGCTGACTTGGAAGTCACCTATAGAACATGGCCACCAGCACAATGTCCCCCAAACAATATGGCTCACTTGGAATTCACCTATACAATACAACCAGCACAATGTCCCCAATGCAATATGGATGACTTGGAAGTCACCTACACAATACAACCAGCACAATGTCCCCCATGCAATATGGCTGACTTGGAAGTCACCTATACAACACAACCAGCACAATGTCCCCCATGCAATATGGCTGACTTGGAAGTCACCTATACAACACAACCAGCACAATGTCCCCCATGCAATATGGCTCACTTGGAAGTCACCTATACAACATGGCATCCAGCACAATGTCCCCCATGCAATATGGCTGACTTGGAAGTCACCTATACAACATGGCAACCAGAACAATGTCCCCCATGCAATATGGCTGACTTGGAAGTCACCTATACAACATGGCAACCAGCACAATGTCCCCCATGCAATATGGCTGACTTGGAAGTCACCTATACAAGAAACCAGCACAATGTCCCCCATGCAATGTGGCTGACTTGGAAGTCACCTATAGAACATGGCCACCAGCACAATGTCCGCCATGCAATATGGCTGACTTGGAAGTCACCTATACAACATGGCAACCAGCACAATGTCCCCCATGCAATATGGCTGACTTGGAAGTCACCTATACAATACAACCAGCACAATGTCCCCCAAGCAATATGGCTGACTTGGAAGTCACCTATACAAGACAACCAGCACAATGTCCCCCATGCAATATGGCTGACTTGGAAGTCACCTATAGAACATGGCCACCAGCACAATGTCCCCCATGCAATATGGCTGACTTGGAAGTCACCTATACAACATGGCAACCAGCACAATGTCCCCCATGCAATATGGCTGACCTGGAAGTCACCTATAGAACATGGCCACCAGCACAATGTCCCCCATGCAATATGGCTGACTTGGAAGTCACCTATACAACATGGCAACCAGCACAATGTCCCCCAAGCAATATGGCTGACTTGGAAGTCACCTATAGAACATGGCCACCAGCACAATGTCCACCAAGCAATATGGCTGACTTGGAAGTCACCTATAGAACATGGCAACCAGCACAATGTCCCCCAAGCAATATGGCTGACTTGGAAGTCACCTATACAAGACAACCAGCACAATGTCCCCCTTGCAATATGGCTGACTTGGAAGTCACCTATAGGACATGGCAACCAGCACAATGTCCCCCATGCAATATGGCTGACTTGGAAGTCACCTATAGAACATGGCCACCAGCACAATGTCCCCCAAGCAATATGGCTCACTTGGAAGTCACCTATACAATACAACCAGCACAATGTCCCCCATGCAATATGGCTGACTTGGAAGTCACCTATACAATACAACCAGCACAATGTCCCAAATGCAATATGGCTGACTTGGAAGTCACCTATAGAACATGGCCACCAGCACAATGTCCCTCATGCAATATGGCTGACTTGGAAGTCACCTATACAACATGGCAACCAGCACAATGTCCCCCATGCAATATGGCTGACTTGGAAGTCACCTATACAATACAACCAGCACAATGTCCCCCATGCAATATGGCTGACTTGGATGTCACCTATACAAGACAACCAGCACAATGTCCCCCATGCAATATGGCTGACTTGGAAGTCACCTATACAATACAACCAGCACAATGTCCCCTATGCAATATGGCTGATTTGGAAGTCACCTATACAACACAACCAGCACAATGTCCCCCATGCAATATGGCTGACTTGGAAGTCACCTATACAAGACAACCAGCACAATGTCCAAAATGCAATATGGCTGACTTGGAAGTCACCTATAGAACATGGCCACCAGCACAATGTCCCCCATGCAATATGGCTGACTTGGAAGTCACCTATACAACATGGCAACCAGCACAATGTTCCCCATGCAATATGGCTGACTTGGAAGTCACCTATAGAACATGGCCACCAGCACAATGTCCCCCATGCAATATGGCTGACTTGGAAGTCACCTATACAACATGGCAACCAGCACAATGTCCCCCAAGCAATATGGCTGACTTGGAAGTCACCTATAGAACATGGCCACCAGCACAATGTCCCCCAAGCAATATGGCTGACTTGGAAGTCACCTATAGAACATGGCAACCAGCACAATGTCCCCCAAGCAATATGGCTGACTTGGAAGTCACCTATACAAGACAACCAGCACAATGTCCCCCTTGCAATATGGCTGACTTGGAAGTCACCTATAGGACATGGCAACCAGCACAATGTCCCCCATGCAATATGGCTGACTTGGAAGTCACCTATAGAACATGGCCACCAGCACAATGTCCCCCAAGCAATATGGCTCACTTGGAAGTCACCTATGCAATACAACCAGCACAATGTCCCCCATGCAATATTGCTGACTTGGAAGTCACCTATAGAACATGGCCACCAGCACAATGTCCCCCATGCAATATGGCTGACTTGGAAGTCACCTATACAACATGGCAACCAGCGCAATGTCCCCCATGCAATATGGCTGACTTGGAAGTCACCTATAGAACATGGCCACCAGCACAATGTCCCCCATGCAAAATGGCTGACTTGGAAGTCACCTATACAACATGGCAACCAGCACAATGTCCCCCATGCAATATGGCTGACTTGGAAGTCACCTATACAACACAACCAGCACAATGTCCCCCAAGCAATATGGCTCACTTGGAAGTCACCTATACAACATGGCAACCAGCACAATGTCCCCCATGCAATATGGCTGACTTGGAAGTCACCTATAGGACATGGCAACCAGCACAATGTCCCCCATGCAATATGGCTGACTTGGAAGTCACCTATAGAACATGGCCACCAGCACAATGTCCCCCAAACAATATGGCTCACTTGGAAGTCACCTATACAATACAACCAGCACAATGTCCCCCATGCAATATGGTTGACTTGGAAGTCACCTATACAATACAACCAGCACAATGTCCCCCATGCAATATGGCTGACTTGGAAGTCACCTATACAACACAACCAGCACAATGTCCCCCATGCAATATGGCTAACTTGGAAGTCACCTATACAACACAACCAGCACAATGTCCCCCATGCAATATGGCTCACTTGGAAGTAACCTATACAACATGGCATCCAGCACAATGTCCCCCATGCAATATGGCTGACTTGGAAGTCACATATACAACATGGCAACCAGCACAATGTCCCCCATGCAATATGGCTGACTTGGAAGTCACCTATACAACATGGCAACCAGCACAATGTCCCCCATGCAATATGGCTGACTTGGAAGTCACCTATACAAGAAACCAGCACAATGTCCCCCATGCAATGTGGCTGACTTGGAAGTCACCTATAGAACATGGCCACCAGCACAATGTCCCCCATGCAATATGGCTGACTTGGAAGTCACCTAAACAACATGGCAACCAGCACAATGTCCCCCATGCAATATGGCTGACTTGGAAGTCACCTATACAATACAACCAGCACAATGTCCCCCAAGCAATATGGCTGACTTGGAAGTCACCTATACAAGACAACCAGCACAATGTCCCCCATGCAATATGGCTGACTTGGAAGTCACCTATAGAACATGGCCACCAGCACAATGTCCCCCATGCAATATGGCTGACTTGGAAGTCACCTATACAACATGGCAACCAGCACAATGTCCCCCATGCAATATGGCTGACCTGGAAGTCACCTATAGAACATGGCCACCAGCACAATGTCCCCCATGCAATATGGCTGACTTGGAAGTCACCTAAACAACATGGCAACCAGCACAATGTCCCCCAAGCAATATGGCTGACTTGGAAGTCACCTATAGAACAGGCCCACCAGCACAATGTCCACCAAGCAATATGGCTGACTTGGAAGTCACCTATAGAACATGGCAACCAGCACAATGTCCCCCAAGCAATATGGCTGACTTGGAAGTCACCTATACAAGACAACCAGCACAATGTCCCCCTTGCAATATGGCTGACTTAAAAGTCACCTATAGGACATGGCAACCAGCACAATGTCCCCCATGCAATATGGCTGACTTGGAAGTCACCTATAGAACATGGCCACCAGCACAATGTCCCCCAAGCAATATGGCTCACTTGGAAGTCACCTATACAATACAACCAGCACAATGTCCACCATGCAATATGGCTGACTTGGAAGTCACCTATACAACACAACCAGCACAATGTCCCAAATGCAATATGGCTGACTTGGAAGTCACCTATAGAACATGGCCACCAGCACAATGTCCCCCATGCAATATGGCTGACTTGGAAGTCACCTATACAACATGGCAACCAGCACAATGTCCCCCATGCAATATGGCTGACTTGGAAGTCACCTATACAATACAACCAGCACAATGTCCCCCATGCAATATGGCTGACTTGGAAGTCACCTATACAAGACAACAAGCACAACGTCCCCCATGCAATATGGCTGACTTGGAAGTCACCTATACAATACAACCAGCACAATGTCCCCCATGCAATATGGCTGATTTGGAAGTCACCTATACAACACAACCAGCACAATGTCCCCCATGCAATATGGCTGACTTGGAAGTCACCTATACAAGACAACCAGCACAATGTCCCAAATGCAATATGGCTGACTTGGAAGTCACCTATAGAACATGGCCACCAGCACAATGTCCCCCATGCAATATGGCTGACTTGGAAGTCACCTATACAACATGGCAACCAGCACAATGTCCCCCATGCAATATGGCTGACTTGGAAGTCACCTATAGAACATGGCCACCAGCACAATGTCCCCCATGCAATATGGCTGACTTGGAAGTCACCTATACAACATGGCAACCAGCACAATGTCCCCCAAGCAATATGGCTGACTTGGAAGTCACCTATAGAACATGGCCACCAGCACAATGTCCCCCAAGCAATATGGCTGACTTGGAAGTCACCTATAGAACATGGCAACCAGCACAATGTCCCCCAAGCAATATGGCTGACTTGGAAGTCACCTATACAAGACAACCAGCACAATGTCCCCCTTGCAATTTGGCTGACTTGGAAGTCACCTATAGGACATGGCAACCAGCACAATGTCCCCCATGCAATATGGCTGACTTGGAAGTCACCTATAGAACATGGCCACCAGCACAATGTCCCCCAAGCAATATGGCTCACTTGGAAGTCACCTATGCAATACAACCAGCACAATGTCCCCCATGCAATATGGCTGACTTGGAAGTCACCTATACAATACAACCAGCACAATGTCCCAAATGCAATATGGCTGACTTGGAAGTCACCTATAGAACATGGCCACCAGCACAATGTCCCCCATGCAATATGGCTGACTTGGAAGTCACCTATACAACATGGCAACCAGCACAATGTCCCCCATGCAATATGGCTGACTTGGAAGTCACCTATAGAACATGGCCACCAGCACAATGTCCCCCAAGCAATATGGCTCACTTGGAAGTCACCTATACAATACAACCAGCACAATGTCCACCATGCAATATGGCTGACTTGGAAGTCACCTATACAACACAACCAGCACAATGTCCCAAATGCAATATGGCTGACTTGGAAGTCACCTATAGAACATGGCCACCAGCACAATGTCCCCCATGCAATATGGCTGACTTGGAAGTCACCTATACAACATGGCAACCAGCACAATGTCCCCCATGCAATATGGCTGACTTGGAAGTCACCTATACAATACAACCAGCACAATGTCCCCCATGCAATATGGCTGACTTGGAAGTCACCTATACAAGACAACAAGCACAACGTCCCCCATGCAATATGGCTGACTTGGAAGTCACCTATACAATACAACCAGCACAATGTCCCCCATGCAATATGGCTGATTTGGAAGTCACCTATACAACACAACCAGCACAATGTCCCCCATGCAATATGGCTGACTTGGAAGTCACCTATACAAGACAACCAGCACAATGTCCCAAATGCAATATGGCTGACTTGGAAGTCACCTATAGAACATGGCCACCAGCACAATGTCCCCCATGCAATATGGCTGACTTGGAAGTCACCTATACAACATGGCAACCAGCACAATGTCCCCCATGCAATATGGCTGACTTGGAAGTCACCTATAGAACATGGCCACCAGCACAATGTCCCCCATGCAATATGGCTGACTTGGAAGTCACCTATACAACATGGCAACCAGCACAATGTCCCCCAAGCAATATGGCTGACTTGGAAGTCACCTATAGAACATGGCCACCAGCACAATGTCCCCCAAGCAATATGGCTGACTTGGAAGTCACCTATAGAACATGGCAACCAGCACAATGTCCCCCAAGCAATATGGCTGACTTGGAAGTCACCTATACAAGACAACCAGCACAATGTCCCCCTTGCAATTTGGCTGACTTGGAAGTCACCTATAGGACATGGCAACCAGCACAATGTCCCCCATGCAATATGGCTGACTTGGAAGTCACCTATAGAACATGGCCACCAGCACAATGTCCCCCAAGCAATATGGCTCACTTGGAAGTCACCTATGCAATACAACCAGCACAATGTCCCCCATGCAATATGGCTGACTTGGAAGTCACCTATACAATACAACCAGCACAATGTCCCAAATGCAATATGGCTGACTTGGAAGTCACCTATAGAACATGGCCACCAGCACAATGTCCCCCATGCAATATGGCTGACTTGGAAGTCACCTATACAACATGGCAACCAGCACAATGTCCCCCATGCAATATGGCTGACTTGGAAGTCACCTATAGAACATGGCCACCAGCACAATGTCCCCCATGCAAAATGGCTGACTTGGAAGTCACCTATACAACATGGCAACCAGCACAATGTCCCCCAAGCAATATGGCTGACTTGGAAGTCACCTATAGAACATGGCCACCAGCACAATGTACACCAAGCAATATGGCTGACTTGGAAGTCACCCAAAGAACATGGCAACCAGCACAATGTCCCCCAAGCAATATGGCTGAATTGGAAGTCACCTATACAAGACAACCAGCACAATGTCCCCCTTGCAATATGGCTGACTTGGAAGTCACCTATAGGACATGGCAACCAGCACAATGTCCCCCATGCAATATGGCTGACTTGGAAGTCACCTATAGAACATGGCCACCAGCACAATGTCCCCCAAGCAATATGGCTCACTTGGAAGTCACCTATACAATACAACCAGCACAATGTCCCCCATGCAATATGGCTGACTTGGAAGTCACCTATACAATACAACCAGCACAATGTCCCAAATGCAATATGGCTGACTTGGAAGTCCCCTATAGAACATGGCCACCAGCACAATGTCCCCCATGCAATATGGCTGACTTGGAAGTCACCTATACAACATGGCAACCAGCACAATGTCCCCCATGCAATATGGCTGACTTGGAAGTCACCTATACAATACAACCAGCACAATGTCCCCCATGCAATATGGCTGACTTGGAAGTCACCTATACAAGACAACCAGCACAATGTCCCCCATGCAATATGGCTGACTTGGAAGTCACCTATACAATACAACCAGCACAATGTCCCCCATGCAATATGGCTGATTTGGAAGTCACCTATACAACACA
The DNA here is from genome assembly GCF_048934315.1 of Petromyzon marinus. NCBI lineage: Eukaryota > Metazoa > Chordata > Hyperoartia > Petromyzontiformes > Petromyzontidae > Petromyzon > Petromyzon marinus. Next base: position 521,125 of record NW_027422684.1, on the reverse strand, counting down.
ACCAGCACAATGTCCCCCATGCAATATGGCTGACTTGGAAGTCACCTATACAAGACAACCAGCACAATGTCCCAAATGCAATATGGCTGACTTGGAAGTCACCTATAGAACATGGCCACCAGCACAATGTCCCCCATACAATATGGCTGACTTGGAAGTCACCTATACAACATGGCAACCAGCACAATGTCCCCCATGCAATTTGGCTGACTTGGAAGTCACCTATAGAACATGGCCACCAGCACAATGTCCCCCATGCAATATGGCTGACTTGGAAGTCACCTATACAAAATGGCAACCAGCACAATGTCCCCCAAGCAATATGGCTGACTTGGAAGTCACCTATAGAACATGGCCACCAGCACAATGTCCCCCAAGCAATATGGCTGACTTGGAAGTCACCTATAGAACATGGCAACCAGCACAATGTCCCCCAAGCAATATGGCTGACTTGGAAGTCACCTATACAAGACAACCAGCACAATGTCCCCCTTGCAATATGGCTGACTTGGAAGTCACCTATAGGACATGGCAACCAGCACAATGTCCCCCATGCAATATGGTTGACTTGGAAGTCACCTATAGAACATGGCCACCAGCACAATGTCCCCCAAGCAATATGGCTCACTTGGAAGTCACCTATACAATACAACCAGCACAATGTCCCCCATGCAATATGGCTGACTTGGAAGTCACCTATACAATACAACCAGCACAATGTCCCAAATGCAATAAGGCTGACTTGGAAGTCACCTTTAGAACATGGCCACCAGCACAATGTCCCCCATGCAATATGGCTGACTTGGAAGTCACCTATACAACATGGCAACCAGCACAATGTCCCCCATGCAATATGGCTGACTTGGAAGTCACCTATACAATACAACCAGCACAATGTCCCCCATGCAATATGGCTGACTTGGAAGTCACCTATACAAGACAACCAGCACAATGTCCCCCATGCAATATGGCTGACTTGGAAGTCACCTATACAATACAACCAGCACAATGTCCCCCATGCAATATGGCTGATTTGGAAGTCACCTATACAACACAACCAGCACAATGTCCCCCATGCAATATGGCTGACTTGGAAGTCACCTATACAAGACAACCAGCACAATGTCCCAAATGGAATATGGCTGACTTGGAAGTCACCTATAGAACATGGCCACCAGCACAATGTCCCCCATGCAATATGGCTGACTTGGAAGTCACCTATACAACATGGCAACCAGCACAATGTCCCCCATGCAATATGGCTGACTTGGAAGTCACCTATACAATACAACCAGCACAATGTCCCCCAAGCAATATGGCTGACTTGGAAGTCACCTATACAAGACAACCAGCAAAATGTCCCCCATGCAATATGGCTGACTTGGAAGTCACCTATAGGACATGGCCACCAGCACAATGTCCCCCATGCAATATGGCTGACTTGGAAGTCACCTATACAATACAACCAGCACAATGTCCCCCATGCAATATGGCTGACTTGGAAGTCACCTATAGGACATGGCCACCAGCACAATGTCCCCCATGCAATATGGCTGACTTGGAAGTCACCTATACAATACAACCAGCACAATGTCCCCCATGCAATATGGCTGACTTGGAAGTCACCTATACAATACAACCAGCACAATGTCCCCCATGCAATATGGCTGATATGTAAGTCACCTATACAACACAACCAGCACAATGTCCCCCATGCAATATGGCTGACTTGGAAGTCACCTATACAAGACAACCAGCACAACGTCCCCCATGCAATATGGCTGACTTGGAAGTCACCTATAGAACATGGCCACCAGCACAATGTCCCCCATGCAATATGGCTGACTTGGAAGTCACCTATACAACATGGCAACCAGCACAATGTCCCCCAAGCAATATGGCTGACTTGGAAGTCACCTATACAACATGGCAACCAGCACAATGTCCCCCAAGCAATATGGCTGACTTGGAAGTCACCTATAGAACATGGCCACCAGCACAATGTCCCCCATGCAATATGGCTGACTTGGAAGTCACCTATAGAACATGGCAACCAGCACAATGTCCCCCAAGCAATATGGCTGACTTAAAAGTCACCTATACAAGACAACCAGCACAATTTCCCCCATGCAATATGGCTGACTTGTAAGTCACCTATACAACATGGCAACCAGCACAATGTCCCCCATGCAATATGGCTGACTTGGAAGTCACCTATACAACATGGCAACCAGCACAATGTCCCCCATGCAATATGGCTGACTTGGAAGTCACCTTTACAACATGGCCACCAGCACAATGTCCCCCATGCAACACGGCTGACTTGGAAGTCACCTATACAAGACAACCAGCACAATGTCCCCCATGCAATATGGCTGACTTGGAAGTCACCTATACAACACAACCAGCACAATGTCCCCCAAGCAATATGGCTCACTTGGAAGTCACCTATACAACATGGCAACCAGCACAATGTCCCCCATGCAATATGGCTGACTTGGAAGTCACCTATAGGACATGGCAACCAGCACAATGTCCCCCATGCAATATGGCTGACTTGGAAGTCACCTATAGAACATGGCCACCAGCACAATGTCCCCCAAGCAATATGGCTCACGTGGAAGTCACCTATACAATACAACCAGCACAATGTCCCCCATGCAATATGGCTGACTTGGAAGTCACCTATACAATACAACCAGCACAATGTCCCCCATGCAATATGGCTGACTTGGAAGTCACCTATACAACACAACCAGCACAATGTCCCCCATGCAATATGGCTCACTTGGAAGTCACCTATACAACATGGCATCCAGCACAATGTCCCCCATGCAATATGGCTGACTTGGAAGTCACCTATACAACATGGCAACCAGCACAATGTCCCCCATGCAATATGGCTGACTTGGAAGTCACCTATACAAGAAACCAGCACAATGTCCCCCATGCAATGTGGCTGACTTGGAAGTCACCTATAGAACATGGCCACCAGCACAATGTCCCCCATGCAATATGGCTGACTTGGAAGTCACCTATACAATACAACCAGCACAATGTCCCCCATGCAATACGGCTGACTTGGAAGTCACCTATACAAGACAACCAGCACAATGTCCCCTATGCAATATGGCTGACTTCGAAGTCACCTATACAATACAACCAGCACAATGTCCCCCATGCAATATGGCTGATTTGGAAGTCACCTATACAACACAACCAGCACAATGTCCCCCATGCAATATGGCTGACTTGGAAGTCACCTATACAAGACAACCAGCACAATGTCCCAAATGCAATATGGCTGACTTGGAAGTCACCAATAGAACATGGCCACCAGCACAATGTCCCCCATGCAATATGGCTGACTTGGAAGTCACCTATACAATACAACCAGCACAATGTCCCCCATGCAATATGGCTGACTTGGAAGTCACCTATACAACACAACCAGCACAATGTCCCCCATGCAATATGGCTCACTTGGAAGTCACCTATACAACATGGCATCCAGCACAATGTACCCCATGCAATATGGCTGACTTGGAAGTCACCTATACAACATGGCAACCAGCACAATGTCCCCCATGCAATATGGCTGACTTGGAAGTCACCTATACAACATAGCAACCAGCACAATGTCCCCCATGCAATATGGCTGACTTGGAAGTCACCTATACAAGAAACCAGCACAATGTCCCCCATGCAATGTGGCTGACTTGGAAGTCACCTATAGAACATGGCCACCAGCACAATGTCCCCCATGCAATATGGCTGACTTGGAAGTCACCTATACAATACAACCAGCACAATGTCCCCCATGCAATACGGCTGACTTGGAAGTCACCTATACAAGACAACCAGCACAATGTCCCCCATGCAATATGGCTGACTTCGAAGTCACCTATACAATACAACCAGCACAATGTCCCCCATGCAATATGGCTGATTTGGAAGTCACCTATACAACACAACCAGCACAATGTCCCCCATGCAATATGGCTGACTTGAAAGTCACCTATACAAGACAACCAGCACAATGTCCCAAATGCAATATGGCTGACTTGGAAGTCACCTATAGAACATGGCCACCAGCACAATGTCCCCCATGCAATATGGCTGACTTGGAAGTCACCTATACAACATGGCAACCAGCACAATGTCCCCCATGCAATATGGCGGACTTGGAAGTCACCTATACAATACAACCAGCACAATGTCCCCCAAGCAATATGGCTGACTTGGAAGTCACCTATACAAGACAACCAGCACAATGTCCCCCATGCAATATGGCTGACTTGGAAGTCACCTATAGGACATGGCCACCAGCACAATGTCCCCCATGCAATATGGCTGACTTGGAAGTCACCTATACAATACAACCAGCACAATGTCCCCCATGCAATATGGCTGACTTGGAAGTCACCTATACAAGACAACCAGCACAACGTCCCCCATGCAATATGGCTGACTTGTAAGTCACCTATAGAACATGGCAACCAGCACAATGTCCCCCAAGCAATATGGCTGACTTGGAAGTCACCTATACAACATGGCAACCAGCACAATGTCCCCCAAGCAATATGGCTGACTTGGAAGTCACCTATAGAACATGGCAACCAGCACAATGTCCCCCAAGCAATATGGCTGACTTAAAAGTCACCTATACAAGACAACCAGCACAATTTCCCCCATGCAATATGGCTGACTTGGAAGTCACCTATAGGACATGGCAACCAGCACAATGTCCCCCATGCAATATGGCTGACTTGTAAGTCACCTATACAACATTGCAACCAGCACAATGTCCCCCATGCAATATGGCTGACTTGGAAGTCACCTATACAACATGTCAACCAGCACAATGTCCCCCATGCAATATGGCTGACTTGGAAGTCACCTTTACAACATGGCCACCAGCACAATGTCCCCCATGCAACACGGCTGACTTGGAAGTCACCTATACAAGACAACCAGCACAATGTCCCCCATGCAATATGGCTGACTTGGAAGTCACCTATACAACACAACCAGCACAATGTCCCCCAAGCAATATGGCTCACTTGGCAGTCACCTATACAACATGGCAACCAGCACAATGTCCCCCATGCAATATGGCTGACTTGGAAGTCACCTATACAACATGGCAACCAGCACAATGTCCCCCATGCAATATGGCTGACTTGGAAGTCACCTATAGGACATGGCAACCAGCACAATGTCCCCCATGCAATATGGCTGACTTGGAAGTCACCTATAGAACATGGCCACCAGCACAATGTCCCCCAAGCAATATGGCTCACTTGGAAGTCACCTATACAATACAACCAGCACAATGTCCCCCATGCAATATGGCTGACTTGGAAGTCACCTATACAATACAACCAGCACAATGTCCCCCATGCAATATGGCTGACTTGGAAGTCACCTATACAACACAACCAGCACAATGTCCCCCATGCAATATGGCTGACTTGGAAGTCACCTATACAACACAACCAGCACAATGTCCCCCATGCAATATGGCTCACTTGGAAGTCACCTATACAACATGGCATCCAGCACAATGTCCCCCATGCAATATGGCTGACTTGGAAGTCACCTATACAACATGGCAACCAGCACAATGTCCCCCAAGCAATATGGCTCACTTGGAAGTCACCTATAGAACATGGCAACCAGCACAATGTCCCCCAAGCAATATGGCTGACTTGGAAGTCACCTATACAACATGGCAACCAGCACAATGTCCCCCATGCAATATGGCTCACTTGGAAGTCACCTATAGAACATGGCCACCAGCACAATGTCCCCCATGCAACACGGCTGACTTGGAAGTCACCTATACAAGACAACCAGCACAATGTCCCCCATGCAATATGGCTGACTTGGAAGTCACCTATACAACACAACCAGCACAATGTCCCCCAAGCAATATGGCTCACTTGGAAGTCACCTATACAACATGGCAACCAGCACAATGTCACCCATGCAATATGGCTGACTTGGAAGTCACCTATACAAGACAACCAGCACAATGTCCCAAATGCAATATGGCTGACTTGGAAGGCACCTATAGAACATGGCCAACAGCACAATGTCCCCCATGCAATATTGCTGACTTGGAAGTCACCTATACAACATGGCAACCAGCACAATGTCCCCCATGCAATATGGCTGACTTGGAAGTCACCTATACAATACCACCAGCACAATGTCCCCCAAGCAATATGGCTGATTTGGAAGTCACCTATACAAGACAACCAGCACAATGTCCCCCATGCAATATGGCTGACTTGGAAGTCACCTATAGGACATGGCCACCAGCACAATGTCCCCCATGCAATATGGCTGACTTGGAAGTCACCTATACAATACAACCAGCACAATGTCCCCCATGCAATATGGCTGACTTGGAAGTCACCTATACAACACAACCAGCACAATGTCCCCCAAGCAATATGGCTCACTTGGAAGTCACCTATACAACATGGCAACCAGCACAATGTCCCCCATGCAATATGGCTGACTTGGAAGTCACCTATAGGACATGGCAACCAGCACAATGTCCCCCATGCAATATGGCTGACTTGGAAGTCACCTATAGAACATGGCCACCAGCACAATGTCCCCCAAGCAATATGGCTCACGTGGAAGTCACCTATACAATACAACCAGCACAATGTCCCCCATGCAATATGGCTGACTTGGAAGTCACCTATACAATACAACCAGCACAATGTCCCCCATGCAATATGGCTGACTTGGAAGTCACCTATACAACACAACCAGCACAATGTCCCCCATGCAATATGGCTCACTTGGAAGTCACCTATACAACATGGCATCCAGCACAATGTCCCCCATGCAATATGGCTGACTTGGAAGTCACCTATACAACATGGCAACCAGCACAATGTCCCCCATGCAATATGGCTGACTTGGAAGTCACCTATACAAGAAACCAGCACAATGTCCCCCATGCAATGTGGCTGACTTGGAAGTCACCTATAGAACATGGCCACCAGCACAATGTCCCCCATGCAATATGGCTGACTTGGAAGTCACCTATACAATACAACCAGCACAATGTCCCCCATGCAATACGGCTGACTTGGAAGTCACCTATACAAGACAACCAGCACAATGTCCCCTATGCAATATGGCTGACTTCGAAGTCACCTATACAATACAACCAGCACAATGTCCCCCATGCAATATGGCTGATTTGGAAGTCACCTATACAACACAACCAGCACAATGTCCCCCATGCAATATGGCTGACTTGGAAGTCACCTATACAAGACAACCAGCACAATGTCCCAAATGCAATATGGCTGACTTGGAAGTCACCTATAGAACATGGCCACCAGCACAATGTCCCCCATGCAATATGGCTGACTTGGAAGTCACCTATACAATACAACCAGCACAATGTCCCCCATGCAATATGGCTGACTTGGAAGTCACCTATACAACACAACCAGCACAATGTCCCCCATGCAATATGGCTCACTTGGAAGTCACCTATACAACATGGCATCCAGCACAATGTACCCCATGCAATATGGCTGACTTGGAAGTCACCTATACAACATGGCAACCAGCACAATGTCCCCCATGCAATATGGCTGACTTGGAAGTCACCTATACAACATAGCAACCAGCACAATGTCCCCCATGCAATATGGCTGACTTGGAAGTCACCTATACAAGAAACCAGCACAATGTCCCCCATGCAATGTGGCTGACTTGGAAGTCACCTATAGAACATGGCCACCAGCACAATGTCCCCCATGCAATATGGCTGACTTGGAAGTCACCTATACAATACAACCAGCACAATGTCCCCCATGCAATACGGCTGACTTGGAAGTCACCTATACAAGACAACCAGCACAATGTCCCCCATGCAATATGGCTGACTTCGAAGTCACCTATACAATACAACCAGCACAATGTCCCCCATGCAATATGGCTGATTTGGAAGTCACCTATACAACACAACCAGCACAATGTCCCCCATGCAATATGGCTGACTTGAAAGTCACCTATACAAGACAACCAGCACAATGTCCCAAATGCAATATGGCTGACTTGGAAGTCACCTATAGAACATGGCCACCAGCACAATGTCCCCCATGCAATATGGCTGACTTGGAAGTCACCTATACAACATGGCAACCAGCACAATGTCCCCCATGCAATATGGCGGACTTGGAAGTCACCTATACAATACAACCAGCACAATGTCCCCCAAGCAATATGGCTGACTTGGAAGTCACCTATACAAGACAACCAGCACAATGTCCCGCATGCAATATGGCTGACTTGGAAGTCACCTATAGGACATGGCCACCAGCACAATGTCCCCCATGCAATATGGCTGACTTGGAAGTCACCTATACAATACAACCAGCACAATGTCCCCCATGCAATATGGCTGACTTGGAAGTCACCTATACAAGACAACCAGCACAACGTCCCCCATGCAATATGGCTGACTTGTAAGTCACCTATAGAACATGGCAACCAGCACAATGTCCCCCAAGCAATATGGCTGACTTGGAAGTCACCTATACAACATGGCAACCAGCACAATGTCCCCCAAGCAATATGGCTGACTTGGAAGTCACCTATAGAACATGGCAACCAGCACAATGTCCCCCAAGCAATATGGCTGACTTAAAAGTCACCTATACAAGACAACCAGCACAATTTCCCCCATGCAATATGGCTGACTTGGAAGTCACCTATAGGACATGGCAACCAGCACAATGTCCCCCATGCAATATGGCTGACTTGTAAGTCACCTATACAACATGGCAACCAGCACAATGTCCCCCATGCAATATGGCTGACTTGGAAGTCACCTATACAACATGTCAACCAGCACAATGTCCCCCATGCAATATGGCTGACTTGGAAGTCACCTTTACAACATGGCCACCAGCACAATGTCCCCCATGCAACACGGCTGACTTGGAAGTCACCTATACAAGACAACCAGCACAATGTCCCCCATGCAATATGGCTGACTTGGAAGTCACCTATACAACACAACCAGCACAATGTCCCCCAAGCAATATGGCTCACTTGGCAGTCACCTATACAACATGGCAACCAGCACAATGTCCCCCATGCAATATGGCTGACTTGGAAGTCACCTATACAACATGGCAACCAGCACAATGTCCCCCATGCAATATGGCTGACTTGGAAGTCACCTATAGGACATGGCAACCAGCACAATGTCCCCCATGCAATATGGCTGACTTGGAAGTCACCTATAGAACATGGCCACCAGCACAATGTCCCCCAAGCAATATGGCTCACTTGGAAGTCACCTATACAATACAACCAGCACAATGTCCCCCATGCAATATGGCTGACTTGGAAGTCACCTATACAATACAACCAGCACAATGTCCCCCATGCAATATGGCTGACTTGGAAGTCACCTATACAACACAACCAGCACAATGTCCCCCATGCAATATGGCTGACTTGGAAGTCACCTATACAACACAACCAGCACAATGTCCCCCATGCAATATGGCTCACTTGGAAGTCACCTATACAACATGGCATCCAGCACAATGTCCCCCATGCAATATGGCTGACTTGGAAGTCACCTATACAACATGGCAACCAGCACAATGTCCCCCAAGCAATATGGCTCACTTGGAAGTCACCTATAGAACATGGCAACCAGCACAATGTCCCCCAAGCAATATGGCTGACTTGGAAGTCACCTATACAACATGGCAACCAGCACAATGTCCCCCATGCAATATGGCTCACTTGGAAGTCACCTATAGAACATGGCCACCAACACAATGTCCCCCATGCAATATGGCTGACTTCGAAGTCACCTATACAATACAACCAGCACAATGTCCCCCATGCAATATGGCTGATTTGGAAGTCACCTATACAACACAACCAGCACAATGTCCCCCATGCAATATGGCTGACTTGAAAGTCACCTATACAAGACAACCAGCACAATGTCCCAAATGCAATATGGCTGACTTGGAAGTCACCTATAGAACATGGCCACCAGCACAATGTCCCCCATGCAATATGGCTGACTTGGAAGTCACCTATACAACATGGCAACCAGCACAATGTCCCCCATGCAATATGGCGGACTTGGAAGTCACCTATACAATACAACCAGCACAATGTCCCCCAAGCAATATGGCTGACTTGGAAGTCACCTATACAAGACAACCAGCACAATGTCCCCCATGCAATATGGCTGACTTGGAAGTCACCTATAGGACATGGCCACCAGCACAATGTCCCCCATGCAATATGGCTGACTTGGAAGTCACCTATACAATACAACCAGCACAATGTCCCCCATGCAATATGGCTGACTTGGAAGTCACCTATACAAGACAACCAGCACAACGTCCCCCATGCAATATGGCTGACTTGTAAGTCACCTATAGAACATGGCAACCAGCACAATGTCCCCCAAGCAATATGGCTGACTTGGAAGTCACCTATACAACATGGCAACCAGCACAATGTCCCCCAAGCAATATGGCTGACTTGGAAGTCACCTATAGAACATGGCAACCAGCACAATGTCCCCCAAGCAATATGGCTGACTTAAAAGTCACCTATACAAGACAACCAGCACAATTTCCCCCATGCAATATGGCTGACTTGGAAGTCACCTATAGGACATGGCAACCAGCACAATGTCCCCCATGCAATATGGCTGACTTGTAAGTCACCTATACAACATGGCAACCAGCACAATGTCCCCCATGCAATATGGCTGACTTGGAAGTCACCTATACAACATGTCAACCAGCACAATGTCCCCCATGCAATATGGCTGACTTGGAAGTCACCTTTACAACATGGCCACCAGCACAATGTCCCCCATGCAACACGGCTGACTTGGAAGTCACCTATACAAGACAACCAGCACAATGTCCCCCATGCAATATGGCTGACTTGGAAGTCACCTATACAACACAACCAGCACAATGTCCCCCAAGCAATATGGCTCACTTGGCAGTCACCTATACAACATGGCAACCAGCACAATGTCCCCCATGCAATATGGCTGACTTGGAAGTCACCTATACAACATGGCAACCAGCACAATGTCCCCCATGCAATATGGCTGACTTGGAAGTCACCTATAGGACATGGCAACCAGCACAATGTCCCCCATGCAATATGGCTGACTTTGAAGTCACCTATAGAACATGGCCACCAGCACAATGTCCCCCAAGCAATATGGCTCACTTGGAAGTCACCTATACAATACAACCAGCACAATGTCCCCCATGCAATATGGCTGACTTGGAAGTCACCTATACAATACAACCAGCACAATGTCCCCCATGCAATATGGCTGACTTGGAAGTCACCTATACAACACAACCAGCACAATGTCCCCCATGCAATATGGCTGACTTGGAAGTCACCTATACAACACAACCAGCACAATGTCCCCCATGCAATATGGCTCACTTGGAAGTCACCTATACAACATGGCATCCAGCACAATGTCCCCCATGCAATATGGCTGACTTGGAAGTCACCTATACAACATGGCAACCAGCACAATGTCCCCCAAGCAATATGGCTCACTTGGAAGTCACCTATAGAACATGGCAACCAGCACAATGTCCCCCAAGCAATATGGCTGACTTGGAAGTCACCTATACAACATGGCAACCAGCACAATGTCCCCCATGCAATATGGCTGACTTGGAAGTCACCTATAGAACATGGCCACCAGCACAATGTCCCCCATGCAACACGGCTGACTTGGAAGTCACCTATACAAGACAACCAGCACAATGTCCCCCATGCAATATGGCTGACTTGGAAGTCACCTATACAACACAACCAGCACAATGTCCCCCAAGCAATATGGCTCACTTGGCAGTCACCTATACAACATGGCAACCAGCACAATGTCCCCCATGCAATATGGCTGACTTGGAAGTCACCTATACAACATGGCAACCAGCACAATGTCCCCCATGCAATATGGCTGACTTGGAAGTCACCTATAGGACATGGCAACCAGCACAATGTCCCCCATGCAATATGGCTGACTTTGAAGTCACCTATAGAACATGGCCACCAGCACAATGTCCCCCAAGCAATATGGCTCACTTGGAAGTCACCTATACAATACAACCAGCACAATGTCCCCCATGCAATATGGCTGACTTGGAAGTCACCTATACAATACAACCAGCACAATGTCCCCCATGCAATATGGCTGACTTGGAAGTCACCTATACAACACAACCAGCACAATGTCCCCCATGCAATATGGCTGACTTGGAAGTCACCTATACAACACAACCAGCACAATGTCCCCCATGCAATATGGCTCACTTGGAAGTCACCTATACAACATGGCATCCAGCACAATGTCCCCCATGCAATATGGCTGACTTGGAAGTCACCTATACAACATGGCAACCAGCACAATGTCCCCCAAGCAATATGGCTCACTTGGAAGTCACCTATAGAACATGGCAACCAGCACAATGTCCCCCAAGCAATATGGCTGACTTGGAAGTCACCTATACAACATGGCAACCAGCACAATGTCCCCCATGCAATATGGCTCACTTGGAAGTCACCTATAGAACATGGCCACCAGCACAATGTCCCCCATGCAACACGGCTGACTTGGAAGTCACCTATACAAGACAACCAGCACAATGTCCCCCATGCAATATGGCTGACTTGGAAGTCACCTATACAACACAACCAGCACAATGTCCCCCAAGCAATATGGCTCACTTGGAAGTCACCTATACAACATGGCAACCAGCACAATGTCACCCATGCAATATGGCTGACTTGGAAGTCACCTATACAAGACAACCAGCACAATGTCCCAAATGCAATATGGCTGACTTGGAAGGCACCTATAGAACATGGCCAACAGCACAATGTCCCCCATGCAATATTGCTGACTTGGAAGTCACCTATACAACATGGCAACCAGCACAATGTCCCCCATGCAATATGGCTGACTTGGAAGTCACCTATACAATACCACCAGCACAATGTCCCCCAAGCAATATGGCTGATTTGGAAGTCACCTATACAAGACAACCAGCACAATGTCCCCCATGCAATATGGCTGACTTGGAAGTCACCTATAGGACATGGCCACCAGCACAATGTCCCCCATGCAATATGGCTGACTTGGAAGTCACCTATACAATACAACCAGCACAATGTCCCCCATGCAATATGGCTGACTTGGAAGTCACCTATACAATACAACCAGCACAATGTCCCCCATGCAATATGGCTGATTTGGAAGTCACGTATACAACACAACCAGCACAATGTCCCCCATGCAATATGGCTGACTTGGAAGTCACCTATACAAGACAACCAGCACAATGTCCCAAATGCAATATGGCTGACTTGGAAGTCACCTATAGAACATGGCCACCAGCACAATGTCCCCCATGCAATATGGCTGACTTGGAAGTCACCTATACAACATGGCAACCAGCACAATGTCCCCCATGCAATATGGCTGACTTGGAAGTCACCTATGCAATACAACCAGCACAATGTCCCCCATGCAATATGGCTGACTTGGAAGTCACCTATACAACACAACCAGCACAATGTCCCCCATGCAATATGGCTGACTTGGAAGTCACCTATACAACACAACCAGCACAATGTCCCCCATGCAATATGGCTGACTTGGAAGTCACCTATAGAACATGGCAACCAGCACAATGTCCCCCAAGCAATATGGCTGACTTGGAAGTCACCTATACAACATGGCCACCAGCAGAATGTCCCCCAAGCAATATGGCTCACTTGGAAGTCACCTATACAATACAACCAGCACAATGTCCCCCATGCAATATGGCTGACTTGGAAGTCACCTATACAATACAACCAGCACAATGTCCCCCATGCAATATGGCTGACTTGGAAGTCACCTATACAACACAACCAGCACAATGTCCCCCATGCAATATGGCTGACTTGGAAGTCACTTATACAACATGGCAACCAGCACAATGTCCCCCATGCAATATGGCTGACTTGGAAGTCACCTATAGAACATGGCCACCAGCACAATGTCCCCCATGCAACACGGCTGACTTGGAAGTCACCTATACAAGACAACCAGCACAATGTCCCCCATGCAATATGGCTGACTTGGAAGTCACCTATACAGCACAACCAGCACAATGTCCCCCAAGCAATATGGCTCACTTGGACGTCACCTATACAACATGGCAACCAGCACAATGTCCCCCATGCAATATGGCTGACTTGGAAGTCACCTATACAACATGGCAACCAGCACAATGTCCCCCATGCAATATGGCTGACTTGGAAGTCACCTATACAATACAACCAGCACAATGTCCCCCAGGCAATATGGCTGACTTGGAAGTCACCTATACAACATGGCAACCAGCACAATGTCCCCCATGCAATATGGCTGACTTGGAAGTCACCTATACAACATGGCAACCAGCACAATGTCCCCAATGCAATATGGCTGACTTGGAAGTCACCTATACAATACAACCAGCACAATGTCCCCCAGGCAATATGGCTGACTTGGAAGTCACCTATACAACATGGCAACCAGCACAATGTCCCACAAGCAATATGGCTGACTTGGAAGTCACCTATACAACATGGCAACCAGCACAATGTCCCCCATGCAATATGGCTGACTTGGAAGTCACCTATACAACATGGCAACCAGCACAATGTCCCCCATGCAATATGGCTGACTTGGAAGTCACTTATACAACATGGCAACCAGCACAATGTCCCCCATGCAATATGGCTGACTTGGAAGTCACCTATACAACATGGCCACCAGCACAATGTCCCCCATGCAATATGGCTGACTTGGAAGACACCTATACAAGACAACCAGCACAATGTCCACCATGCAATATGGATGACTTGGAAGTCACCTATAGGACATGGCAACCAGCACAATGTCCCCCAAGCAATATGGCTGACTTGGAAGTCACCTATACAAGACAACCAGCACAATGCCCCAAATGCAATATGGCTGACTTGGAAGTCACCTATAGAACATGGCCACCAGCACAATGTCCCCCATGCAATATGGCTGAGTTGGAAGTCACCTGTACAACATGGCAACCAGCACAATGTCCCCCAAGCAATATGGCTGACTTGGAAGTCACCTACAGAACATGGCAACGAGCACAATGTCCCCCAAGCAATATGGCTGACTTGGAAGTCACCTATACAAGACAACCAGCACAATGTCCCCCATGCAACACGGCTGACTTGGAAGTCACCTATACAAGACAACCAGCACAATGTCCCCCATGCAATATGGCTGACTTGGAAGTCACCTATACAACACAACCAGCACAATGTCCCCCAAGCAATATGGCTCACTTGGAAGTCACCTATACAACATGGCAACCAGCACAATGTCCCCCATGCAATATGGCTGACTTGGAAGTCACCTATACAATACAACCAGCACAATGTCCCCCAAGCAATATGGCTGACTTGGAAGTCACCTATAGAACATGGCCACCAGCACAATGTCCCCCATGCAATATGGCTGACTTGGAAGTCACCTATACAAGACAACCAGCACAATTTCCCCCATGCAATATGGCTGACTTGGAAGTCACCTATAGGACAAGGCAACCAGCACAATGTCCCCCATGCAATATGGATGACTTGGAAGTCACCTATACAATACAACCAGCACAATGTCCCCCATGCAATATGGCTGACTTGGAAGTCACCTATACAACATGGCAACCAGCACAATGTCCCCCATGCAATATGGCTGACTTGGAAGTCACCTATAGAACATGGCCACCAGCACAATGTCCCCCATGCAATATGGCTGACTTGGAAGTCACCTATACAACATGGCAACCAGCACAATGTCCCCCAAGCAATATGGCTGACTTGGAAGTCACCTATAGAACATGGCCACCAGCACAATGTCCCCCAAGCAATATGGCTGACTTGGAAGTCACCTATAGAACATGGCAACCAGCACAATGTCCCCCAAGCAATATGGCTGACTTGGAAGTCACCTATACAAGACAACCAGCACAATGTCCCCCATGCAATATGGCTGACTTGGATGTCACCTATAGGACATGGCAACCAGCACAATGTCCCGAATGCAATATGGCTGACTTGGAAGTCACCTATAGAACATGGCCACCAGCACAATGTCCGCCAAGCAATATGGCTCACTTGGAAGTCACCTATACAATACAACCAGCACAATGTCCCCCATGCAATATGGCTGACTTGGAAGTCACCTATACAATACAACCAGCACAATGTCCCCCATGCAATATGGCTGACTTGGAAGTCACCTATACAACATGGCAACCAGCACAATGTCCCCATGCAATATGGCTGACTTGGAAGTCACCTATAGAACATGGCCACCAGCACAATGTCCCCCATGCAATATGGCTGACTTGGAAGTCACCTATACAACATGGCAACCAGCACAATGTCCCCCAAGCAATATGGCTGACTTGGAAGTCACCTATAGAACATGGCCACCAGCACAATGTCCCCCAAGCAATATGGCTGACTTGGAAGTCACCTATAGAACATGGCAACCAGCACAATGTCCCCCAAGCAATATGGCTGACTTGGAAGTCACCTATACAAGACAACCAGCACAATGTCCCCCATGCAATATGGCTGACTTGGAAGTCACCTATAGGACATGGCAACCAGCACAATGTCCCTAATGCAATATGGCTGACTTGGAAGTCACCTATAGAACATGGCCACCAGCACAATGTCCGCCAAGCAATATGGCTCACTTGGAAGTCACCTATACAATACAACCAGCACAATGTCCCCCATGCAATATGGCTGACTTGGAAGTCACCTATACAATACAACCAGCACAATGTCCCAAATGCAATATGGCTGACTTGGAAGTCACCTATAGAACATGGCCACCAGCACAATGTCCCCCATGCAATATGGCTGACTTGGAAGTCACCTATACAACATGGCAACCAGCACAATGTCCCCCATGCAATATGGCTGATTTGGAAGTCACCTATACAATACAACCAGCACAATGTCCCCCATGCAATATGGCTGACTTGGAAGTCACCTATACAAGACAACCAGCACAATGTCCCCCATGCAATATGGCTGACTTGGAAGTCACCTATACAATACAACCAGCACAATGTCCCCGATGCAATATGGCTGATTTGGAAGTCACCTATACAAACACAACCAGCACAATGTCCCCCATGCAATATGGCTGACTTGGAAGTCACCTATACAAGACAACCAGCACAATGTCCCAAATGCAATATGGCTGACTTGGAAGTCACCTATAGAACATGGCCACCAGCACAATGTCCCCCATGCAATATGGCTGACTTGGAAGTCACCTATACAACATGGCAACCAGCACAATGTCCCCCAAGCAATATGGCTGACTTGGAAGTCACCTATAGAACATGGCCACGAGCACAATGTCCCCCAAGCAATATGGCTGACTTGGAAGTCACCTACAGAACATGGCAACGAGCACAATGTCCCCCAAGCAATATGGCTGACTTGGAAGTCACCTATACAAGACAACCAGCACAATGTCCCCCATGCAACACGGCTGACTTGGAAGTCACCTATACAAGACAACCAGCACAATGTCCCCCATGCAATATGGCTGACTTGGAAGTCACCTATACAACACAACCAGCACAATGTCCCCCAAGCAATATGGCTCACTTGGAAGTCACCTATACAACATGGCAACCAGCACAATGTCCCCCATGCAATATGGCTGATTTGGAAGTCACCTATACAATACAACCAGCACAATGTCCCCCAAGCAATATGGCTGACTTGGAAGTCACCTATAGAACATGGCCACCAGCACAATGTCCGCCAAGCAATATGGCTCACTTGGAAGTCACCTATACAATACAACCAGCACAATGTCCCCCATGCAATATGGCTGACTTGGAAGTCACCTATACAATACAACCAGCACAATGTCCCCCATGCAATATGGCTGACTTGGAAGTCACCTATACAACATGGCAACCAGCACAATGTCCCCATGCAATATGGCTGACTTGGAAGTCACCTATAGAACATGGCCACCAGCACAATGTCCCCCATGCAATATGGCTGACTTGGAAGTCACCTATACAACATGGCAACCAGCACAATGTCCCCCAAGCAATATGGCTGACTTGGAAGTCACCTATAGAACATGGCCACCAGCACAATGTCCCCCAAGCAATATGGCTGACTTGGAAGTCACCTATAGAACATGGCAACCAGCACAATGTCCCCCAAGCAATATGGCTGACTTGGAAGTCACCTATACAAGACAACCAGCACAATGTCCCCCATGCAATATGGCTGACTTGGAAGTCACCTATAGGACATGGCAACCAGCACAATGTCCCGAATGCAATATGGCTGACTTGGAAGTCACCTATAGAACATGGCCACCAGCACAATGTCCGCCAAGCAATATGGCTCACTTGGAAGTCACCTATACAATACAACCAGCACAATGTCCCCCATGCAATATGGCTGACTTGGAAGTCACCTATACAATACAACCAGCACAATGTCCCAAATGCAATATGGCTGACTTGGAAGTCACCTATAGAACATGGCCACCAGCACAATGTCCCCCATGCAATATGGCTGACTTGGAAGTCACCTATACAACATGGCAACCAGCACAATGTCCCCCATGCAATATGGCTGATTTGGAAGTCACCTATACAATACAACCAGCACAATGTCCCCCATGCAATATGGCTGACTTGGAAGTCACCTATACAAGACAACCAGCACAATGTCCCCCATGCAATATGGCTGACTTGGAAGTCACCTATACAATACAACCAGCACAATGTCCCCGATGCAATATGGCTGATTTGGAAGTCACCTATACAAACACAACCAGCACAATGTCCCCCATGCAATATGGCTGACTTGGAAGTCACCTATACAAGACAACCAGCACAATGTCCCAAATGCAATATGGCTGACTTGGAAGTCACCTATAGAACATGGCCACCAGCACAATGTCCCCCATGCAATATGGCTGACTTGGAAGTCACCTATACAACATGGCAACCAGCACAATGTCCCCCAAGCAATATGGCTGACTTGGAAGTCACCTATAGAACATGGCCACGAGCACAATGTCCCCCAAGCAATATGGCTGACTTGGAAGTCACCTACAGAACATGGCAACGAGCACAATGTCCCCCAAGCAATATGGCTGACTTGGAAGTCACCTATACAAGACAACCAGCACAATGTCCCCCATGCAACACGGCTGACTTGGAAGTCACCTATACAAGACAACCAGCACAATGTCCCCCATGCAATATGGCTGACTTGGAAGTCACCTATACAACACAACCAGCACAATGTCCCCCAAGCAATATGGCTCACTTGGAAGTCACCTATACAACATGGCAACCAGCACAATGTCCCCCATGCAATATGGCTGATTTGGAAGTCACCTATACAATACAACCAGCACAATGTCCCCCAAGCAATATGGCTGACTTGGAAGTCACCTATAGAACATGGCCACCAGCACAATGTCCCCCATGCAATATGGCTGACTTGGAAGTCACCTACAAGACAACCAGCACAATGTCCCCCATGCAATATGGCTGACTTGGAAGTCACCTATAGAACATGGCCAGCAGCACAATGTCCCCCATGCAATATGGCTGACTTGGAAGTCACCTATAGAACATGGCAACCAGCACAATGTCCCCCAAGCAATATGGCTGACTTGGAAGTCACCTATACAACATGGCAACCAGCACAATGTCCCCAATGCAATATGGCTGACTTGGAAGTCACCTATACAATACAACCAGCACAATGTCCCCCAGGCAATATGGCTGACTTGGAAGTCACCTATACAACATGGCAACCAGCACAATGTCCCCCAAGCAATATGGCTGACTTGGAAGTCACCTATACAACATGGCAACCAGCACAATGTCCCCCATGCAATATGGCTGACTTGGAAGTCACCTATACAACATGGCAACCAGCACAATGTCCCCCATGCAATATGGCTGACTTGGAAGTCACTTATACAACATGGCAACCAGCACAATGTCCCCCATGCAATATGGCTGACTTGGAAGTCACCTATACAACATGGCCACCAGCACAATGTCCCCCATGCAATATGGCTGACTTGGAAGACACCTATACAAGACAACCAGCACAATGTCCACCATGCAATATGGCTGACTTGGAAGTCACCTATAGGACATGGCAACCAGCACAATGTCCCCCAAGCAATATGGCTGACTTGGAAGTCACCTATACAAGACAACCAGCACAATGCCCCAAATGCAATATGGCTGACTTGGAAGTCACCTATAGAACATGGCCACCAGCACAATGTCCCCCATGCAATATGGCTGAGTTGGAAGTCACCTGTACAACATGGCAACCAGCACAATGTCCCCCAAGCAATATGGCTGACTTGGAAGTCACCTACAGAACATGGCAACGAGCACAATGTCCCCCAAGCAATATGGCTGACTTGGAAGTCACCTATACAAGACAACCAGCACAATGTCCCCCATGCAACACGGCTGACTTGGAAGTCACCTATACAAGACAACCAGCACAATGTCCCCCATGCAATATGGCTGACTTGGAAGTCACCTATACAACACAACCAGCACAATGTCCCCCAAGCAATATGGCTCACTTGGAAGTCACCTATACAACATGGCAACCAGCACAATGTCCCCCATGCAATATGGCTGACTTGGAAGTCACCTATACAATACAACCAGCACAATGTCCCCCAAGCAATATGGCTGACTTGGAAGTCACCTATAGAACATGGCCACCAGCACAATGTCCCCCATGCAATATGGCTGACTTGGAAGTCACCTATACAAGACAACCAGCACAATGTCCCCCATGCAATATGGCTGACTTGGAAGTCACCTATAGAACATGGCCACCAGCACAATGTCCCCCATGCAATATGGCTGACTTGGAAGTCACCTATACAAGACAACCAGCACAATTTCCCCCATGCAATATGGCTGACTTGGAAGTCACCTATAGGACAAGGCAACCAGCACAATGTCCCCCATGCAATATGGATGACTTGGAAGTCACCTATACAATACAACCAGCACAATGTCCCCCATGCAATATGGCTGACTTGGAAGTCACCTATACAACATGGCAACCAGCACAATGTCCCCCATGCAATATGGCTGACTTGGAAGTCACCTATAGAACATGGCCACCAGCACAATGTCCCCCATGCAATATGGCTGACTTGGAAGTCACCTATACAACATGGCAACCAGCACAATGTCCCCCAAGCAATATGGCTGACTTGGAAGTCACCTATAGAACATGGCCACCAGCACAATGTCCCCCAAGCAATATGGCTGACTTGGAAGTCACCTATAGAACATGGCAACCAGCACAATGTCCCCCAAGCAATATGGCTGACTTGGAAGTCACCTATACAAGACAACCAGCACAATGTCCCCCATGCAATATGGCTGACTTGGATGTCACCTATAGGACATGGCAACCAGCACAATGTCCCGAATGCAATATGGCTGACTTGGAAGTCACCTATAGAACATGGCCACCAGCACAATGTCCGCCAAGCAATATGGCTCACTTGGAAGTCACCTATACAATACAACCAGCACAATGTCCCCCATGCAATATGGCTGACTTGGAAGTCACCTATACAATACAACCAGCACAATGTCCCCCATGCAATATGGCTGACTTGGAAGTCACCTATACAACATGGCAACCAGCACAATGTCCCCATGCAATATGGCTGACTTGGAAGTCACCTATAGAACATGGCCACCAGCACAATGTCCCCCATGCAATATGGCTGACTTGGAAGTCACCTATACAACATGGCAACCAGCACAATGTCCCCCAAGCAATATGGCTGACTTGGAAGTCACCTATAGAACATGGCCACCAGCACAATGTCCCCCAAGCAATATGGCTGACTTGGAAGTCACCTATAGAACATGGCAACCAGCACAATGTCCCCCAAGCAATATGGCTGACTTGGAAGTCACCTATACAAGACAACCAGCACAATGTCCCCCATGCAATATGGCTGACTTGGAAGTCACCTATAGGACATGGCAACCAGCACAATGTCCCGAATGCAATATGGCTGACTTGGAAGTCACCTATAGAACATGGCCACCAGCACAATGTCCGCCAAGCAATATGGCTCACTTGGAAGTCACCTATACAATACAACCAGCACAATGTCCCCCATGCAATATGGCTGACTTGGAAGTCACCTATACAATACAACCAGCACAATGTCCCAAATGCAATATGGCTGACTTGGAAGTCACCTATAGAACATGGCCACCAGCACAATGTCCCCCATGCAATATGGCTGACTTGGAAGTCACCTATACAACATGGCAACCAGCACAATGTCCCCCATGCAATATGGCTGATTTGGAAGTCACCTATACAATACAACCAGCACAATGTCCCCCATGCAATATGGCTGACTTGGAAGTCACCTATACAAGACAACCAGCACAATGTCCCCCATGCAATATGGCTGACTTGGAAGTCACCTATACAATACAACCAGCACAATGTCCCTGATGCAATATGGCTGATTTGGAAGTCACCTATACAAACACAACCAGCACAATGTCCCCCATGCAATATGGCTGACTTGGAAGTCACCTATACAAGACAACCAGCACAATGTCCCAAATGCAATATGGCTGACTTGGAAGTCACCTATAGAACATGGCCACCAGCACAATGTCCCCCATGCAATATGGCTGACTTGGAAGTCACCTATACAACATGGCAACCAGCACAATGTCCCCCAAGCAATATGGCTGACTTGGAAGTCACCTATAGAACATGGCCACGAGCACAATGTCCCCCAAGCAATATGGCTGACTTGGAAGTCACCTACAGAACATGGCAACGAGCACAATGTCCCCCAAGCAATATGGCTGACTTGGAAGTCACCTATACAAGACAACCAGCACAATGTCCCCCATGCAACACGGCTGACTTGGAAGTCACCTATACAAGACAACCAGCACAATGTCCCCCATGCAATATGGCTGACTTGGAAGTCACCTATACAACACAACCAGCACAATGTCCCCCAAGCAATATGGCTCACTTGGAAGTCACCTATACAACATGGCAACCAGCACAATGTCCCCCATGCAATATGGCTGATTTGGAAGTCACCTATACAATACAACCAGCACAATGTCCCCCAAGCAATATGGCTGACTTGGAAGTCACCTATAGAACATGGCCACCAGCACAATGTCCCCCATGCAATATGGCTGACTTGGAAGTCACCTACAAGACAACCAGCACAATGTCCCCCATGCAATATGGCTGACTTGGAAGTCACCTATAGAACATGGCCAGCAGCACAATGTCCCCCATGCAATATGGCTGACTTGGAAGTCACCTATAGAACATGGCAACCAGCACAATGTCCCCCAAGCAATATGGCTGACTTGGAAGTCACCTATACAAGACAACCAGCACAATTTCCCCCATGCAATATGGCTGACTTGGAAGTCACCTATAGGACAAGGCAACCAGCACAATGTCCCCCATGCAATATGGATGACTTGGAAGTCACCTATACAATACAACCAGCACAATGTCCCCAATGCAATATGGCTGACTTGGAAGTCACCTATACAACATGGCAACCAGCACAATGTCCCCCATGCAATATGGCTGACTTGGAAGTCACCTATAGAACATGGCCACCAGCACAATGTCCCCCATGCAATATGGCTGACTTGGAAGTCACCTATACAACATGGCAACCAGCACAATGTCCCCCAAGCAATATGGCTGACTTGGAAGTCACCTATAGAACATGGCCACCAGCACAATGTCCCCCAAGCAATATGGCTGACTTGGAAGTCACCTATAGAACATGGCAACCAGCACAATGTCCCCCAAGCAATATGGCTGACTTGGAAGTCACCTATACAAGACAACCAGCACAATGTCCCCCATGCAATATGGCTGACTTGGAAGTCACCTATAGGACATGGCAAACAGCACAATGTCCCGAATGCAATATGGCTGACTTGGAAGTCACCTATAGAACATGGCCACCAGCACAATGTCCGCCAAGCAATATGGCTCACTTGGAAGTCACCTATACAATACAACCAGCACAATGTCCCCCATGCAATATGGCTGACTTGGAAGTCACCTATACAATACAACCAGCACAATGTCCCCCATGCAATATGGCTGACTTGGAAGTCACCTATACAACATGGCAACCAGCACAATGTCCCCATGCAATATGGCTGACTTGGAAGTCACCTATAGAACATGGCCACCAGCACAATGTCCCCCATGCAATATGGCTGACTTGGAAGTCACCTATACAACATGGCAACCAGCACAATGTCCCCCAAGCAATATGGCTGACTTGGAAGTCACCTATAGAACATGGCCACCAGCACAATGTCCCCCAAGCAATATGGCTGACTTGGAAGTCACCTATAGAACATGGCAACCAGCACAATGTCCCCCAAGCAATATGGCTGACTTGGAAGTCACCTATACAAGACAATCAGCACAATGTCCCCCATGCAATATGGCTGACTTGGAAGTCACCTATAGGACATGGCAACCAGCACAATGTCCCGAATGCAATATGGCTGACTTGGAAGTCACCTATAGAACATGGCCACCAGCACAATGTCCGCCAAGCAATATGGCTCACTTGGAAGTCACCTATACAATACAACCAGCACAATGTCCCCCATGCAATATGGCTGACTTGGAAGTCACCTATACAATACAACCAGCACAATGTCCCAAATGCAATATGGCTGACTTGGAAGTCACCTATAGAACATGGCCACCAGCACAATGTCCCCCATGCAATATGGCTGACTTGGAAGTGACCTATACAACATGGCAACCAGCACAATGTCCCCCAAGCAATATGGCTGACTTGGAAGTCACCTATACAAGACAACCAGCACAATGTCCCCCATGCAATATGGCTGACTTGGAAGTCACCTATACAATACAACCAGCACAATGTCCCCGATGCAATATGGCTGATTTGGAAGTCACCTATACAAACACAACCAGCACAATGTCCCCCATGCAATATGGCTGACTTGGAAGTCACCTATACAAGACAACCAGCACAATGTCCCAAATGCAATATGGCTGACTTGGAAGTCACCTATAGAACATGGCCACCAGCACAATGTCCCCCATGCAATATGGCTGACTTGGAAGTCACCTATACAACATGGCAACCAGCACAAAGTCCCCTATGCAATATGGCTGACTTGGAAGTCACCTATACAAGACAACCAGCACAATGTCACCCATGCAATATGGCTGACTTGGAAGTCACCTATACAACACAACCAGCACAATGTCCCCCAAGCAATATGGCTCACTTGGAAGTCACCTATACAACATGGCAACCAGCACAATGTCCCCCATGCAATATGGCTGACTTGGAAGTCACCTATACAATACAACCAGCACAATGTCCCCCAAGCAATATGGCTGACTTGGAAGTCACCTATAGAACATGGCCACCAGCACAATGTCCCCCATGCAATATGGCTGACTTGGAAGTCACCTATACAAGACAACCAGCACAATGTCCCCCATGCATATGGCTGACTTGGAAGTCACCTATAGAACATGGCCACCAGCACAATGTCCCCCATGCAATATGGCTGACTTGGAAGTCACCTATAGAACATGGCAACCAGCACAATGTCCCCCAAGCAATATGGCTGACTTGGAAGTCACCTATACAAGACAACCAGCACAATTTCCCCCATGCTATATGGCTGACTTGGAAGTCACCTATAGGACAAGGCAACCAGCACAATGTCCCCCATGCAATATGGCTGACTTGGAAGTCACCTATACAATACAACCAGCACAATGTCCCCCATGCAATATGGCTGACTTGGAAGTCACCTATACAACATGGCAACCAGCACAATGTCCCCCATGCAATATGGCTGACTTGGAAGTCACCTATAGAACATGGCCACCAGCACAATGTCCCCCATGCAATATGGCTGACTTGGAAGTCACCTATACAACATGGCAACCAGCACAATGTCCCCCAAGCAATATTGCTGACTTGGAAGTCACCTATAGAACATGGCCACCAGCACAATGTCCCCCAAGCAATATGGCTGACTTGGAAGTCACCTATAGAACATGGCAACCAGCACAATGTCCCCCAAGCAATATGGCTGACTTGGAAGTCACCTATACAAGACAACCAGCACAATGTCCCCCATGCAATATGGCTGACTTGGAAGTCACCTATAGGACATGGCAACCAGCACAATGTCCCGAATGCAATATGGCTGACTTGGAAGTCACCTATAGAACATGGCCACCAGCACAATGTCCGCCAAGCAATATGGCTCACTTGGAAGTCACCTATACAATACACCCAGCACCATGTCCCCCATGCAATATGGCTGACTTGGAAGTCACCTATACAATACAACCAGCACAATGTCCCAAATGCAATATGGCTGACTTGGAAGTCACCTATAGAACATGGCCACCAGCACAATGTCCCCCATGCAATATGGCTGACTTGGAAGTCACCTATACAACATGGCAACCAGCACAATGTCCCCCATGCAATATGGCTGACTTGGAAGTCACCTATACAATACAACCAGCACAATGTCCCCCAAGCAATATGGCTGACTTGGAAGTCACCTATACAAGACAACCAGCACAATGTCCCCCATGCAATATGGCTGACTTGGAAGTCACCTATACAATACAACCAGCACAATGTCCCCGATGCAATATGGCTGATTTGGAAGTCACCTTTACAAACACAACCAGCACAATGTCCCCCATGCAATATGGCTGACTTGGAAGTCACCTATACAAGACAACCAGCACAATGTCCCAAATGCAATATGGCTGACTTGGAAGTCACCTATAGAACATGGCCACCAGCACAATGTCCCCCATGCAATATGGCTGACGTGGAAGTCACCTATACAACATGGCAACCAGCACAATGTCCCCTATGCAATATGGCTGACTTGGAAGTCACCTATACAATACAACCAGCACAATGTCCCCCAAGCAATATGGCTGACTTGGAAGTCACCTATACAAGACAACCAGCACAATGTCCCCCATGCAATATGGCTGACTTGGAAGTCACCTATAGGACATGGCCACCAGCACAATGTCCCACATGCAATATGGCTGACTTGGAAGTCACCTATACAATACAACCAGCACAATGTCCCCCATGCAATATGGCTGACTTGGAAGTCACCTATACAATACAACCAGCACAATGTCCCCCATGCAATATGGCTGATTTGGAAGTCACCTATACAACACAACCAGCACAATGTCCCCCATGCAATATGGCTGACTTGGAAGTCACCTATACAAGACAACCAGCACAATGTCCCCCATGCAATATGGCTGACTTGGAAGTCACCTATAGAACATGGCCACCAGCACAATGTCCCCCATGCAATATGGCTGACTTGGAAGTCACCTATACAACATGGCAACCAGCACAATGTCCCCCATGCAATATGGCTGACTTGGAAGTCACCTATAGAACATGGCCACCAGCACAATGTCCCCCATGCAATATGGCTGACTTGGAAGTCACCTATAGAACATGGCCACCAGCACAATGTCCCCCAAGCAATATGGCTGACTTGGAAGTCACCTATAGAACATGGCAACCAGCACAATGTCCCCCAAGCAATATGACTGACTTGGAAGTCACCTATACAAGACAACCAGCACAATGTCCCCCATGCAATATGGCTGACTTGGAAGTCACCTATAGAACATGGCAACCAGCACAATGTCCCCCATGCAATATGGCTGACTTGGAAGTCACCTATAGAACATGGCCACCAGCACAATGTCCCCCAAGCAATATGGCTCACTTGGAAGTCACCTATACAATACAACCAGCACAATGTCCCCCATGCAATATGGCTGACTTGGAAGTCACCTATACAATACAACCAGCACAATGTCCCAAATGCAATATGGCTGACTTGGAAGTCACCTATAGAACATGGCCACCAGCACAATGTCCCCCATGCAATATGGCTGACTTGGAAGTCACCTATACAACATGGCAACCAGCACAATGTCCTCCATGCAATATGGCTGACTTGGAAGTCACCTATACAATACAACCAGCACAATGTCCCCCAAGCAATATGGCTGACTTGGAAGTCACCTATACAAGACAACCAGCACAATGTCCCCCATGCAATATGGCTGACTTGGAAGTCACCTATACAATACAACCAGCACAATGTCCCCCATGCAATATGGCTGATTTGGAAGTCACCTATACAACACAACCAGCACAATGTCCCCCATGCAATATGGCTGACTTGGAAGTCACCTATACAAGACAACCAGCACAATGTCCCAAATGCAATATGGCTGACTTGGAAGTCACCTATAGAACATGGCCGCCAGCACAATGTCCCCCATGCAATATGGCTGACTTGGAAGTCACTTATACAACATGGCAACCAGCACAATGTCCCCCATGCAATATGGCTGACTTGGAAGTCACCTATACAATACAACCAGCACAATGTCCCCCAAGCAATATGGCTGACTTGGAAGTCACCTATACAAGACAACCAGCACAATGTCCCCCATGCAATATGGCTGACTTGGAAGTCACCTATAGGACATGGCCACCAGCACAATGTCCCCCATGCAATATGGCTGACTTGGAAGTCACCTATACAATACAACCAGCACAATGTCCCCCATGCAATATGGCTGACTTGGAAGTCACCTATACAATACAACCAGCACAATGTCCCCCATGCAATATGGCTTATTTGGAAGTCACCTATATAACACAACCAGCACAATGTCCCCCATGCAATATGGCTGACTTGGAAGTCACCTATAGAACATGGCCACCAGCACAATGTCCCCCATGCAATATGGCTGACTTGGAAATCACCTATACAACATGGCAACCAACACAATGTCCCCCAAGCAATATGGCTGACTTGGAAGTCACCTATACAACATGGCAACCAGCACAATGTCCCCCAAGCAATATGGCTGACTTGGAAGTCACCTATAGAACTTGGCAACCAGCACAATGTCCCCCAAGCAATATGGCTGACTTAAAAGTCACCTATACAAGACAACCAGCACAATTTCCCCCATGCAATTTGGCTGACTTGGAAGTCACCTATAGGACATGGCAACCAGCACAATGTCCCCTATGCAATATGGCTGACTTGTAAGTCAC
Organism: Petromyzon marinus; assembly: GCF_048934315.1. NCBI lineage: Eukaryota > Metazoa > Chordata > Hyperoartia > Petromyzontiformes > Petromyzontidae > Petromyzon > Petromyzon marinus. The sequence goes on along the minus strand of NW_027422684.1, from coordinate 491,721 downwards.
CTATACAACATGGCAACCAGCACAATGTCCCCCATGCAATATGGCTGACTTGGAAGTCACCTATACAACATGGCAACCAGCACAATGTCCCTCATGCAATATGGCTGACTTGGAAGTCACCTTTACAACATGGCAACCAGCACAATGTCCCCCATGCAATATGGCTGACTTGGAAGTCACCTATAGGACATGGCAACCAGCACAATGTCCCCCATGCAATATGGCTGACTTGAAAGTCACCTATAGAACATGGCCACCAGCACAATGTCCCCCAAGCAATATGGCTCACTTGGAAGTCACCTATACAATACAACCAGCACAATGTCCCCCATGCAATATGGCTGACTTGGAAGTCACCTATACAATACAACCAGCACAATGTCCCCCATGCAATATGGCTGACTTGGAAGTCATCTATACAACACAACCAGAACAATGTCCCCCATGCAATATGGCTGACTTGGAAGTCACCTATACAACACAACCAGCACAATGTCCCCCATGCAATATGGCTCACTTGGAAGTCACCTATACAACATGGCCACCAGCACAATGTCCCCCATGCAATATGGCTGACTTGGAAGTCACCTATACAACATGGCAACCAGCACAATGTCCTCCATGCAATATGGCTGACTTGGAAGTCACCTATACAATACAACCAGCACTATGTCCCCCACGCAATATGGCTGACTTGGAAGTCACCTATACAAGACAACCAGCACAATGTCCCCCATGCAATATGGCTGACTTGGAAGTCACCTATACAATACAACCAGCACAATGTCCCCCATGCAATATGGCTGATTTGGAAGTCACCTATACAACACAACCAGCACAATGTCCCCCATGCAATATGGCTGACTTGGAAGTCACCTATACAAGACAACCAGCACAATGTCCCAAATGCAATATGGCTGACTTGGAAGTCACCTATAGAACATGGCCGCCAGCACAATGTCCCCCATGCAATATGGCTGACTTGGAAGTCACTTATACAACATGGCAACCAGCACAATGTCCCCCATGCAATATGGCTGACTTGGAAGTCACCTATACAATACAACCAGCACAATGTCCCCCAAGCAATATGGCTGACTTGGAAGTCACCTATACAAGACAACCAGCACAATGTCCCCCATGCAATATGGCTGACTTGGAAGTCACCTATAGGACATGGCCACCAGCACAATGTCCCCCATGCAATATGGCTGACTTGGAAGTCACCTATAGAACATGGCAACCAGCACAATGTCCCCCAAGCAATATGGCTGACTTGGAAGTCACCTATACAAGACAACCAGCACAATGTCCCCCATGCAATATGGCTGACTTGGAAGTCACCTATAGGACATGGCAACCAGCACAATGTCCCGAATGCAATATGGCTGACTTGGAAGTCACCTATAGAACATGGCCACCAGCACAATGTCCGCCAAGCAATATGGCTCACTTGGAAGTCACCTATACAATACAACCAGCATAATGTCCCCCATGCAATATGGCTGACTTGGAAGTCACCTATACAATACAACCAGCACAATGTCCCAAATGCAATATGGCTGACTTGGAAGTCACCTATAGAACATGGCCACCAGCACAATGTCCCCCATGCAATATGGCTGACTTGGAAGTCACCTATACAACATGGCAACCAGCACAATGTCCCCCATGCAATATGGCTGACTTGGAAGTCACCTATACAATACAACCAGCACAATGTCCCCCAAGCAATATGGCTGACTTGGAAGTCACCTATACAAGACAACCAGCACAATGTCCCCCATGCAATATGGCTGACTTGGAAGTCACCTATACAATACAACCAGCACAATGTCCCCGATGCAATATGGCTGATTTGGAAGTCACCTTTACAAACACAACCAGCACAATGTCCCCCATGCAATATGGCTGACTTGGAAGTCACCTATACAAGACAACCAGCACAATGTCCCAAATGCAATATGGCTGACTTGGAAGTCACCTATAGAACATGGCCACCAGCACAATGTCCCCCATGCAATATGGCTGACTTGGAAGTCACCTATACAACATGGCAACCAGCACAATGTCCCCTATGCAATATGGCTGACTTGGAAGTCACCTATACAATACAACCAGCACAATGTCCCCCAAGCAATATGGCTGACTTGGAAGTCACCTATACAAGACAACCAGCACAATGTCCCCCATGCAATATGGCTGACTTGGAAGTCACCTATAGGACATGGCCACCAGCACAATGTCCCACATGCAATATGGCTGACTTGGAAGTCACCTATACAATACAACCAGCACAATGTCCCCCATGCAATATGGCTGACTTGGAAGTCACCTATACAATACAACCAGCACAATGTCCCCCATGCAATATGGCTGATTTGGAAGTCACCTATACAACACAACCAGCACAATGTCCCCCATGCAATATGGCTGACTTGGAAGTCACCTATACAAGACAACCAGCACAATGTCCCCCATGCAATATGGCTGACTTGGAAGTCACCTATAGAACATGGCCACCAGCACAATGTCCCCCATGCAATATGGCTGACTTGGAAGTCACCTATACAACATGGCAACCAGCACAATGTCCCCCATGCAATATGGCTGACTTGGAAGTCACCTATACAACATGGCAACCAGCACAATGTCCCCCAAGCAATATGGCTCACTTGGAAGTCACCTCTACAACATGGCAACCAGCACAATGTCCCCCATGCAATATGGCTGACTTGGAAGTCACCTATACAACATGGCAACCAGCACAATGTCCCCCATGCAATATGGCTGACTTGGAAGTCACCTATACAACATGGCAACCAGCACAATGTTCCCCATGCAATATGGCTCACTTGGAAGTCACCTCTACAACATGGCAACCAGCACAATGTCCCCCATGCAATATGGCTGATTTGGAAGTCACCTATACAAGACAACCAGCACAATGTCCCAAATGCAATATGGCTGACTTGGAAGTCACCTATAGAACATGGCCACCAGCACAATGTCCCCCATGCAATATGGCTGACTTGGAAGTCACCTATACAACATGGCAACCAGCACAATGTCCCCCATGCAATATGGCTGACTTGGAAGTCACCTATACAATACAACCAGCACAATGTCCCCCAAGCAATATGGCTGACTTGGAAGTCACCTATAGAACATGGCCACCAGCACAATGTCCCCCAAGCAATATGGCTGACTTGGAAGTCACCTATAGAACATGGCAACCAGCACAATGTCCCCCAAGCAATATGGCTGACTTGGAAGTCACCTATACAAGACAACCAGCACAATGTCCCCCATGCAATATGGCTGACTTGGAAGTCACCTATAGGACATGGCAAAGAGCACAATGTCCCGAATGCAATATGGCTGACTTGGAAGTCACCTATAGAACATGGCCACCAGCACAATGTCCGCCAAGCAATATGGCTCACTTGGAAGTCACCTATACAATACAACCAGCACAATGTCCCCCATGCAATATGGCTGACTTGGAAGTCACCTATACAATACAACCAGCACAATGTCCCCCATGCAATATGGCTGACTTGGAAGTCACCTATACAACATGGCAACCAGCACAATGTCCCCATGCAATATGGCTGACTTGGAAGTCACCTATAGAACATGGCCACCAGCACAATGTCCCCCATGCAATATGGCTGACTTGGAAGTCACCTATACAACATGGCAACCAGCACAATGTCCCCCAAGCAATATGGCTGACTTGGAAGTCACCTATAGAACATGGCCACCAGCACAATGTCCCCCAAGCAATATGGCTGACTTGGAAGTCACCTATAGAACATGGCAACCAGCACAATGTCCCCCAAGCAATATGGCTGACTTGGAAGTCACCTATACAAGACAATCAGCACAATGTCCCCCATGCAATATGGCTGACTTGGAAGTCACCTATAGGACATGGCAACCAGCACAATGTCCCGAATGCAATATGGCTGACTTGGAAGTCACCTATAGAACATGGCCACCAGCACAATGTCCGCCAAGCAATATGGCTCACTTGGAAGTCACCTATACAATACAACCAGCACAATGTCCCCCATGCAATATGGCTGACTTGGAAGTCACCTATACAATACAACCAGCACAATGTCCCAAATGCAATATGGCTGACTTGGAAGTCACCTATAGAACATGGCCACCAGCACAATGTCCCCCATGCAATATGGCTGACTTGGAAGTCACCTATACAACATGGCAACCAGCACAATGTCCCCCAAGCAATATGGCTGACTTGGAAGTCACCTATACAAGACAACCAGCACAATGTCCCCCATGCAATATGGCTGACTTGGAAGTCACCTATACAATACAACCAGCACAATGTCCCCGATGCAATATGGCTGATTTGGAAGTCACCTATACAAACACAACCAGCACAATGTCCCCCATGCAATATGGCTGACTTGGAAGTCACCTATACAAGACAACCAGCACAATGTCCCAAATGCAATATGGCTGACTTGGAAGTCACCTATAGAACATGGCCACCAGCACAATGTCCCCCATGCAATATGGCTGACTTGGAAGTCACCTATACAACATGGCAACCAGCACAAAGTCCCCTATGCAATATGGCTGACTTGGAAGTCACCTATACAAGACAACCAGCACAATGTCCCCCATGCAATATGGCTGACTTGGAAGTCACCTATACAACACAACCAGCACAATGTCCCCCAAGCAATATGGCTCACTTGGAAGTCACCTATACAACATGGCAACCAGCACAATGTCCCCCATGCAATATGGCTGACTTGGAAGTCACCTATACAATACAACCAGCACAATGTCCCCCAAGCAATATGGCTGACTTGGAAGTCACCTATAGAACATGGCCACCAGCACAATGTCCCCCATGCAATATGGCTGACTTGGAAGTCACCTATACAAGACAACCAGCACAATGTCCCCCATGCAATATGGCTGACTTGGAAGTCACCTATAGAACATGGCCACCAGCACAATGTCCCCCATGCAATATGGCTGACTTGGAAGTCACCTATAGAACATGGCAACCAGCACAATGTCCCCCAAGCAATATGGCTGACTTGGAAGTCACCTATACAAGACAACCAGCACAATTTCCCCCATGCTATATGGCTGACTTGGAAGTCACCTATAGGACAAGGCAACCAGCACAATGTCCCCCATGCAATATGGCTGACTTGGAAGTCACCTATACAATACAACCAGCACAATGTCCCCCATGCAATATGGCTGACTTGGAAGTCACCTATACAACATGGCAACCAGCACAATGTCCCCCATGCAATATGGCTGACTTGGAAGTCACCTATAGAACATGGCCACCAGCACAATGTCCCCCATGCAATATGGCTGACTTGGAAGTCACCTATACAACATGGCAACCAGCACAATGTCCCCCAAGCAATATTGCTGACTTGGAAGTCACCTATAGAACATGGCCACCAGCACAATGTCCCCCAAGCAATATGGCTGACTTGGAAGTCACCTATACAATACAACCAGCACAATGTCCCAAATGCAATATGGCTGACTTGGAAGTCACCTATAGAACATGGCCACCAGCACAATGTCCCCCATGCAATATGGCTGACTTGGAAGTCACCTATACAACATGGCAACCAGCACAATGTCCCCCATGCAATATGGCTGACTTGGAAGTCACCTATACAATACAACCAGCACAATGTCCCCCAAGCAATATGGCTGACTTGGAAGTCACCTATACAAGACAACCAGCACAATGTCCCCCATGCAATATGGCTGACTTGGAAGTCACCTATACAATACAACCAGCACAATGTCCCCGATGCAATATGGCTGATTTGGAAGTCACCTTTACAAACACAACCAGCACAATGTCCCCCATGCAATATGGCTGACTTGGAAGTCACCTATACAAGACAACCAGCACAATGTCCCAAATGCAATATGGCTGACTTGGAAGTCACCTATAGAACATGGCCACCAGCACAATGTCCCCCATGCAATATGGCTGACTTGGAAGTCACCTATACAACATGGCAACCAGCACAATGTCCCCTATGCAATATGGCTGACTTGGAAGTCACCTATACAATACAACCAGCACAATGTCCCCCAAGCAATATGGCTGACTTGGAAGTCACCTATACAAGACAACCAGCACAATGTCCCCCATGCAATATGGCTGACTTGGAAGTCACCTATAGGACATGGCCACCAGCACAATGTCCCACATGCAATATGGCTGACTTGGAAGTCACCTATACAATACAACCAGCACAATGTCCCCCATGCAATATGGCTGACTTGGAAGTCACCTATACAATACAACCAGCACAATGTCCCCCATGCAATATGGCTGATTTGGAAGTCACCTATACAACACAACCAGCACAATGTCCCCCATGCAATATGGCTGACTTGGAAGTCACCTATACAAGACAACCAGCACAATGTCCCCCATGCAATATGGCTGACTTGGAAGTCACCTATAGAACATGGCCACCAGCACAATGTCCCCCATGCAATATGGCTGACTTGGAAGTCACCTATACAACATGGCAACCAGCACAATGTCCCCCATGCAATATGGCTGACTTGGAAGTCACCTATACAACATGGCAACCAGCACAATGTCCCCCAAGCAATATGGCTCACTTGGAAGTCACCTCTACAACATGGCAACCAGCACAATGTCCCCCATGCAATATGGCTGACTTGGAAGTCACCTATACAACATGGCAACCAGCACAATGTCCCCCATGCAATATGGCTGACTTGGAAGTCACCTATACAACATGGCAACCAGCACAATGTTCCCCATGCAATATGGCTCACTTGGAAGTCACCTCTACAACATGGCAACCAGCACAATGTCCCCCATGCAATATGGCTGATTTGGAAGTCACCTATACAAGACAACCAGCACAATGTCCCAAATGCAATATGGCTGACTTGGAAGTCACCTATAGAACATGGCCACCAGCACAATGTCCCCCATGCAATATGGCTGACTTGGAAGTCACCTATACAACATGGCAACCAGCACAATGTCCCCCATGCAATATGGCTGACTTGGAAGTCACCTATACAATACAACCAGCACAATGTCCCCCAAGCAATATGGCTGACTTGGAAGTCACCTATAGAACATGGCCACCAGCACAATGTCCCCCAAGCAATATGGCTGACTTGGAAGTCACCTATAGAACATGGCAACCAGCACAATGTCCCCCAAGCAATATGGCTGACTTGGAAGTCACCTATACAAGACAACCAGCACAATGTCCCCCATGCAATATGGCTGACTTGGAAGTCACCTATAGGACATGGCAAAGAGCACAATGTCCCGAATGCAATATGGCTGACTTGGAAGTCACCTATAGAACATGGCCACCAGCACAATGTCCGCCAAGCAATATGGCTCACTTGGAAGTCACCTATACAATACAACCAGCACAATGTCCCCCATGCAATATGGCTGACTTGGAAGTCACCTATACAATACAACCAGCACAATGTCCCCCATGCAATATGGCTGACTTGGAAGTCACCTATACAACATGGCAACCAGCACAATGTCCCCATGCAATATGGCTGACTTGGAAGTCACCTATAGAACATGGCCACCAGCACAATGTCCCCCATGCAATATGGCTGACTTGGAAGTCACCTATACAACATGGCAACCAGCACAATGTCCCCCAAGCAATATGGCTGACTTGGAAGTCACCTATAGAACATGGCCACCAGCACAATGTCCCCCAAGCAATATGGCTGACTTGGAAGTCACCTATAGAACATGGCAACCAGCACAATGTCCCCCAAGCAATATGGCTGACTTGGAAGTCACCTATACAAGACAATCAGCACAATGTCCCCCATGCAATATGGCTGACTTGGAAGTCACCTATAGGACATGGCAACCAGCACAATGTCCCGAATGCAATATGGCTGACTTGGAAGTCACCTATAGAACATGGCCACCAGCACAATGTCCGCCAAGCAATATGGCTCACTTGGAAGTCACCTATACAATACAACCAGCACAATGTCCCCCATGCAATATGGCTGACTTGGAAGTCACCTATACAATACAACCAGCACAATGTCCCAAATGCAATATGGCTGACTTGGAAGTCACCTATAGAACATGGCCACCAGCACAATGTCCCCCATGCAATATGGCTGACTTGGAAGTCACCTATACAACATGGCAACCAGCACAATGTCCCCCAAGCAATATGGCTGACTTGGAAGTCACCTATACAAGACAACCAGCACAATGTCCCCCATGCAATATGGCTGACTTGGAAGTCACCTATACAATACAACCAGCACAATGTCCCCGATGCAATATGGCTGATTTGGAAGTCACCTATACAAACACAACCAGCACAATGTCCCCCATGCAATATGGCTGACTTGGAAGTCACCTATACAAGACAACCAGCACAATGTCCCAAATGCAATATGGCTGACTTGGAAGTCACCTATAGAACATGGCCACCAGCACAATGTCCCCCATGCAATATGGCTGACTTGGAAGTCACCTATACAACATGGCAACCAGCACAAAGTCCCCTATGCAATATGGCTGACTTGGAAGTCACCTATACAAGACAACCAGCACAATGTCCCCCATGCAATATGGCTGACTTGGAAGTCACCTATACAACACAACCAGCACAATGTCCCCCAAGCAATATGGCTCACTTGGAAGTCACCTATACAACATGGCAACCAGCACAATGTCCCCCATGCAATATGGCTGACTTGGAAGTCACCTATACAATACAACCAGCACAATGTCCCCCAAGCAATATGGCTGACTTGGAAGTCACCTATAGAACATGGCCACCAGCACAATGTCCCCCATGCAATATGGCTGACTTGGAAGTCACCTATACAAGACAACCAGCACAATGTCCCCCATGCAATATGGCTGACTTGGAAGTCACCTATAGAACATGGCCACCAGCACAATGTCCCCCATGCAATATGGCTGACTTGGAAGTCACCTATAGAACATGGCAACCAGCACAATGTCCCCCAAGCAATATGGCTGACTTGGAAGTCACCTATACAAGACAACCAGCACAATTTCCCCCATGCTATATGGCTGACTTGGAAGTCACCTATAGGACAAGGCAACCAGCACAATGTCCCCCATGCAATATGGCTGACTTGGAAGTCACCTATACAATACAACCAGCACAATGTCCCCCATGCAATATGGCTGACTTGGAAGTCACCTATACAACATGGCAACCAGCACAATGTCCCCCATGCAATATGGCTGACTTGGAAGTCACCTATAGAACATGGCCACCAGCACAATGTCCCCCATGCAATATGGCTGACTTGGAAGTCACCTATACAACATGGCAACCAGCACAATGTCCCCCAAGCAATATTGCTGACTTGGAAGTCACCTATAGAACATGGCCACCAGCACAATGTCCCCCAAGCAATATGGCTGACTTGGAAGTCACCTATAGAACATGGCAACCAGCACAATGTCCCCCAAGCAATATGGCTGACTTGGAAGTCACCTATACAAGACAACCAGCACAATGTCCCCCATGCAATATGGCTGACTTGGAAGTCACCTATAGGACATGGCAACCAGCACAATGTCCCGAATGCAATATGGCTGACTTGGAAGTCACCTATAGAACATGGCCACCAGCACAATGTCCGCCAAGCAATATGGCTCACTTGGAAGTCACCTATACAATACAACCAGCACAATGTCCCCCATGCAATATGGCTGACTTGGAAGTCACCTATACAATACAACCAGCACAATGTCCCAAATGCAATATGGCTGACTTGGAAGTCACCTATAGAACATGGCCACCAGCACAATGTCCCCCATGCAATATGGCTGACTTGGAAGTCACCTATACAACATGGCAACCAGCACAATGTCCCCCATGCAATATGGCTGACTTGGAAGTCACCTATACAATACAACCAGCACAATGTCCCCCAAGCAATATGGCTGACTTGGAAGTCACCTATACAAGACAACCAGCACAATGTCCCCCATGCAATATGGCTGACTTGGAAGTCACCTATACAATACAACCAGCACAATGTCCCCGATGCAATATGGCTGATTTGGAAGTCACCTTTACAAACACAACCAGCACAATGTCCCCCATGCAATATGGCTGACTTGGAAGTCACCTATACAAGACAACCAGCACAATGTCCCAAATGCAATATGGCTGACTTGGAAGTCACCTATAGAACATGGCCACCAGCACAATGTCCCCCATGCAATATGGCTGACTTGGAAGTCACCTATACAACATGGCAACCAGCACAATGTCCCCTATGCAATATGGCTGACTTGGAAGTCACCTATACAATACAACCAGCACAATGTCCCCCAAGCAATATGGCTGACTTGGAAGTCACCTATACAAGACAACCAGCACAATGTCCCCCATGCAATATGGCTGACTTGGAAGTCACCTATAGGACATGGCCACCAGCACAATGTCCCACATGCAATATGGCTGACTTGGAAGTCACCTATACAATACAACCAGCACAATGTCCCCCATGCAATATGGCTGACTTGGAAGTCACCTATACAATACAACCAGCACAATGTCCCCCATGCAATATGGCTGATTTGGAAGTCACCTATACAACACAACCAGCACAATGTCCCCCATGCAATATGGCTGACTTGGAAGTCACCTATACAAGACAACCAGCACAATGTCCCCCATGCAATATGGCTGACTTGGAAGTCACCTATAGAACATGGCCACCAGCACAATGTCCCCCATGCAATATGGCTGACTTGGAAGTCACCTATACAACATGGCAACCAGCACAATGTCCCCCATGCAATATGGCTGACTTGGAAGTCACCTATAGAACATGGCCACCAGCACAATGTCCCCCATGCAATATGGCTGACTTGGAAGTCACCTATAGAACATGGCCACCAGCACAATGTCCCCCAAGCAATATGGCTGACTTGGAAGTCACCTATAGAACATGGCAACCAGCACAATGTCCCCCAAGCAATATGACTGACTTGGAAGTCACCTATACAAGACAACCAGCACAATGTCCCCCATGCAATATGGCTGACTTGGAAGTCACCTATAGAACATGGCAACCAGCACAATGTCCCCCATGCAATATGGCTGACTTGGAAGTCACCTATAGAACATGGCCACCAGCACAATGTCCCCCAAGCAATATGGCTCACTTGGAAGTCACCTATACAATACAACCAGCACAATGTCCCCCATGCAATATGGCTGACTTGGAAGTCACCTATACAATACAACCAGCACAATGTCCCAAATGCAATATGGCTGACTTGGAAGTCACCTATAGAACATGGCCACCAGCACAATGTCCCCCATGCAATATGGCTGACTTGGAAGTCACCTATACAACATGGCAACCAGCACAATGTCCTCCATGCAATATGGCTGACTTGGAAGTCACCTATACAATACAACCAGCACAATGTCCCCCAAGCAATATGGCTGACTTGGAAGTCACCTATACAAGACAACCAGCACAATGTCCCCCATGCAATATGGCTGACTTGGAAGTCACCTATACAATACAACCAGCACAATGTCCCCCATGCAATATGGCTGATTTGGAAGTCACCTATACAACACAACCAGCACAATGTCCCCCATGCAATATGGCTGACTTGGAAGTCACCTATACAAGACAACCAGCACAATGTCCCAAATGCAATATGGCTGACTTGGAAGTCACCTATAGAACATGGCCGCCAGCACAATGTCCCCCATGCAATATGGCTGACTTGGAAGTCACTTATACAACATGGCAACCAGCACAATGTCCCCCATGCAATATGGCTGACTTGGAAGTCACCTATACAATACAACCAGCACAATGTCCCCCAAGCAATATGGCTGACTTGGAAGTCACCTATACAAGACAACCAGCACAATGTCCCCCATGCAATATGGCTGACTTGGAAGTCACCTATAGGACATGGCCACCAGCACAATGTCCCCCATGCAATATGGCTGACTTGGAAGTCACCTATACAATACAACCAGCACAATGTCCCCCATGCAATATGGCTGACTTGGAAGTCACCTATACAATACAACCAGCACAATGTCCCCCATGCAATATGGCTTATTTGGAAGTCACCTATATAACACAACCAGCACAATGTCCCCCATGCAATATGGCTGACTTGGAAGTCACCTATAGAACATGGCCACCAGCACAATGTCCCCCATGCAATATGGCTGACTTGGAAGTCACCTATACAACATGGCAACCAACACAATGTCCCCCAAGCAATATGGCTGACTTGGAAGTCACCTATACAACATGGCAACCAGCACAATGTCCCCCAAGCAATATGGCTGACTTGGAAGTCACCTATAGAACATGGCAACCAGCACAATGTCCCCCAAGCAATATGGCTGACTTAAAAGTCACCTATACAAGACAACCAGCACAATTTCCCCCATGCAATTTGGCTGACTTGGAAGTCACCTATAGGACATGGCAACCAGCACAATGTCCCCTATGCAATATGGCTGACTTGTAAGTCACCTATACAACATGGCAACCAGCACAATGTCCCCCATGCAATATGGCTGACTTGGAAGTCACCTATACAACATGGCAACCAGCACAATGTCCCTCATGCAATATGGCTGACTTGGAAGTCACCTTTACAACATGGCAACCAGCACAATGTCCCCCATGCAATATGGCTGACTTGGAAGTCACCTATAGGACATGGCAACCAGCACAATGTCCCCCATGCAATATGGCTGACTTGAAAGTCACCTATAGAACATGGCCACCAGCACAATGTCCCCCAAGCAATATGGCTCACTTGGAAGTCACCTATACAATACAACCAGCACAATGTCCCCCATGCAATATGGCTGACTTGGAAGTCACCTTTACAATACAACCAGCACAATGTCCCCCATGCAATATGGCTGACTTGGAAGTCATCTATACAACACAACCAGAACAATGTCCCCCATGCAATATGGCTGACTTGGAAGTCACCTATACAACACAACCAGCACAATGTCCCCCATGCAATATGGCTCACTTGGAAGTCACCTATACAACATGGCCACCAGCACAATGTCCCCCATGCAATATGGCTGACTTGGAAGTCACCTATACAACATGGCAACCAGCACAATGTCCTCCATGCAATATGGCTGACTTGGAAGTCACCTATACAATACAACCAGCACTATGTCCCCCACGCAATATGGCTGACTTGGAAGTCACCTATACAAGACAACCAGCACAATGTCCCCCATGCAATATGGCTGACTTGGAAGTCACCTATACAATACAACCAGCACAATGTCCCCCATGCAATATGGCTGATTTGGAAGTCACCTATACAACACAACCAGCACAATGTCCCCCATGCAATATGGCTGACTTGGAAGTCACCTATACAAGACAACCAGCACAATGTCCCAAATGCAATATGGCTGACTTGGAAGTCACCTATAGAACATGGCCGCCAGCACAATGTCCCCCATGCAATATGGCTGACTTGGAAGTCACTTATACAACATGGCAACCAGCACAATGTCCCCCATGCAATATGGCTGACTTGGAAGTCACCTATACAATACAACCAGCACAATGTCCCCCAAGCAATATGGCTGACTTGGAAGTCACCTATACAAGACAACCAGCACAATGTCCCCCATGCAATATGGCTGACTTGGAAGTCACCTATAGGACATGGCCACCAGCACAATGTCCCCCATGCAATATGGCTGACTTGGAAGTCACCTATAGAACATGGCAACCAGCACAATGTCCCCCAAGCAATATGGCTGACTTGGAAGTCACCTATACAAGACAACCAGCACAATGTCCCCCATGCAATATGGCTGACTTGGAAGTCACCTATAGGACATGGCAACCAGCACAATGTCCCGAATGCAATATGGCTGACTTGGAAGTCACCTATAGAACATGGCCACCAGCACAATGTCCGCCAAGCAATATGGCTCACTTGGAAGTCACCTATACAATACAACCAGCACAATGTCCCCCATGCAATATGGCTGACTTGGAAGTCACCTATACAATACAACCAGCACAATGTCCCAAATGCAATATGGCTGACTTGGAAGTCACCTATAGAACATGGCCACCAGCACAATGTCCCCCATGCAATATGGCTGACTTGGAAGTCACCTATACAACATGGCAACCAGCACAATGTCCCCCATGCAATATGGCTGACTTGGAAGTCACCTATACAATACAACCAGCACAATGTCCCCCAAGCAATATGGCTGACTTGGAAGTCACCTATACAAGACAACCAGCACAATGTCCCCCATGCAATATGGCTGACTTGGAAGTCACCTATACAAGACAACCAGCACAATGTCCCAAATGCAATATGGCTGACTTGGAAGTCACCTATAGAACATGGCCACCAGCACAATGTCCCCCATGCAATATGGCTGACTTGGAAGTCACCTATACAACATGGCAACCAGCACAATGTCCCCTATGCAATATGGCTGACTTGGAAGTCACCTATACAATACAACCAGCACAATGTCCCCCAAGCAATATGGCTGACTTGGAAGTCACCTATACAAGACAACCAGCACAATGTCCCCCATGCAATATGGCTGACTTGGAAGTCACCTATAGGACATGGCCACCAGCACAATGTCCCACATGCAATATGGCTGACTTGGAAGTCACCTATACAATACAACCAGCACAATGTCCCCCATGCAATATGGCTGACTTGGAAGTCACCTATACAATACAACCAGCACAATGTCCCCCATGCAATATGGCTGATTTGGAAGTCACCTATACAACACAACCAGCACAATGTCCCCCATGCAATATGGCTGACTTGGAAGTCACCTATACAAGACAACCAGCACAATGTCCCCCATGCAATATGGCTGACTTGGAAGTCACCTATAGAACATGGCCACCAGCACAATGTCCCCCATGCAATATGGCTGACTTGGAAGTCACCTATACAACATGGCAACCAGCACAATGTCCCCCATGCAATATGGCTGACTTGGAAGTCACCTATACAACATGGCAACCAGCACAATGTCCCCCAAGCAATATGGCTCACTTGGAAGTCACCTCTACAACATGGCAACCAGCACAATGTCCCCCATGCAATATGGCTGACTTGGAAGTCACCTATACAACATGGCAACCAGCACAATGTCCCCCATGCAATATGGCTGACTTGGAAGTCACCTATACAACATGGCAACCAGCACAATGTTCCCCATGCAATATGGCTCACTTGGAAGTCACCTCTACAACATGGCAACCAGCACAATGTCCCCCATGCAATATGGCTGACTTGGAAGTCACCTATACAAGACAACCAGCACAATGTCCCCCATGCAATATGGCTGACTTGGAAGTCACCTATACAACATGGCAACCAGCACAATGTCCCCCATGCAATATGGCTGACTTGGAAGTCACCTATACAATACAACCAGCACAATGTCCCCCAAGCAATATGGCTGACTTGGAAGTCACCTATACAAGACAACCAGCACAATGTCCCCCATGCAATATGGCTGACTTGGAAGTCACCTATAGGACATGGCCACCAGCACAATGTCCCCCATGCAATATGGCTGACTTGGAAGTCACCTATACAATACAACCAGCACAATGTCCCCCATGCAATATGGCTGACTTGGAAGTCACCTATACAACACAACCAGCACAATGTCTCCCATGCAATATGGCTGACTTGGAAGTCACCTATACAAGACAACCAGCACAATGTCGCAAATGCAATATGGCTGACTTGGAAGTCACCTATAGAACATGGCCACCAGCACAATGTCCCCCATGCAATATGGCTGACTTGGAAGTCACCTATACAACATGGCAACCAGCACAATGTCCCCCATGCAATATGGCTGATTGGGAAGTCACCTATACAACACAACCAGCACAATGTCCCCCATGCAATATGGCTGACTTGGAAGTCACCTATACAAGACAACCAGCACAATGTCCCCCATGCAATATGGCTGACTTGGAAGTCACCTATAGAACATGGCCACCAGCACAATGTCCCCCATGCAATATGGCTGACTTGGAAGTCACCTATACAACATGGCAACCAGCACAATGTCCTCCAAGCAATATGGCTGACTTGGAAGTCACCTATACAACATGGCAACCAGCACAATGTCCCCCAAGCAATATGGCTGACTTGGAAGTCACCTATAGAACATGGCAACCAGCACAATGTCCCCCAAGCAATATGGCTGACTTAAAAGTCACCTATACAAGACAACCAGCACAATTTCCCCCATGCAATATGGCTGACTTGGAAGTCACCTATAGGACATGGCAACCAGCACAATGTCCCCCATGCAATATGGCTGACTTGTAAGTCACCTATACAACATGGCAACCAGCACAATGTCCCCCATGCAATATGGCTGACTTGGAAGTCACCTATAGAACATGGCCACCAGCACAATGTCCCCCAAGCAATATGGCTGACTTGGAAGTCACCTATACAACATGGCCACCAGCACAATGTCCCCCATGCAACACGGCTGACTTGGAAGTCACCTATACAAGACAACCAGCACAATGTCCCCCATGCAATATGGCTGACTTGGAAGTCACCTATACAACACAACCAGCACAATGTCCCCCAAGCAATATGGCTCACTTGGAAGTCACCTATACAACATGGCAACCAGCACAATGTCCCCCATGCAATATGGCTGACTTGGAAGTCACCTATACAATACAACCAGCACAATGTCCCCCAAGCAATATGGCTGACTTGGAAGTCACCTATAGAACATGGCCACCAGCACAATGTCCCCCATGCAATATGGCTGACTTGGAAGTCACCTATACAAGACAACCAGCACAATGTCCCCCATGCAATATGGCTGACTTGGAAGTCACCTATAGAACATGGCCACCAGCACAATGTCCCCCATGCAATATGGCTGACTTGGAAGTCACCTATACAACATGGCAACCAGCACAATGTCCCCCAAGCAATATGGCTGACTTGGAAGTCACCTATAGAACATGGCCACCAGCACAATGTCCCCCAAGCAATATGGCTGACTTGGAAGTCACCTATAGAACATGGCAACCAGCACAATGTCCCCCAAGCAATATGGCTGACTTGGAAGTCACCTATACAAAACAACCAGCACAATGTCCCCCATGCAATATGGCTGACTTGGAAGTCACCTATAGGACATGGCAACCAGCACAATGTCCCCCATGCAATATGGCTGACTTGGAAGTCACCTATACATACAACCAGCACAATGTCCCCCATGCAATATGGCTGACTTGGAAGACACCTATACAATACAACCAGCACAATGTCCCCCATGCAATATGGCTGAATTGGAAGTCACCTATAGAAAATGGCAACCAGCACAATGTCCCCCAAGCAATATGGCTGACTTGGAAGTCACCTATACAAGACAACCAGCACAATGTGCCCCATGCAATATGGCTGACTTGGAAGTCACCTATACAATACAACCAGCACAATGTCCCCCATGCAATATGGCTGACTTGGAAGTCACCTATACAATACAACCAGCACAATGTCCCCCATGCAATATGGCTGACTTGGAAGTCACCTATACAACACAACCAGCACAATGTCCCCCATGCAATATGGCTGACTTGGAAGTCACCTATAGAACATGGCCACCAGCACAATGTCCCCCATGCAATATGGCTGACTTGGAAGTCACCTATACAACATGGCAACCAGCACAATGTCCCCCAAGCAATATGGCTGACTTGGAAGTCACCTCTAGAACATGGCCACCAGAACAATGTCCCCCAAGCAATATGGCTGACTTGGAAGTCACCTATAGAACATGGCAACCAGCACAATGTCCCCCAAGCAATATGGCTGACTTGGAAGTCACCTATACAAGACAACCAGCACAATGTCCCCAATGCAATATGGCTGACTTGGAAGTCACCTATAGGACATGGCAACCAGCACAATGTCCCCCATGCAATATGGCTGACTTGGAAGTCACCTATAAAACATGGCCACCAGCTAAATGTCCCCCAAGCAATATGGCTCACTTGGAAGTCAAATATACAATACAACCAGCACAATGTCCCCCATGCAATATGGCTGACTTGGAAGTCACCTATACAATACAACCAGCACAATGTCCCAAATGCAATATGGCTGACTTGGAAGTCACCTATACAATACAACCAGCACAATGTCCCCCATGCAATATGGCTGACTTGGAAGTCACCTATACAATACAACCAGCACAATGTCCCCCATGCAATATGGCTGACTTGGAAGTCACCTATACAACACAACCAGCACAATGTCCCCCATGCAATATGGCTGACTTGGAAGTCACCTATAGAACATGGCCACCAGCACAATGTCCCCCATGCAATATGGCTGACTTGGAAGTCACCTATACAACATGGCAACCAGCACAATGTCCCCCAAGCAATATGGCTGACTTGGAAGTCACCTATAGAACATGGCCACCAGCACAATGTCCCCCAAGCAATATGGCTGACTTGGAAGTCACCTATACAAGACAACCAGCACAATGTCCCCAATGCAATATGGCTGACTTGGAAGTCACCTATAGGACATGGCAACCAGCACAATGTCCCCCATGCAATATGGCTGACTTGGAAGTCACCTATAAAACATGGCCACCAGCTAAATGTACCCCAAGCAATATGGCTCACTTGGAAGTCACCTATACAATACAACCAGCACAATGTCCCCCATGCAATATGGCTGACTTGGAAGTCACCTATACAATACAACCAGCACAATGTCCCAAATGCAATATGGCTGACTTGGAAGTCACCTATAGAACATGGCCACCAGCACAAAGTCCCCCATGAAATATGGCTGACTTGGAAGTCACCTATACAACATGGCAACCAGCACAATGTCCCCCATGCAATATGGCTGACTTGGAAGTCACCTATACAATACAACCAGCACAATGTCCCCCAAGCAATATGGCTGACTTGGAAGTCACCTATACAAGACAACCAGCACAATGTCCCCCATGCAATATGGCTGACTTGGAAGTCACCTATACGACATGGCCACCAGCACAATGTCCCCCATGCAATATGGCTGACTTGGAAGTCACCTATACAATACAACCAGCACAATGTCCCCCATGCAATATGGCTGACTTGGAAGTCACCTATACAAGACAACCAGCACAATGTCCCAAATGCAATATGGCTGACTTGGAAGTCACCTATAGAACATGGCCACCAGCACAATGTCCCCCATGCAATATGGCTGACTTGGAAGTCACCTATACAACATGGCAACCAGCACAATGTCCCCCATGCAATATGGCTGACTTGGAAGTCACCTATACAATACAACCAGCAAAATGTCCCCCAAGCAATATGGCTGACTTGGAAGTCACCTATACAAGACAACCAGCACAATTTCCCCCATGCAATATGGCTGACTTCGAAGTCACCTATATGACATGGTCACCAGCACAATGTCCCCCATGCAATATGGCTGACTTGGAAGTCACCTATACAATACAACCAGCACAATGTCCCCCATGCAATATGGCTGACTTGGAAGTCACCTATACAATACAACCAGCACGATGTCCCCCATGCAATATGGCTGATTTGGAAGTCAACTATACAACACAACCAGCACAATGTCCCCCATGCAATATGGCTGACTTGGAAGTCACCTATACAAGACAACCAGCACAATGTCCCCCATGCAATATGGCTGACTTGGAAGTCACCTATAGAACATGGCCACCAGCACAATGTCCCCCATGCAATATGGCTGACTTGGAAGTCACCTATACAACATGGCAACCAGCACAATGTCCCCCAAGCAATATGGCTGACTTGGAAGTCACCTATACAACATGGCAACCAGCACAATGTCCCCCAAGCAATATGGCTGACTTGCAAGTCACCTATAGAACATGGCAACCAGCACAATGTCCCCCAAGCAATATTGCTGACTTAAAAGTCACCTATACAAGACAACCAGCACAATTTCCCCCATGCAATATGGCTGACTTGGAAGTCACCTATAGGACATGGCAACCAGCACAATGTCCCCATGCAATATGGCTGACTTGTAAGTCACCTATACAACATGGCAACCAGCACAATGTCCCCCATGCAATATGGCTGACTTGGAAGTCACCTATACAACATGGCAACCAGCACAATGTCCCCCATGCAATATGGCTGACTTGGAAGTCACCTTTACAACATGGCCACCAGCACAATGTCCCCCATGCAATATGGCTGACTTGGAAGTCACCTATAGGACATGGCAACCAGCAAAATGTCCCCCATGCAATATGGCTGACTTGGAAGTCACCTATAGAACATGGCCACCAGCACAATGTCCCCCAAGCAATATGGCTCACTTGGAAGTCACCTATACAATACAACCAGCACAATGTCCCCCATGCAATATGGCTGACTTGGAAGTCACCTATACAATACAACCAGCACAATGACCCCCATGCAATATGGCTGACTTGGAAGTCACCTATACAACACAACCAGCACAATGTCCCCCATGCAATCTGGCTGACTTGGAAGTCACCTATACAACACAACCAGCACAATGTCCCCCATGCAATATGGCTGACTTGGAAGTCACCTATACAACATGGCAACCAGCACAATGTCCCCCATGCAATATGGCTGACTTGGAAGTCACCTATACAAGACAACCAGCACAATGTCCCCCATGCAATATGGCTGACTTGGAAGTCACCTATAGAACATGGCCACCAGCACAATGTCCCCCATGCAATATGGCTGACTTGGAAGTCACCTATACAACATGGCAACCAGCACAATGTCCCCCAAGCAATATGGCTCACTTGGAAGTCACCTATAGAACATGGCAACCAGCACAATGTCCCCCAAGCAATATGGCTGACTTGGAAGTCACCTATACAACATGGCAACCAGCACAATGTCCCTCATGCAATATGGCTGACTTGGAAGTCACCTATAGAACATGGCCACCAGCACAATGTCCCCCATGCAACACGGCTGACTTGGAAGTCACCTATACAAGACAACCAGCGCAATGTCCCCAATGCAATATGGCTGACTTGGAAGTCACCTTTACAACACAACCAGCACAATGTCCCCCAAGCAATATGGCTCACTTGGAAGTCACCTATACCACATGGCAACCAGCACAATGTCCCCCATGCAATATGGCTGACTTGGAAGTCACCTATTCAACATGGCAACCAGCACAATGTCCCCCATGCAATATGGCTGACTTGGAAGTCACCTATACAAGACAACCAGCACAATGTCCCCAATGCAATATGGCTGACTTGGAAGTCACCTATAGGACATGGCAACCAGCACAATGTCCCCCAAGCAATATGGCTGACTTGGAAGTCACCTATACAAGACAACCAGCACAATGTCCCAAATGCAATATAGCTGACTTGGAAGTCACCTATAGAACATGGCCACCAGCACAATGTCCCCCATGCAGTATGGCTGACTTGGAAGTCACCTATACAACATGGCAACCAGCACAATGTCCCCCATGCAATATGGCTGACTTGGAAGTCACCTATACAATACAACCAGCACAATGTCCCCCAAGCAATATGGCTGACTTGGAAGTCACCTATACAAGACAACCAGCACAATGTCCCCCATGCAATATGGCTGACTTGGAAGTCACCTATAGGACATGGCCACCAGCACAATGTCCCCCATGCAATATGGCTGACTTGGAAGTCACCTATACAATACAACCAGCACAATATCCCCCATGCAATATGGCTGACTTGGAAGTCACCTATACAATACAACCAGCACAATGTCCCCCATGCAATATGGCTGATTTGGAAGTCACCTATACAACACAACCAGCACAATGTCCCCCATGCAATATGGCTGACTTGGAAGTCACCTATACAAGACAACCAGCACAATGTCCCAAATGCAATATGGCTGACTTGGAAGTCACCTATAGAACATGGCCACCAGCACAATGTCCCCCATGCAATATGGCTGACTTGGAAGTCACCTATACAACATGGCAACCAGCACAATGTCCCCCATGCAATATGGCTGACTTGGAAGTCACCTATACAATACAACCAGCACAATGTCCCCCAAGCAATATGGCTGACTTGGAAGTCACCTATACAACATGGCAACCAGCACAATGTCCCCCAAGCAATATGGCTGACTTGGAAGTCACCTATACAACATGGCAACCAGCACAATGTCCCCCAAGCAATATGGCTGACTTGCAAGTCACCTATAGAACATGGCAACCAGCACAATGTCCCCCAAGCAATATTGCTGACTTAAAAGTCACCTATACAAGACAACCAGCACAATTTCCCCCATGCAATATGGCTGACTTGGAAGTCACCTATAGGACATGGCAACCAGCACAATGTCCCCCATGCAATATGGCTGACTTGGAAGTCACCTATACAAGACAACCAGCACAATGTCCCCCATGCAATATGGCTGACTTGGAAGTCACCTATAGAACATGGCCACCAGCACAATGTCCCCCATGCAATATGGCTGACTTGGAAGTCACCTATACAACATGGCAACCAGCACAATGTCCCCCAAGCAATATGGCTCACTTGGAAGTCACCTATAGAACATGGCAACCAGCACAATGTCCCCCAAGCAATATGGCTGACTTGGAAGTCACCTATACAACATGGCAACCAGCACAATGTCCCTCATGCAATATGGCTGACTTGGAAGTCACCTATAGAACATGGCCACCAGCACAATGTCCCCCATGCAACACGGCTGACTTGGAAGTCACCTATACAAGACAACCAGCGCAATGTCCCCAATGCAATATGGCTGACTTGGAAGTCACCTTTACAACACAACCAGCACAATGTCCCCCAAGCAATATGGCTCACTTGGAAGTCACCTATACCACATGGCAACCAGCACAATGTCCCCCATGCAATATGGCTGACTTGGAAGTCACCTATTCAACATGGCAACCAGCACAATGTCCCCCATGCAATATGGCTGACTTGGAAGTCACCTATACAAGACAACCAGCACAATGTCCCCAATGCAATATGGCTGACTTGGAAGTCACCTATAGGACATGGCAACCAGCACAATGTCCCCCAAGCAATATGGCTGACTTGGAAGTCACCTATACAAGACAACCAGCACAATGTCCCAAATGCAATATGGCTGACTTGGAAGTCACCTATAGAACATGGCCACCAGCACAATGTCCCCCATGCAGTATGGCTGACTTGGAAGTCACCTATACAACATGGCAACCAGCACAATGTCCCCCATGCAATATGGCTGACTTGGAAGTCACCTATACAATACAACCAGCACAATGTCCCCCAAGCAATATGGCTGACTTGGAAGTCACCTATACAAGACAACCAGCACAATGTCCCCCATGCAATATGGCTGATTTGGAAGTCACCTATACAACACAACCAGCACAATGTCCCCCATGCAATATGGCTGACTTGGAAGTCACCTATACAAGACAACCAGCACAATGTCCCAAATGCAATATGGCTGACTTGGAAGTCACCTATAGAACATGGCCACCAGCACAATGTCCCCCATGCAATATGGCTGACTTGGAAGTCACCTATACAACATGGCAACCAGCACAAAGTCCCCCAAGCAATATGGCTGACTTGGAAGTAACCTATACAAGACAACCAGCACAATGTCCCCCATGCAATATGGCTCACTTGGAAGTCACCTATAGGACATGGCCACCAGCACAATGTCCCCCATGCAATATGGCTGACTTGGAAGTCACCTATACAATACAACCAGCACAATGTCCCCCATGCAATATGGCTGATTTGGAAGTCACCTATACAACACAACCAGCACAATGTCCCCCATGCAATATGGCTGACTTGGAAGTCACCTATAGGACATGGCAACCAGCACAATGTCCCCCAAGCAATATGGCTGACTTGGAAGTCACCTATACAACATGGCAACCAGCACAATGTTCCCCATGCAATATGGCTGACTTGGAAGTCACCTATAGAACATGGCCACCAGCACAATGTCCCCCATGCAACACGGCTGACTTGGAAGTCACCTATACAAGACAACCAGCACAATGTCCCCCATGCAATATGGCTGACTTGTAAGTCACCTATGCAACACAACCAGCACAATGTCCCCCAAGCAATATGGCTCACTTGGAAGTCACCTCTACAACATGGCAACCAGCACAATGTCCCCCATGCAATATGGATGACTTGGAAGTCACCTATACACCATGGCAACCAGCACAATGTCCCCCATGCAATATGGCTGACTTGGAAGTCACCTATACAAGACAACCAGCACAATGTTCCCCATGCAATATGGCTGACTTGGAAGTCACCTATAGGACATGGCAACCAGCACAATGTCCCCCAAGCAATATGGCTGACTTGGAAGTCACCTATACAAGACAACCAGCACAATGTCCCAAATGCAATATGGCTGACTTGGAAGTTACCTATAGAACATGGCCACCAGCACAATGTCCCCCATGCAATATGGCTGACTTGGAAGTCACCTATACAACATGGCAACCAGCACAATGTCCCCCATGCAATATGGCTGACTTGGAAGTCACCTATACAATACAACCAGCACAATGTCCCCCAAGCAATATGGCTGACTTGGAAGTCACCTATACAAGACAACCAGCACAATGTCCCCCATACAATATGGCTGACTTGGAAGTCACCTATAGGACATGGCCACCAGCACAATGTCCCCCATGCAATATGGCTGACTTGGAAGTCACCTATACAATACAACCAGCACAATGTCCCCCATGCAATATGGCTGACTTGGAAGTCACCTATACAACACAACCAGCACAATGTCTCCCATGCAATATGGCTGACTTGGAAGTCACCTATACAAGACAACCAGCACAATGTCCCAAATGCAATATGGCTGACTTGGAAGTCACCTATAGAACATGGCCACCAGCACAATGTCCCCCATGCAATATGGCTGACTTGGAAGTCACCTATACAACATGGCAACCAGCACAATGTCCCCCATGCAATATGGCTGACTTGGAAGTCACCTATACAATACAACCAGCACAATGTCCCGAAAGCAATATGGCTGACTTGGAAGTCACCTATACAAGACAACCAGCACAATGTCCCCCATGCAATATGGCTCACTTGGAAGTCACCTATACAACACAACCAGCACAATGTCCCCCATGCAATATGGCTGACTTGGAAGTCACCTATACAAGACAACCAGCACAATGTCCCCCATGCAATATGGCTGACTTGGAAGTCACCTATAGAACATGGCCACCAGCACAATGTCCCCCATGCAATATGGCTGACTTGGAAGTCACCTATACAACATGGCAACCAGCACAATGTCCTCCAAGCAATATGGCTGACTTGGAAGTCACCTATACAACATGGCAACCAGCACAATGTCCCCCAAGCAATATGGCTGACTTGGAAGTCACCTATAGAACATGGCAACCAGCACAATGTTCCCCAAGCAATATGGCTGACTTAAAAGTCACCTATACAAGACAACCAGCACAATTTCCCCCATGCAATATGGCTGACTTGGAAGTCACCTATAGGACATGGCAACCAGCACAATGTCCCCGATGCAATATGGCTGACTTGTAAGTCACCAATACAACATGGCAACCAGCACAATGTCCCCCATGCAATATGGCTGACTTGGAAGTCACCTATAGAACATGGCCACCAGCACAATGTCCCCCAAGCAATATGGCTGACTTGGAAGTCACCTATACAACATGGCCACCAGCACAATGTCCCCCATGCAACACGGCTGACTTGGAAGTCACCTATACAAGACAACCAGCACAATGTCCCCCATGCAATATGGCTGACTTGGAAGTCACCTATACAACACAACCAGCACAATGTCCCCCAAGCAATATGGCTCACTTGGAAGTCACCTATACAACATTGCAACCAGCACAATGTCCCCCATGCAATATGGCTGACTTGGAAGTCACCTATACAATACAACCAGCAGAATGTCCCCCAAGCAATATGGCTGACTTGGAAGTCACCTATAGAACATGGCCACCAGCACAATGTCCCCCATGCAATATGGCTGACTTGGAAGTCACCTATACAAGACAACCAGCACAATGTCCCCCATGCAATATGGCTGACTTGGATGTCACCTATAGAACATGGCCACCAGCACAATGTCCCCCATGCAATATGGCTGACTTGGAAGTCACCTTTACAACATGGCAACCAGCACAATGTCCCCCAAGCAATATGGCTGACTTGGAAGTCACCTATAGAACATGGCCACCAGCACAATGTCCCCCAAGCAATATGGCTGACTTGGAAGTCACCTATAGAACATGGCAACCAGCACAATGTCCCCCAAGCAATATGGCTGACTTGGAAGTCACCTATACAAGACAACCAGCACAATGTCCCCCATGCAATATGGCTGACTTGGAAGTCACCTATAGGACATGGCAACCAGCACAATGTCCCCCATGCAATATGGCTGACTTGGAAGTCACCTATACATACAACCAGCACAATGTCCCCCATGCAATATGGCTGACTTGGAAGTCACCTATACAATACAACCAGCACAATGTCCCCCATGCAATATGGCTGAATTGGAAGTCACCTATAGAAAATCGCAACCAGCACAATGTCCACCAAGCAATATGGCTGACTTGGAAGTCACCTATACAAGACAACCAGCACAATGTCCCCCATGCAATATGGCTGACTTGGAAGTCACCTATACAATACAACCAGCACAATGTCCCCCATGCAATATGGCTGACTTGGAAGTCACCTATACAATACAACCAGCACAATGTCCCCCATGCAATATGGCTGACTTGGAAGTCACCTATACAACACAACCAGCACAATGTCCCCCATGCAATATGGCTGACTTGGAAGTCACCTATAGAACATGGCCACCAGCACAATGTCCCCCATGCAATATGGCTGACTTGGAAGTCACCTATACAACATGGCAACCAGCACAATGTCCCCCATGCAATATGGCTGACTTGGAAGTCACCTATACAATACAACCAGCACAATGTCCCGAAAGCAATATGGCTGACTTGGAAGTCACCTATACAAGACAACCAGCACAATGTCCCCCATGCAATATGGCTCACTTGGAAGTCACCTATAGGACATGGCCACCAGCACAATGTCCCCCATGCAATATGGCTGACTTGGAAGTCACCTATACAATACAACCAGCACAATGTCCCCCATGCAATATGGCTGATTTGGAAGTCACCTATACAACACAACCAGCACAATGTCCCCCAAGCAATATGGCTGACTTGGAATTCACCTATACAAGACAACCAGCACAATGTCCCCCATGCAATATGGCTGACTTGGAAGTCACCTATAGGACATGGCAACCAGCACAATGTCCCCCATGCAATATGGCTGACTTGGAAGTCACCTATACATACAACCAGCACAATGTCCCCCATGCAATATGGCTGACTTGGAAGTCACCTATACAATACAACCAGCACAATGTCCCCCATGCAATATGGCTGAATTGGAAGTCACCTATAGAAAATGGCAACCAGCACAATGTCCCCCAAGCAAGATGGCTGACTTGGATGTCACCTATACAAGACAACCAGCACAATGTCCCCCATGCAATATGGCTGACTTGGAAGTTACCTATACAATACAACCAGCACAATGTCCCCCATGCAATATGGCTGACTTGGAAGTCACCTATACAATACAACCAGCACAATGTCCCCCATGCAATATGGCTGACTTGGAAGTCACCTATACAACACAACCAGCACAATGTCCCCCATGCAATATGGCTGACTTGGAAGTCACCTATAGAACATGGCCACCAGCACAATGTCCCCCATGCAATATGGCTGACTTGGAAGTCACCTATACAACATGGCAACCAGCACAATGTCCCCCATGCAATATGGCTGACTTGGAAGTCACCTATACAATACAACCAGCACAATGTCCCGAAAGCAATATGGCTGACTTGGAAGTCACCTATACAAGACAACCAGCACAATGTCCCCCATGCAATATGGCTCACTTGGAAGTCACCTATAGGACATGGCCACCAGCACAATGTCCCCCATGCAATATGGCTGACTTGGAAGTCACCGATACAATACAACCAGCACAATGTCCCCCATGCAATATGGCTGATTTGGAAGTCACCTATACAACACAACCAGCACAATGTCCCCCATGCAATATGGCTGACTTGGAAGTCACCTATACAAGACAACCAGCACAATGTCCCCCATGCAATATGGCTGACTTGGAAGTCACCTATAGAACATGGCCACCAGCACAATGTCCCCCATGCAATATGGCTGACTTGGAAGTCACCTATACAACATGGCAACCAGCACAATGTCCTCCAAGCAATATGGCTGACTTGGAAGTCACCTATACAACATGGCAACCAGCACAATGTCCCCCAAGCAATATGGCTGACTTGGAAGTCACCTATAGAACATGGCAACCAGCACAATGTCCCCCAAGCAATATGGCTGACTTAAAAGTCACCTATACAAGACAACCAGCACAATTTCCCCCATGCAATATGGCTGACTTGGAAGTCACCTATAGGACATGGCAACCAGCACAATGTCCCCCATGCAATATGGCTGACTTGTAAGTCACCTATACAACATGGCAACCAGCACAATGTCCCCCATGCAATATGGCTGACTTGGAAGTCACCTATAGAACATGGCCACCAGCACAATGTCCCCCAAGCAATATGGCTGACTTGGAAGTCACCTATACAACATGGCCACCAGCACAATGTCCCCCATGCAACACGGCTGACTTGGAAGTCACCTATACAAGACGACCAGCACAATGTCCCCCATGCAATATGGCTGACTTGGAAGTCACCTATACAACACAACCAGCACAATGTCCCCCAAGCAATATGGCTCACTTGGAAGTCACCTATACAAGACAACCAGCACAATGTCCCCCATGCAATATGGCTGACTTGGATGTCACCTATAGAACATGGCCACCAGCACAATGTCCCCCATGCAATATGGCTGACTTGGAAGTCACCTTTACAACATGGCAACCAGCACAATGTCCCCCAAGCAATATGGCTGACTTGGAAGTCACCTATAGAACATGGCCACCAGCACAATGTCCCCCAAGCAATATGGCTGACTTGGAAGTCACCTATAGAACATGGCAACCAGCACAATGTCCCCCAAGCAATATGGCTGACTTGGAAGTCACCTATACAAGACAACCAGCACAATGTCCCCCATGCAATATGGCTGACTTGGAAGTCACCTATAGGACATGGCAACCAGCACAATGTCCCCCATGCAATATGGCTGACTTGGAAGTCACCTATACATACAACCAGCACAATGTCCCCCATGCAATATGGCTGACTTGGAAGTCACCTATACAATACAACCAGCACAATGTCCCCCATGCAATATGGCTGAATTGGAAGTCACCTATAGAAAATCGCAACCAGCACAATGTCCACCAAGCAATATGGCTGACTTGGAAGTCACCTATACAAGACAACCAGCACAATGTCCTCCATGCAATATGGCTGACTTGGAAGTCACCTATACAATACAACCAGCACAATGTCCCCCATGCAATATGGCTGACTTGGAAGTCACCTATACAATACAACCAGCACAATGTCCCCCATGCAATATGGCTGACTTGGAAGTCACCTATACAACACAACCAGCACAATGTCCCCCATGCAATATGGCTGACTTGGAAGTCACCTATAGAACATGGCCACCAGCACAATGTCCCCCATGCAATATGGCTGACTTGGAAGTCACCTATACAACATGGCAACCAGCACAATGTCCCCCATGCAATATGGCTGACTTGGAAGTCACCTATACAATACAACCAGCACAATGTCCCGAAAGCAATATGGCTGACTTGGAAGTCACCTATACAAGACAACCAGCACAATGTCCCCCATGCAATATGGCTCACTTGGAAGTCACCTATAGGACATGGCCACCAGCACAATGTCCCCCATGCAATATGGCTGACTTGGAAGTCACCTATACAATACAACCAGCACAATGTCCCCCATGCAATATGGCTGATTTGGAAGTCACCTATACAACACAACCAGCACAATGTCCCCCAAGCAATATGGCTGACTTGGAATTCACCTATACAAGACAACCAGCACAATGTCCCCCATGCAATATGGCTGACTTGGAAGTCACCTATAGGACATGGCAACCAGCACAATGTCCCCCATGCAATATGGCTGACTTGGAAGTCACCTATACATACAACCAGCACAATGTCCCCCATGCAATATGGCTGACTTGGAAGTCACCTATACAATACAACCAGCACAATGTCCCCCATGCAATATGGCTGAATTGGAAGTCACCTATAGAAAATGGCAACCAGCACAATGTCCCCCAAGCAATATGGCTGACTTGGATGTCACCTATACAAGACAACCAGCACAATGTCCCCCATGCAATATGGCTGACTTGGAAGTTACCTATACAATACAACCAGCACAATGTCCCCCATGCAATATGGCTGACTTGGAAGTCACCTATACAATACAACCAGCACAATGTCCCCCATGCAATATGGCTGACTTGGAAGTCACCTATACAACACAACCAGCACAATGTCCCCCATGCAATATGGCTGACTTGGAAGTCACCTATAGAACATGGCCACCAGCACAATGTCCCCCATGCAATATGGCTGACTTGGAAGTCACCTATACAACATGGCAACCAGCACAATGTCCCCCATGCAATATGGCTGACTTGGAAGTCACCTATACAATACAACCAGCACAATGTCCCGAAAGCAATATGGCTGACTTGGAAGTCACCTATACAAGACAACCAGCACAATGTCCCCCATGCAATATGGCTCACTTGGAAGTCACCTATAGGACATGGCCACCAGCACAATGTCCCCCATGCAATATGGCTGACTTGGAAGTCACCTATACAATACAACCAGCACAATGTCCCCCATGCAATATGGCTGATTTGGAAGTCACCTATACAACACAACCAGCACAATGTCCCCCATGCAATATGGCTGACTTGGAAGTCACCTATACAAGACAACCAGCACAATGTCCCCCATGCAATATGGCTGACTTGGAAGTCACCTATAGAACATGGCCACCAGCACAATGTCCCCCATGCAATATGGCTGACTTGGAAGTCACCTATACAACATGGCAACCAGCACAATGTCCTCCAAGCAATATGGCTGACTTGGAAGTCACCTATACAACATGGCAACCAGCACAATGTCCCCCAAGCAATATGGCTGACTTGGAAGTCACCTATAGAACATGGCAACCAGCACAATGTCCCCCAAGCAATATGGCTGACTTAAAAGTCACCTATACAAGACAACCAGCACAATTTCCCCCATGCAATATGGCTGACTTGGAAGTCACCTATAGGACATGGCAACCAGCACAATGTCCCCCATGCAATATGGCTGACTTGTAAGTCACCTATACAACATGGCAACCAGCACAATGTCCCCCATGCAATATGGCTGACTTGGAAGTCACCTATAGAACATGGCCACCAGCACAATGTCCCCCAAGCAATATGGCTGACTTGGAAGTCACCTATACAACATGGCCACCAGCACAATGTCCCCCATGCAACACGGCTGACTTGGAAGTCACCTATACAAGACGACCAGCACAATGTCCCCCATGCAATATGGCTGACTTGGAAGTCACCTATACAACACAACCAGCACAATGTCCCCCAAGCAATATGGCTCACTTGGAAGTCACCTATACAACATGGCAACCAGCACAATGTCCCCCATGCAATATGGCTGACTTGGAAGTCACCTATACAATACAACCAGCACAATGTCCCCCAAGCAATATGGCTGACTTGGAAGTCACCTATAGAACATGGCCACCAGCACAATGTCCCCCATGCAATATGGCTGACTTGGAAGTCACCTATACAAGACAACCAGCACAATGTCCCCCATGCAATATGGCTGACTTGGAAGTCACCTATAGAACATGGCCACCAGCACAATGTCCCCCATGCAATATGGCTGACTTGGAAGTCACCTATACAACATGGCAACCAGCACAATGTCCCCCAAGCAATATGGCTGACTTGGAAGTCACCTATAGAACATGGCCACCAGCACAATGTCCCCCAAGCAATATGGCTGACTTGGAAGTCACCTATAGAACATGGCAACCAGCACAATGTCCCCCAAGCAATATGGCTGACTTGGAAGTCACCTATACAAGACAACCAGCACAATGTCCCCCATGCAATATGGCTGACTTGGAAGTCACCTATAGGACATGGCAACCAGCACAATGTCCCCCATGCAATATGGCTGACTTGAAAGTCACCTATACATACAACCAGCACAATGTCCCCCATGCAATATGGCTGACTTGGAAGTCACCTATAAAATACATCCAGCACAATGTCCCCCATGCAATATGGCTGAATTGGAAGTCACCTATAGAAAATGGCAACCAGCACAATGTCCCCCAAGCAATATGGCTGACTTGGAAGTCACCTATACAAGACAACCAGCAAAATGTCCCCCATGCAATATGGCTGACTTGGAAGTCACCTATACAATACAACCAGCACAATGTCCCCCATGCAATATGGCTGACTTGGAAGTCACCTATACAATACAACCAGCACAATGTCCCCCATGCAATATGGCTGACTTGGAAGTCACCTATACAACACAACCAGCACAATGTCCCCCATGCAATATGGCTGACTTGGAAGTCACCTAAACAACACAACCAGCACAAATGTCCCCCATGCAATATGGCTGACTTGGAAGTCACCTATAGAACATGGCCACCAGCACAATGTCCCCCATGCAATATGGCTCACTTGGAAGTCACCTATACAATACAACCAGCACAATGTCCCCCATGCAATATGGCTGACTTGGAAGTCACCTATACAATACAACCAGCACAATGTCCCCCATGCAATATGGCTAACTTGGAAGTCACCTATACAACACAACCAGCACAATGTCCCCCATGCAATATGGCTGACTTGGAAGTCACCTATACAACACCACCAGCACAATGTCCCCCATGCAATATGGCTCACTTTAAAGTCACCTATACAAAATGGCAACCAGCACAATGTCCCCCATGCAATATGGCTGACTTGGAAGTCACCTATACAACATGGCAACCAGCACAATTTCCCCCATGTAATATGGCTGACTTGGAAGTCACCTATACAAGACAACCAGCACAATGTCCGCCAAGCAATATGGCTGACTTGGAAGTCACCTATACAAGACAACCAGCACAATGTCCCCCATGCAATATGGCTGACTTGGAAGTCACCTATACAAGACAACCAGCACAATGTCCTCCAAGCAATATGGCTGACTTGGAAGTCACCTATAGAATATGGCCACCAGCACAATGTCCCCCATGCAATATGGCTGACTTGGAAGTCACCTATACAACATGGCAACCAGCACAATG
Source organism: Petromyzon marinus (assembly GCF_048934315.1). NCBI lineage: Eukaryota > Metazoa > Chordata > Hyperoartia > Petromyzontiformes > Petromyzontidae > Petromyzon > Petromyzon marinus. The sequence continues at coordinate 458,040 of NW_027422684.1, read as the reverse complement.
TCCCCCAAGCAATATGGCTCACTTGGAAGTCACCTATACAACATGGCAACCAGCACAATGTCCCCCATGCAATATGGTTGACTTGGAAGTCACCTATAGAACATGGCCACCAGCACAATGTCCCCCATGCAACACGACTGACTTGGAAGTCACCTATACAAGACAACCAGCACAATGTCCCCCATGCAATATGGCTGACTTGGAAGACACCTATACACCACAACCAGCACAATGTCCCCCAAGCAATATGGCTCACTTGGAAGTCACCTATACAACATGGCAACCAGCACAATGTCCCCCATGCAATATGCCTGACTTGGAAGTCACCTATACAACATGGCAAGCAGCACAATGTCCCCCATGCAATATGGCTGACTTGGAAGTCACCTATACAAGACAACCAGCACAATGTCCCCCATGCAATATGGCTGACTTGGAAGTCACCTATACAACATGGCAACCAGCACAATGTCCCCCATGCAATATGGCTGACTTGGAAGTCACCTATACAATACAACCAGCACAATGTCCCCCAAGCAATATGGCTGACTTGGAAGTCACCTATAGAACATGGCCACCAGCACAATGTCCCCCATGCAATATGGCTGACTTGGAAGTCACCTATACAAGACAACCAGCACAATGTCCCCCATGCAATATGGCTGACTTGGAAGTCACCTATAGAACATGGCCACCAGCACAATGTCCCCCATGCAATATGGCTGACTTGGAAGTCACCTATAGGACAATGCAACCAGCACAATGTCCCCCATGCAATATGGCTGACTTGGAAGTCACCTATAGAACATGGCCACCAGCACAATGTCCCCCAAGCAATATGGCTCACTTGGAAGTCACCTATACAATACAACCAGCACAACGTCCCCCAAGCAATATGGCTGACTTGGAAGTCACCTATACAAGACAACCAGCACAATGTCCCCCATGCAATATGGGTGACTTGGAAGTCACCTATACGACATGGCCACCAGCACAATGTCCCCCATGCAATATGGCTGACTTGGAAGTCACCTATACAATACAACAAGCACAATGTCCCCCATGCAATATGGCTGACTTGGAAGTCACCTATACAATACAACCAGCACAATGTCCCTCATGCAATATGGCTGATTTGGAAGTCACCTATACAAGACAACCAGCACAATGTCCCCCATGCAATATGGCTGACTTGGAAGTCACCTATACAACACAACCAGCACAATGTCCCCCAAGCAATATGGCTCACTTGGAAGTCACCTATACAACATGGCAACCAGCACAATGTCCCCCATGCAATATGCCTGACTTGGAAGTCACCTATACAACATGGCAACCAGCACAATGTCCCCCATGCAATATGGCTGACTTGGAAGTCACCTATACAATACAACCAGCACAATGTCCCCCAAGCAATATGGCTGAATTGGAAGTCACCTATAGAACATGGCCACCAGCACAATGTCCCACATGCAATATGGCTGACTTGGAAGTCACCTATACAAGACAACCAGCACAATGTCCCCCATGCAATATGGCTGACTTGGAAGTCAACTATAGAACATGGCCACCAGCACAATGTCCCCCATGCAATATGGCTGACTTGGAAGTCACCTATAGGACAATGCAACCAGCACAATGTCCCCCATGCAATATGGCTGACTTGGAAGTCACCTATAGAACATGGCCACCAGCACAATGTCCCCCAAGCAATATGGCTCACTTGGAAGTCACCTATACAATACAACCAGCACAATGTCCCCCATGCAATATGGCTGACTTGGAAGTCACCTATACAATACAACCAGCACAATGTCCCAAATGCAATATGGCTGACTTGGAAGTCACCTATAGAACATGGCCACCAGCACAATGTCCCCCATGCAATATGGCTGACTTGGAAGTCACCTATAGAACATGGCCACCAGCACAATGTCCCCCAAGCAATATGGCTGACTTGGAAGTTACCTATACAACATGGCCACCAGCACAATGTCCCCCATGCAACACGGCTGACTTGGAAGTCACCTATACAAGACAACCAGCACAATGTCCCCCATGCAATATGGCTGACTTGGAAGTCACCTATACAACACAACCAGCACAATGTCCCCCAAGCAATATGGCTCACTTGGAAGTCACCTATACAACATGGCAACCAGCACAATGTCCCCCATGCAATATGGCTGACTTGGAAGTCACCTATACAATACAACCAGCACAATGTCCCCCAAGAAATATGGCTGACTTGGAAGTCACCTATAGAACATGGCCACCAGCACAATGTCCCCCATGCAATATGGCTGACTTGGAAGTCACCTATACAAGACAAACAGCACAATGTCCCCCATGCAATATGGCTGACTTGGAAGTCACCTATAGAACATGGCCACCAGCACAATGTCCCCCATGCAATATGGCTGACTTGGAAGTCACCTATACAACATGGCAACCAGCACAATGTCCCCCAAGCAATATGGCTGACTTGGAAGTCACCTATAGAACATGGCCACCAGCACAATGTCCCCCAAGCAATATGGCTGACTTGGAAGTCACCTATAGAACATGGCAACCAGCACAATGTCCCCCAAGCAATATGGCTGACTTGGAAGTCACCTATACAAGACAACCAGCACAATGTCCCCCATGCAATATGGCTGACTTGGAAGTCACCTATAGGACATGGCAACCAGCAAAATGTCCCCCATGCAATATGGCTGACTTGGAAGTCACCTATACATACAACCAGCACAATGTCCCCCATGCAATATGGCTGACTTGGAAGTCACCTATACAATACAACCAGCACATTGTCCCCCATGCAATATGGCTGAATTGGAAGTCACCTATAGAAAATGGCAACCAGCACAATGTCCCCCAAGCAATATGGCTGACTTGGAAGTCACCTATACAAGACAACCAGCACAATGTCCCCCATGCAATATGGCTGACTTGGAAGTCACCTATACAATACAACCAGCACAATGTCCCCCATGCAATATGGCTGACTTGGAAGTCACCTATACAATACAACCAGCACAATGTCCCCCATGCAATATGGCTGACTTGGAAGTCACCTATACAACACAACCAGCACAATGTCCCCCATGCAATATGGCTGACTTGGAAGTCACCTAAACAACACAACCAGCACAATGTCCCCCATGCAATATGGCTGACTTGGAAGTCATCTATAGAACATGGCCACCAGCACAATGTCACCCATGCAATATGGCTCACTTGGAAGTCACCTATACAATACAACCAGCACAATGTCCCCCATGCAATATGGCTGACTTGGAAGTCACCTATACAATACAACCAGCACAATGTCCCCCATGCAATATGGCTGACTTGGAAGTCACCTATACAACACAACCAGCACAATGTCCCCCATGCAATATGGCTGACTTGGAAGTCACCTATACAACACAACCAGCACAATGTCCCCCATGCAATATGGCTCACTTGAAAGTCACCTATACAACATGGCAACCAGCACAATGTCCCCCATGCAATATGGCTGATTTGGAAGTCACCTATACAACATGGCAACCAGCACAATGTCCCCCATGCAATATGGCTGACTTGGAAGTCACCTATACAACATGGCAACCAGCACAATTTCCCCCATGTAATATGGCTGACTTGGAAGTCACCTATACAAGACAACCAGCACAATGTCCGCCAAGCAATATGGCTGACTTGGAAGTCACCTATACAAGACAACCAGCACAATGTCCTCCATGCAATATGGCTGACTTGGAAGTCACCTATACAAGACAACCAGCACAATGTCCTCCAAGCAATATGGCTGACTTGGAAGTCACCTATAGAACATGGCCACCAGCACAATGTCCCCCAAGCAATATGGCTCACTTGGAAGTCACCTATACAACATGGCAACCAGCACAATGTCCCCCATGCAATATGGCTGACTTGGAAGTCACCTATAGAACATGGCCACCTGCACAATGTCCCCCATGCAACACGACTGACTTGGAAGTCACCTATACAAGACAACCAGCACAATGTCCCCTATGCAATATGGCTGACTTGGAAGACACCTATACAACACAACCAGCACAATGTCCCCCAAGCAATATGGCTCACTTGGAAGTCACCTATACAACATGGCAACCAGCACAATGTCCCCCATGCAATATGGCTGACTTGGAAGTCACCTATACAACATGGCAACCAGCACAATTTCCCCCATGTAATATGGCTGACTTGGAAGTCACCTATACAAGACAACCAGCACAATGTCCGCCAAGCAATATGGCTGACTTGGAAGTCACCTATACAAGACAACCAGCACAATGTCCTCCATGCAATATGGCTGACTTGGAAGTCACCTATACAAGACAACCAGCACAATGTCCTCCAAGCAATATGGCTGACTTGGAAGTCACCTATAGAACATGGCCACCAGCACAATGTCCCCCAAGCAATATGGCTCACTTGGAAGTCACCTATACAACATGGCAACCAGCACAATGTCCCCCATGCAATATGGCTGACTTGGAAGTCACCTATAGAACATGGCCACCTGCACAATGTCCCCCATGCAACACGACTGACTTGGAAGTCACCTATACAAGACAACCAGCACAATGTCCCCTATGCAATATGGCTGACTTGGAAGACACCTATACAACACAACCAGCACAATGTCCCCCAAGCAATATGGCTCACTTGGAAGTCACCTATACAACATGGCAACCAGCACAATGTCCCTCATGCAATATGCCTGACTTGGAAGTCACCTATACAACATGGCAAGCAGCACAATGTCCCCCATGCAATATGGCTGACTTGGAAGTCACCTATACAAGACAACCAGCACAATGTCCCCCATGCAATATGGCTGACTTGGAAGTCACCTATACAACATGGCAACCAGCACAATGTCCCCCATGCAATATGGCTGACTTGGAAGTCACCTATACAATACAACCAGCACAATGTCCCAAATGCAATATGGCTGACTTGGAAGTCACCTATAGAACATGGCCACCAGCACAATGTCCCCCATGCAATATGGCTGACTTGGAAGTCACCTATAGCACATGGCCACCAACACAATGTCCCCCATGCAATATGGCTGACTTGGAAGTCACCTATACAAGACAACCAGCACAATGTCCCCCATGCAATATGGCTGACTTGGAAGTCACCTATACGACATGGCCACCAGCACAATGTCCCCCATGCAATATGGCTGACTTGGAAGTCACCTATACAATACAACCAGCACAATGTCCCCCATGCAATATGGCTGACTTGGAAGTCACCTATACAATACAACCAGCACAATGTCCCCCATGCAATATGGCTGATTTGGAAGTCACCTATACAACACAACCAGCACAATGTCCCCCATGCAATATGGCTGACTTTGAAGTCACCTATACAAGACAACCAGCACAATGTCCCAAATGCAATATGGCTGACTTGGAAGTCACCTATAGAACATGGCCACCAGCACAATGTCCCCCATGCAACACGGCTGACTTGGAAGTCACCTATACAAGACAACCAGCACATTGTCCCCCATGCAATATGGCTGAATTGGAAGTCACCTATAGAAAATGGCAACCAGCACAATGTCCCCCAAGCAATATGGCTGACTTGGAAGTCACCTATACAAGACAACCAGCACAATGTCCCCCATGCAATATGGCTGACTTGGAAGTCACCTATACAATACAACCAGCACAATGTCCCCCATGCAATATGGCTGACTTGGAAGTCACCTATACAATACAACCAGCACAATGTCCCCCATGCAATATGGCTGACTTGGAAGTCACCTATACAACACAACCAGCACAATGTCCCCCATGCAATATGGCTGACTTGGAAGTCACCTAAACAACACAACCAGCACAATGTCCCCCATGCAATATGGCTGACTTGGAAGTCATCTATAGAACATGGCCACCAGCACAATGTCCCCCATGCAATATGGCTCACTTGGAAGTCACCTATACAATACAACCAGCACAATGTCCCCCATGCAATATGGCTGACTTGGAAGTCACCTATACAATACAACCAGCACAATGTCCCCCATGCAATATGGCTGACTTGGAAGTCACCTATACAACACAACCAGCACAATGTCCCCCATGCAATATGGCTGACTTGGAAGTCACCTATACAACACAACCAGCACAATGTCCCCCATGCAATATGGCTCACTTGAAAGTCACCTATACAACATGGCAACCAGCACAATGTCCCCCATGCAATATGGCTGACTTGGAAGTCACCTATACAACATGGCAACCAGCACAATGTCCCCCATGCAATATGGCTGACTTGGAAGTCACCTATACAACATGGCAACCAGCACAATTTCCCCCATGTAATATGGCTGACTTGGAAGTCACCTATACAAGACAACCAGCACAATGTCCGCCAAGCAATATGGCTGACTTGGAAGTCACCTATACAAGACAACCAGCACAATGTCCTCCATGCAATATGGCTGACTTGGAAGTCACCTATACAAGACAACCAGCACAATGTCCTCCAAGCAATATGGCTGACTTGGAAGTCACCTATAGAACATGGCCACCAGCACAATGTCCCCCAAGCAATATGGCTCACTTGGAAGTCACCTATACAACATGGCAACCAGCACAATGTCCCCCATGCAATATGGCTGACTTGGAAGTCACCTATAGAACATGGCCACCTGCACAATGTCCCCCATGCAACACGACTGACTTGGAAGTCACCTATACAAGACAACCAGCACAATGTCCCCTATGCAATATGGCTGACTTGGAAGACACCTATACAACACAACCAGCACAATGTCCCCCAAGCAATATGGCTCACTTGGAAGTCACCTATACAACATGGCAACCAGCACAATGTCCCCCATGCAATATGGCTGACTTGGAAGTCACCTATACAACATGGCAACCAGCACAATTTCCCCCATGTAATATGGCTGACTTGGAAGTCACCTATACAAGACAACCAGCACAATGTCCGCCAAGCAATATGGCTGACTTGGAAGTCACCTATACAAGACAACCAGCACAATGTCCTCCATGCAATATGGCTGACTTGGAAGTCACCTATAGAACATGGCCACCAGCACAATGTCCCCCAAGCAATATGGCTCACTTGGAAGTCACCTATACAACATGGCAACCAGCACAATGTCCCCCATGCAATATGGCTGACTTGGAAGTCACCTATAGAACATGGCCACCTGCACAATGTCCCCCATGCAACACGACTGACTTGGAAGTCACCTATACAAGACAACCAGCACAATGTCCCCTATGCAATATGGCTGACTTGGAAGACACCTATACAACACAACCAGCACAATGTCCCCCAAGCAATATGGCTCACTTGGAAGTCACCTATACAACATGGCAACCAGCACAATGTCCCCCATGCAATATGCCTGACTTGGAAGTCACCTATACAACATGGCAAGCAGCACAATGTCCCCCATGCAATATGGCTGACTTGGAAGTCACCTATACAAGACAACCAGCACAATGTCCCCCATGCAATATGGCTGACTTGGAAGTCACCTATACAACATGGCAACCAGCACAATGTCCCCCATGCAATATGGCTGACTTGGAAGTCACCTACACAATACAACCAGCACAATGTCCCCCAAGCAATATGGCTGACTTGGAAGTCACCTATAGAACATGGCCACCAGCACAATGTCCCCCATGCAATATGGCTGACTTGGAAGTCACCTATAGCACATGGCCACCAGCACAATGTCCCCCATGCAATATGGCTGACTTGGAAGTCACCTATACAGCATGGCAACCAGCACAATGTCCCCCATGCAATATGGCTGACTTGGAAGTCACCTATACAATACAACCAGCACAATGTCCCAAATGCAATATGGCTGACTTGGAAGTCACCTATAGCACATGGCCACCAGCACAATGTCCCCCATGCAATATGGCTGACTTGGAAGTCACCTATACAACATGGCAACCAGCACAATGTCCCCCATGCAATATGGCTGACTTGGAAGTCACCTATACAAGACAACCAGCACAATGTCCCCCATGCAATATGGCTGACTTGGAAGTCACCTATACGACATGGCCACCAGCACAATGTCCCCCATGCAATATGGCTGACTTGGAAGTCACCTATACAATACAACCAGCACAATGTCCCCCATGCAATATGGCTGACTTGGAAGTCACCTATACAATACAACCAGCACAATGTCCCCCATGCAATATGGCTGATTTGGAAGTCACCTATACAACACAACCAGCACAATGTCCCCCATGCAATATGGCTGACTTGGAAGTCACCTATACAAGACAACCAGCACAATGTCCCAAATGCAATATGGCTGACTTGGAAGTCACCTATAGAACATGGCCACCAGCACAATGTCCCCCATGCAACACGGCTGACTTGGAAGTCACCTATACAAGACAACCAGCACTATGTCCCCCATGCAATATGGCTGACTTGGAAGTCACCTATACAACACAACCAGCACAATGTCCACCAAGCAATATGGCTCACTTGGAAGTCACCTATACAACATGGCAACCAGCACAATGTCCCCCATGCAATATGCCTGACTTGGAAGTCACCTATACAACATGGCAACCAGCACAATGTCCCCCATGCAATATGGCTGACTTGGAAGTCACCTATACAAGACAACCAGCACAATGTCCCCCATGCAATATGGCTGACTTGGAAGTCACCTATACAGCATGGCAACCAGCACAATGTCCCCCATGCAATATGGCTGACTTGGAAGTCACCTATACAATACAACCAGCACAATGTCCCCCAAGCAATATGGCTGACTTGGAAGTCACCTAAAGAACATGGCCACCAGCACAATGTCCCCCATGCAATATGGCTGACTTGGAAGTCACCTATAAAAGACAACCAGCACAATGTCCCCCATGCAATATGGCTGACTTGGAAGTCACCTATAGAACATGGCCACCAGCACAATGTCCCCCATGCAATATGGCTGACTTGGAAGTCACCTATAGGACAATGCAACCAGCACAATGTCCCCCATGCAATATGGCTGACTTGGAAGTCACCTATAGAACATGGCCACCAGCACAATGTCCCCCAAGCAATATGGCTCACTTGGAAGTCACCTATACAATACAACCAGCACAATGTCCCCCATGCAATATGGCTGACTTGGAAGTCACCTATACAATACAACCAGCACAATGTCCCAAATGCAATATGGCTGACTTGGAAGTCACCTATAGAACATGGCCACCAGCACAATGTCCCCCATGCAATATGGCTGACTTGGAAGTCACCTATACAACATGGCAACCAGCACAACGTCCCCCATGCAATATGGCTGACTTGGAAGTCACCTATACAATACAACCAGCACAATGTCCCCCAAGCAATATGGCTGACTTGGAAGTCACCTATACAAGACAACCAGCACAATGTCCCCCATGCAATATGGCTGACTTTGAAGTCACCTATACGACATGGCCAACAGCACAATGTCCCCCATGCAATATGGCTGACTTGGAAGTCACCTATACAATACAACCAGCACAATGTCCCCCATGCAATATGGCTGACTTGGAAGTCACCTATACAATACAACCAGCACAATGTCCCCCATGCAATATGGCTGATTTGGAAGTCACCTATACAACACAACCAGCACAATGTCCCCCATGCAATATGGCTGACTTGGAAGTCACCTATACAAGACAACCAGCACAATGTCCCCCATGCAATATGGCTGATTTGGAAGTCACCTATACAAGACAACCAGCACAATGTCCCCCATGCAATATGGCTGACTTGGAAGTCACCTATAGAACATGGCCACCAGCACAATGTCCCCAATGCAATATGGCAGACTTGGAAGTCACCTATACAACATGGCAACCAGCACAATGTCCCCCAAGCAATATGGCTGACTTGGAAGTCACCTATACAACATGGCAACCAGCACAATGTCCCCCAAGCAATATGGCTGACTTGGAAGTCACCTATAGAACATGGCAACTAGCACAATGTCCCCCAAGCAATATGGCTGACTTAAAAGTCACCTATACAAGACAACCAGCACAATTTCCCCCATGCAATATGGCTGACTTGGAAGTCACCTATAGGACATCGCAACCAGCACAATGTCCCCCATGCAATATGGCTGACTTGGAAGTCACCTATACAAAATGGCAACCAGCACAATGTCCCCCATGCAATATGGCTGACTTGGAAGTCACCTATACAATACAACCAGCACAATGTCCCCCATGCAACACGGCTGACTTGGAAGTCACCTATACAATACAACCAGCACAATGTCCCCCATGCAACACGGCTGACTTGGAAGTCACCTATACAAGACAACCAGCACAATGTCCCCCATGCAATATGGCTGACTTGGAAGTCACCTATAGAACATGGCCACCAGCACAATGTACCCCAAGCAATATGGCTGACTTGGAAGTCACCTATAGAACATGGCAACCAGCACAATGTCCCCCAAGCAATATGGCTGACTTGGAAGTCACCTATACAAGACAACCAGCACAATGTCCCCCATGCAATATGGCTGACTTGGAAGTCACCTATACAATACAACCAGCACAATGTCCCAAATGCAATATGGCTGACTTAGAAGTCACCTATAGAACATGGCCACCAGCACAATGTCCCCCATGCAATATGGCTGACTTGGAAGTCACCTATACAACATGGCAACCAGCACAATGTCCCCCATGCAATATGGCTGACTTGGAAGTCACCTATACAATACAACCAGCACAATGTCCCCCAAGCAATATGGCTGACTTGGAAGTCACCTATACAAGACAACCAGCACAATGTCCCCCATGCAAAATGGCTGACTTGGAAGTCACCTATACAATACAACCAGCACAATGTCCCCCATGCAATATGGCTGATTTGGAAGTCACCTATACAACACAACCAGCACAATGTCCCCCATGCAATATGGCTGACTTGGAAGTCACCTATACAAGACAACCAGCACAATGTCCCAAATGCAATATGGCTGACTTGGAAGTCACGTATAGAACATGGCCACCAGCACAATGTCCCCCATGCAATATGGATGACTTGGAAGTCACCTATAGAACATGGCAACCAGCACAATGTCCCCCATGCAATATGGCTGACTTGGAAGTCACCTATACAATACAACCAGCACAATGTCCCCCAAGCAATATGGCTGACTTGGAAGTCACCTATACAAGACAACCAGCACAATGTCCCCCATGCAATATAGCTGACTTGGAAGTCACCTTTACAACATGGCAACCAGCACAATGTCCCCCATGCAATATGGCTGACTTGGAAGTCACCTATACAATACAACCAGCACAATGTCCCAAATGCAATATGGCTGACTTAGAAGTCACCTATAGAACATGGCCACCAGCACAATGTCCCCCATGCAATATGGCTGACTTGGAAGTCACCTATACAACATGGCAACCAGCACAATGTCCCCCATGCAATATGGCTGACTTGGAAGTCACCTTTACAATACAACCAGCACAATGTCCCCCAAGCAATATTTCTGACTTGGAAGTCACCTATACAAGACAACCAGCACAATGTCCCCCATGCAATATGGCTGACATGGAATTCACCTATACAATACAACCAGCACAATGTCCCCCATGCAATATGGCTGATTTGGAAGTCACCTATACAACACAACCAGCACAATGTCCCCCATGCAATATGGCTGACTTGGAAGTCACCTATACAATACAACCAGCACAATGTCCCCCAAGCAATATGGCTGACTTGGAAGTCACCTATAGAACATGGCCACCAGCACAATGTCCCCCATGCAATATGGCTGACTTGGAAGTCACCTATAGCACATGGCCACCAGCACAATGTCCCCCATGCAATATGGCTGACTTGGAAGTCACCTATACAGCATGGCAACCAGCACAATGTCCCCCATGCAATATGGCTGACTTGGAAGTCACCTATACAATACAACCAGCACAATGTCCCAAATGCAATATGGCTGACTTGGAAGTCACCTATAGCACATGGCCACCAGCACAATGTCCCCCATGCAATATGGCTGACTTGGAAGTCACCTATACAACATGGCAACCAGCACAATGTCCCCCATGCAATATGGCTGACTTGGAAGTCACCTATACAAGACAACCAGCACAATGTCCCCCATGCAATATGGCTGACTTGGAAGTCACCTATACGACATGGCCACCAGCACAATGTCCCCCATGCAATATGGCTGACTTGGAAGTCACCTATACAATACAACCAGCACAATGTCCCCCATGCAATATGGCTGACTTGGAAGTCACCTATACAATACAACCAGCACAATGTCCCCCATGCAATATGGCTGATTTGGAAGTCACCTATACAACACAACCAGCACAATGTCCCCCATGCAATATGGCTGACTTGGAAGTCACCTATACAAGACAACCAGCACAATGTCCCAAATGCAATATGGCTGACTTGGAAGTCACCTATAGAACATGGCCACCAGCACAATGTCCCCCATGCAACACGGCTGACTTGGAAGTCACCTATACAAGACAACCAGCACAATGTCCCCCATGCAATATGGCTGACTTGGAAGTCACCTATACAACACAACCAGCACAATGTCCACCAAGCAATATGGCTCACTTGGAAGTCACCTATACAACATGGCAACCAGCACAATGTCCCCCATGCAATATGCCTGACTTGGAAGTCACCTATACAACATGGCAACCAGCACAATGTCCCCCATGCAATATGGCTGACTTGGAAGTCACCTATACAAGACAACCAGCACAATGTCCCCCATGCAATATGGCTGACTTGGAAGTCACCTATACAGCATGGCAACCAGCACAATGTCCCCCATGCAATATGGCTGACTTGGAAGTCACCTATACAATACAACCAGCACAATGTCCCCCAAGCAATATGGCTGACTTGGAAGTCACCTAAAGAACATGGCCACCAGCACAATGTCCCCCATGCAATATGGCTGACTTGGAAGTCACCTATAAAAGACAACCAGCACAATGTCCCCCATGCAATATGGCTGACTTGGAAGTCACCTATAGAACATGGCCACCAGCACAATGTCCCCCATGCAATATGGCTGACTTGGAAGTCACCTATAGGACAATGCAACCAGCACAATGTCCCCCATGCAATATGGCTGACTTGGAAGTCACCTATAGAACATGGCCACCAGCACAATGTCCCCCAAGCAATATGGCTCACTTGGAAGTCACCTATACAATACAACCAGCACAATGTCCCCCATGCAATATGGCTGACTTGGAAGTCACCTATACAATACAACCAGCACAATGTCCCAAATGCAATATGGCTGACTTGGAAGTCACCTATAGAACATGGCCACCAGCACAATGTCCCCCATGCAATATGGCTGACTTGTAAGTCACCTATACAACATGGCAACCAGCACAACGTCCCCCATGCAATATGGCTGACTTGGAAGTCACCTATACAATACAACCAGCACAATGTCCCCCAAGCAATATGGCTGACTTGGAAGTCACCTATACAAGACAACCAGCACAATGTCCCCCATGCAATATGGCTGACTTTGAAGTCACCTATACGACATGGCCAACAGCACAATGTCCCCCATGCAATATGGCTGACTTGGAAGTCACCTATACAATACAACCAGCACAATGTCCCCCATGCAATATGGCTGACTTGGAAGTCACCTATACAATACAACCAGCACAATGTCCCCCATGCAATATGGCTGATTTGGAAGTCACCTATACAACACAACCAGCACAATGTCCCCCATGCAATATGGCTGACTTGGAAGTCACCTATACAAGACAACCAGCACAATGTCCCCCATGCAATATGGCTGATTTGGAAGTCACCTATACAAGACAACCAGCACAATGTCCCCCATGCAATATGGCTGACTTGGAAGTCACCTATAGAACATGGCCACCAGCACAATGTCCCCAATGCAATATGGCAGACTTGGAAGTCACCTATACAACATGGCAACCAGCACAATGTCCCCCAAGCAATATGGCTGACTTGGAAGTCACCTATACAACATGGCAACCAGCACAATGTCCCCCAAGCAATATGGCTGACTTGGAAGTCACCTATAGAACATGGCAACTAGCACAATGTCCCCCAAGCAATATGGCTGACTTAAAAGTCACCTATAAAAGACAACCAGCACAATTTCCCCCATGCAATATGGCTGACTTGGAAGTCACCTATAGGACATCGCAACCAGCACAATGTCCCCCATGCAATATGGCTGACTTGGAAGTCACCTATACAACATGGCAACCAGCACAATGTCCCCCATGCAATATGGCTGACTTGGAAGTCACCTATACAATACAACCAGCACAATGTCCCCCATGCAACACGGCTGACTTGGAAGTCACCTATACAATACAACCAGCACAATGTCCCCCATGCAACACGGCTGACTTGGAAGTCACCTATACAAGACAACCAGCACAATGTCCCCCATGCAATATGGCTGACTTGGAAGTCACCTATAGAACATGGCCACCAGCACAATGTACCCCAAGCAATATGGCTGACTTGGAAGTCACCTATAGAACATGGCAACCAGCACAATGTCCCCCAAGCAATATGGCTGACTTGGAAGTCACCTATACAAGACAACCAGCACAATGTCCCCCATGCAATATGGCTGACTTGGAAGTCACCTATACAATACAACCAGCACAATGTCCCAAATGCAATATGGCTGACTTAGAAGTCACCTATAGAACATGGCCACCAGCACAATGTCCCCCATGCAATATGGCTGACTTGGAAGTCACCTATACAACATGGCAACCAGCACAATGTCCCCCATGCAATATGGCTGACTTGGAAGTCACCTATACAATACAACCAGCACAATGTCCCCCAAGCAATATGGCTGACTTGGAAGTCACCTATACAAGACAACCAGCACAATGTCCCCCATGCAAAATGGCTGACTTGGAAGTCACCTATACAATACAACCAGCACAATGTCCCCCATGCAATATGGCTGATTTGGAAGTCACCTATACAACACAACCAGCACAATGTCCCCCATGCAATATGGCTGACTTGGAAGTCACCTATACAAGACAACCAGCACAATGTCCCAAATGCAATATGGCTGACTTGGAAGTCACGTATAGAACATGGCCACCAGCACAATGTCCCCCATGCAATATGGATGACTTGGAAGTCACCTATAGAACATGGCAACCAGCACAATGTCCCCCATGCAATATGGCTGACTTGGAAGTCACCTATACAATACAACCAGCACAATGTCCCCCAAGCAATATGGCTGACTTGGAAGTCACCTATACAAGACAACCAGCACAATGTCCCCCATGCAATATAGCTGACTTGGAAGTCACCTTTACAACATGGCAACCAGCACAATGTCCCCCATGCAATATGGCTGACTTGGAAGTCACCTATACAACATGGCAACCAGCACAATGTCCCCCATGCAATATGGCTGACTTGGAAGTCACCTATACAATACAACCAGCACAATGTCCCCCAAGCAATATTTCTGACTTGGAAGTCACCTATACAAGACAACCAGCACAATGTCCCCCATGCAATATGGCTGACATGGAATTCACCTATACAATACAACCAGCACAATGTCCCCCATGCAATATGGCTGATTTGGAAGTCACCTATACAACACAACCAGCACAATGTCCCCCATGCAATATGGCTGACTTGGAAGTCACCTATACAATACAACCAGCACAATGTCCCCCAAGCAATATGGCTGACTTGGAAGTCACCTATAGAACATGGCCACCAGCACAATGTCCCCCATGCAATATGGCTGACTTGGAAGTCACCTATAGCACATGGCCACCAGCACAATGTCCCCCATGCAATATGGCTGACTTGGAAGTCACCTATACAGCATGGCAACCAGCACAATGTCCCCCATGCAATATGGCTGACTTGGAAGTCACCTATACAATACAACCAGCACAATGTCCCAAATGCAATATGGCTGACTTGGAAGTCACCTATAGCACATGGCCACCAGCACAATGTCCCCCATGCAATATGGCTGACTTGGAAGTCACCTATACAACATGGCAACCAGCACAATGTCCCCCATGCAATATGGCTGACTTGGAAGTCACCTATACAAGACAACCAGCACAATGTCCCCCATGCAATATGGCTGACTTGGAAGTCACCTATACGACATGGCCACCAGCACAATGTCCCCCATGCAATATGGCTGACTTGGAAGTCACCTATACAATACAACCAGCACAATGTCCCCCATGCAATATGGCTGACTTGGAAGTCACCTATACAATACAACCAGCACAATGTCCCCCATGCAATATGGCTGATTTGGAAGTCACCTATACAACACAACCAGCACAATGTCCCCCATGCAATATGGCTGACTTGGAAGTCACCTATACAAGACAACCAGCACAATGTCCCAAATGCAATATGGCTGACTTGGAAGTCACCTATAGAACATGGCCACCAGCACAATGTCCCCCATGCAACACGGCTGACTTGGAAGTCACCTATACAAGACAACCAGCACAATGTCCCCCATGCAATATGGCTGACTTGGAAGTCACCTATACAACACAACCAGCACAATGTCCACCAAGCAATATGGCTCACTTGGAAGTCACCTATACAACATGGCAACCAGCACAATGTCCCCCATGCAATATGCCTGACTTGGAAGTCACCTATACAACATGGCAACCAGCACAATGTCCCCCATGCAATATGGCTGACTTGGAAGTCACCTATACAAGACAACCAGCACAATGTCCCCCATGCAATATGGCTGACTTGGAAGTCACCTATACAGCATGGCAACCAGCACAATGTCCCCCATGCAATATGGCTGACTTGGAAGTCACCTATACAATACAACCAGCACAATGTCCCCCAAGCAATATGGCTGACTTGGAAGTCACCTAAAGAACATGGCCACCAGCACAATGTCCCCCATGCAATATGGCTGACTTGGAAGTCACCTATAAAAGACAACCAGCACAATGTCCCCCATGCAATATGGCTGACTTGGAAGTCACCTATAGAACATGGCCACCAGCACAATGTCCCCCATGCAATATGGCTGACTTGGAAGTCACCTATAGGACAATGCAACCAGCACAATGTCCCCCATGCAATATGGCTGACTTGGAAGTCACCTATAGAACATGGCCACCAGCACAATGTCCCCCAAGCAATATGGCTCACTTGGAAGTCACCTATACAATACAACCAGCACAATGTCCCCCATGCAACACGGCTGACTTGGAAGTCACCTATACAATACAACCAGCACAATGTCCCCCATGCAACACGGCTGACTTGGAAGTCACCTATACAAGACAACCAGCACAATGTCCCCCATGCAATATGGCTGACTTGGAAGTCACCTATAGAACATGGCCACCAGCACAATGTACCCCAAGCAATATGGCTGACTTGGAAGTCACCTATAGAACATGGCAACCAGCACAATGTCCCCCAAGCAATATGGCTGACTTGGAAGTCACCTATACAAGACAACCAGCACAATGTCCCCCATGCAATATGGCTGACTTGGAAGTCACCTATACAATACAACCAGCACAATGTCCCAAATGCAATATGGCTGACTTAGAAGTCACCTATAGAACATGGCCACCAGCACAATGTCCCCCATGCAATATGGCTGACTTGGAAGTCACCTATACAACATGGCAACCAGCACAATGTCCCCCATGCAATATGGCTGACTTGGAAGTCACCTATACAATACAACCAGCACAATGTCCCCCAAGCAATATGGCTGACTTGGAAGTCACCTATACAAGACAACCAGCACAATGTCCCCCATGCAAAATGGCTGACTTGGAAGTCACCTATACAATACAACCAGCACAATGTCCCCCATGCAATATGGCTGATTTGGAAGTCACCTATACAACACAACCAGCACAATGTCCCCCATGCAATATGGCTGACTTGGAAGTCACCTATACAAGACAACCAGCACAATGTCCCAAATGCAATATGGCTGACTTGGAAGTCACGTATAGAACATGGCCACCAGCACAATGTCCCCCATGCAATATGGATGACTTGGAAGTCACCTATAGAACATGGCAACAAGCACAATGTCCCCCATGCAATATGGCTGACTTGGAAGTCACCTATACAATACAACCAGCACAATGTCCCCCAAGCAATATGGCTGACTTGGAAGTCACCTATACAAGACAACCAGCACAATGTCCCCCATGCAATATAGCTGACTTGGAAGTCACCTTTACAACATGGCAACCAGCACAATGTCCCCCATGCAATATGGCTGACTTGGAAGTCACCTATACAACATGGCAACCAGCACAATGTCCCCCATGCAATATGGCTGACTTGGAAGTCACCTATACAATACAACCAGCACAATGTCCCCCAAGCAATATTTCTGACTTGGAAGTCACCTATACAAGACAACCAGCACAATGTCCCCCATGCAATATGGCTGACATGGAATTCACCTATACAATACAACCAGCACAATGTCCCCCATGCAATATGGCTGATTTGGAAGTCACCTATACAACACAACCAGCACAATGTCCCCCATGCAATATGGCTGACTTGGAAGTCACCTATACAATACAACCAGCACAATGTCCCCCAAGCAATATGGCTGACTTGGAAGTCACCTATAGAACATAGCCACCAGCACAATGTCCCCCATGCAATATGGCTGACTTGGAAGTCACCTATAGCACATGGCCACCAGCACAATGTCCCCCATGCAATATGGCTGACTTGGAAGTCACCTATACAGCATGGCAACCAGCACAATGTCCCCCATGCAATATGGCTGACTTGGAAGTCACCTATACAATACAACCAGCACAATGTCCCAAATGCAATATGGCTGACTTGGAAGTCACCTATAGCACATGGCCACCAGCACAATGTCCCCCATGCAATATGGCTGACTTGGAAGTCACCTATACAACATGGCAACCAGCACAATGTCCCCCATGCAATATGGCTGACTTGGAAGTCACCTATACAAGACAACCAGCACAATGTCCCCCATGCAATATGGCTGACTTGGAAGTCACCTATACGACATGGCCACCAGCACAATGTCCCCCATGCAATATGGCTGACTTGGAAGTCACCTATACAATACAACCAGCACAATGTCCCCCATGCAATATGGCTGACTTGGAAGTCACCTATACAATACAACCAGCACAATGTCCCCCATGCAATATGGCTGATTTGGAAGTCACCTATACAACACAACCAGCACAATGTCCCCCATGCAATATGGCTGACTTGGAAGTCACCTATACAAGACAACCAGCACAATGTCCCAAATGCAATATGGCTGACTTGGAAGTCACCTATAGAACATGGCCACCAGCACAATGTCCCCCATGCAACACGGCTGACTTGGAAGTCACCTATACAAGACAACCAGCACAATGTCCCCCATGCAATATGGCTGACTTGGAAGTCACCTATACAACACAACCAGCACAATGTCCACCAAGCAATATGGCTCACTTGGAAGTCACCTATACAACATGGCAACCAGCACAATGTCCCCCATGCAATATGCCTGACTTGGAAGTCACCTATACAACATGGCAACCAGCACAATGTCCCCCATGCAATATGGCTGACTTGGAAGTCACCTATACAAGACAACCAGCACAATGTCCCCCATGCAATATGGCTGACTTGGAAGTCACCTATACAGCATGGCAACCAGCACAATGTCCCCCATGCAATATGGCTGACTTGGAAGTCACCTATACAATACAACCAGCACAATGTCCCCCAAGCAATATGGCTGACTTGGAAGTCACCTAAAGAACATGGCCACCAGCACAATGTCCCCCATGCAATATGGCTGACTTGGAAGTCACCTATAAAAGACAACCAGCACAATGTCCCCCATGCAATATGGCTGACTTGGAAGTCACCTATAGAACATGGCCACCAGCACAATGTCCCCCATGCAATATGGCTGACTTGGAAGTCACCTATAGGACAATGCAACCAGCACAATGTCCCCCATGCAATATGGCTGACTTGGAAGTCACCTATAGAACATGGCCACCAGCACAATGTCCCCCAAGCAATATGGCTCACTTGGAAGTCACCTATACAATACAACCAGCACAATGTCCCCCATGCAATATGGCTGACTTGGAAGTCACCTATACAATACAACCAGCACAATGTCCCAAATGCAATATGGCTGACTTGGAAGTCACCTATAGAACATGGCCACCAGCACAATGTCCCCCATGCAATATGGCTGACTTGGAAGTCACCTATACAACATGGCAACCAGCACAACGTCCCCCATGCAATATGGCTGACTTGGAAGTCACCTATACAATACAACCAGCACAATGTCCCCCAAGCAATATGGCTGACTTGGAAGTCACCTATACAAGACAACCAGCACAATGTCCCCCATGCAATATGGCTGACTTTGAAGTCACCTATACGAAATGGCCAACAGCACAATGTCCCCCATGCAATATGGCTGACTTGGAAGTCACCTATACAATACAACCAGCACAATGTCCCCCATGCAATATGGCTGACTTGGAAGTCACCTATACAATACAACCAGCACAATGTCCCCCATGCAATATGGCTGATTTGGAAGTCACCTATACAACACAACCAGCACAATGTCCCCCATGCAATATGGCTGACTTGGAAGTCACCTATACAAGACAACCAGCACAATGTCCCCCATGCAATATGGCTGATTTGGAAGTCACCTATACAAGACAACCAGCACAATGTCCCCCATGCAATATGGCTGACTTGGAAGTCACCTATAGAACATGGCCACCAGCACAATGTCCCCAATGCAATATGGCAGACTTGGAAGTCACCTATACAACATGGCAACCAGCACAATGTCCCCCAAGCAATATGGCTGACTTGGAAGTCACCTATACAACATGGCAACCAGCACAATGTCCCCCAAGCAATATGGCTGACTTGGAAGTCACCTATAGAACATGGCAACTAGCACAATGTCCCCCAAGCAATATGGCTGACTTAAAAGTCACCTATACAAGACAACCAGCACAATTTCCCCCATGCAATATGGCTGACTTGGAAGTCACCTATAGGACATCGCAACCAGCACAATGTCCCCCATGCAATATGGCTGACTTGGAAGTCACCTATACAACATGGCAACCAGCACAATGTCCCCCATGCAATATGGCTGACTTGGAAGTCACCTATACAATACAACCAGCACAATGTCCCCCATGCAACACGGCTGACTTGGAAGTCACCTATACAATACAACCAGCACAATGTCCCCCATGCAACACGGCTGACTTGGAAGTCACCTATACAAGACAACCAGCACAATGTCCCCCATGCAATATGGCTGACTTGGAAGTCACCTATAGAACATGGCCACCAGCACAATGTACCCCAAGCAATATGGCTGACTTGGAAGTCACCTATAGAACATGGCAACCAGCACAATGTCCCCCAAGCAATATGGCTGACTTGGAAGTCACCTATACAAGACAACCAGCACAATGTCCCCCATGCAATATGGCTGACTTGGAAGTCACCTATACAATACAACCAGCACAATGTCCCAAATGCAATATGGCTGACTTAGAAGTCACCTATAGAACATGGCCACCAGCACAATGTCCCCCATGCAATATGGCTGACTTGGAAGTCACCTATACAACATGGCAACCAGCACAATGTCCCCCATGCAATATGGCTGACTTGGAAGTCACCTATACAATACAACCAGCACAATGTCCCCCAAGCAATATGGCTGACTTGGAAGTCACCTATACAAGACAACCAGCACAATGTCCCCCATGCAAAATGGCTGACTTGGAAGTCACCTATACAATACAACCAGCACAATGTCCCCCATGCAATATGGCTGATTTGGAAGTCACCTATACAACACAACCAGCACAATGTCCCCCATGCAATATGGCTGACTTGGAAGTCACCTATACAAGACAACCAGCACAATGTCCCAAATGCAATATGGCTGACTTGGAAGTCACGTATAGAACATGGCCACCAGCACAATGTCCCCCATGCAATATGGATGACTTGGAAGTCACCTATAGAACATGGCAACCAGCACAATGTCCCCCATGCAATATGGCTGACTTGGAAGTCACCTATACAATACAACCAGCACAATGTCCCCCAAGCAATATGGCTGACTTGGAAGTCACCTATACAAGACAACCAGCACAATGTCCCCCATGCAATATAGCTGACTTGGAAGTCACCTTTACAACATGGCAACCAGCACAATGTCCCCCATGCAATATGGCTGATTTGGAAGTCACCTATACAATACAACCAGCACAATGTCCCCCATGCAACACGGCTGACTTGGAAGTCACCTATACAAGACAACCAGCACAATGTCCCCCATGCAATATGGCTGACTTGGAAGTCACCTATAGAACATGGCCACCAGCACAATGTCCCCCAAGCAATATGGCTGACTTGGAAGTCACCTATAGAACATGGCAACCAGCACAATGTCCCCCAAGCAATATGGCTGACTTGGAAGTCACCTATACAAGACAACCAGCACAATGTCCCCCATGCAATATGGCTGACTTGGAAGTCACCTATACAATACAACCAGCACAATGTCCCAAATGCAATATGGCTGACTTAGAAGTCACCTATAGAACATGGCCACCAGCACAATGTCCCCCATGCAATATGGCTGACTTGGAAGTCACCTATACAACATGGCAACCAGCACAATGTCCCCCATGCAATATGGCTGACTTGGAAGTCACCTATACAATACAACCAGCACAATGTCCCCCAAGCAATATTTCTGACTTGGAAGTCACCTATACAAGACAACCAGCACAATGTCCCCCATGCAATATGGCTGACATGGAATTCACCTATACAATACAACCAGCACAATGTCCCCCATGCAATATGGCTGATTTGGAAGTCACCTATACAACACAACCAGCACAATGTCCCCCATGCAATATGGCTGACTTGGAAGTCACCTATACAAGACAACCAGCACAATGTCCCAAATGCAATATGGCTGACTTGGAAGTCACGTATAGAACATGGCCACCAGCACAATGTCCCCCATGCAATATGGATGACTTGGAAGTCACCTATAGAACATGGCAACCAGCACAATGTCCCCCATGCAATATGGCTGACTTGGAAGTCACCTATACAATACAACCAGCACAATGTCCCCCAAGCAATATGGCTGACTTGGAAGTCACCTATACAAGACAACCAGCACAATGTCCCCCATGCAATATGGCTGACTTGGAAGTCACCTTTACAACATGGCAACCAGCACAATGTCCCCCATGCAATATGGCTGACTTGGAAGTCACCTATACAATACAACCAGCACAATGTCCCCCATGCAACACGGCTGACTTGGAAGTCACCTATACAAGACAACCAGCACAATGTCCCCCATGCAATATGGCTGACTTGGAAGTCACCTATAGAACATGGCCACCAGCACAATGTCCCCCAAGCAATATGGCTGACTTGGAAGTCACCTATAGAACATGGCAACCAGCACAATGTCCCCCAGGCAATATGGCTGACTTGGAAGTCACCTATACAAGACAACCAGCACAATGTCCCCCATGCAATATGGCTGACTTAGAAGTCACCTATAGAACATGGCCACCAGCACAATGTCCCCCATGCAATATGGCTGACTTGGAAGTCACCTATACAACATGGCAACCAGCACAATGTCCCCCATGCAATATGGCTGACTTGGAAGTCACCTATACAATACAACAAGAACAATGTCCCCCAAGCAATATGGCTGACTTGGAAGTCACCTATACAAGACAACCAGCACAATGTCCCCCATGCAATATGGCTGACTTGGAAGTCACCTATACAATACAACCAGCACAATGTCCCCCATGCAATATGGCTGATTTGGAAGTCACCTATACAACACAACCAGCACAATGTCCCCCATGCAATATGGCTGACTTGGAAGTCACCTATACTAGACAACTAGCACAATGTCCCAAATGCAATATGGCTGACTTGGAAGTCACGTATAGAACATGGCCACCAGCACAATGTCCCCCATGCAATATGGATGACTTGGAAGTCACCTATAGAACATGGCAACCAGCACAATGTCCCCCATGCAATATGGCTGACTTGGAAGTCACCTATACAATACAACCAGCACAATGTCCCCCAAGCAATATGGCTGACTTGGAAGTCACCTATACAAGACAACCAGCACAATGTCCCCCATGCAATATGGCTGACTTGGAAGTCACCTATAGGACATGGCCACCAGCACAATGTCCCCCATGCAATATGGCTGACTTGGAAGTCACCTATACAATACAACCAGCACAATGTCCCCCATGCAACACGGCTGACTTGGAAGTCACCTATACAAGACAACCAGCACAATGTCCCCCATGCAATATGGCTGACTTGGAAGTTACCTATAGAACATGGCCACCAGCACAATGTCCCCCAAGCAATATGGCTGACTTGGAAGTCACCTATAGAACATGGCAACCAGCACAATGTCCCCCAAGCAATATGGCTGACTTGGAAGTCACCTATACAAGACAACCAGCACAATGTCCCCCATGCAATATGGCTGACTTGGAAGTCACCTATACAATACAACCAGCACAATGTCCCAAATGCAATATGGCTGACTTAGAAGTCACCTATAGAACATGGCCACCAGCACAATGTCCCCCATGCAATATGGCTGACTTGGAAGTCACCTATACAACATGGCAACCAGCACAATGTCCCCCATGCAATATGGCTGACTTGGAAGTCACCTATACAATACAACCAGCACAATGTCCCCCAAGCAATATGGCTGACTTGGAAGTCACCTATACAAGACAACCAGCACAATGTCCCCCATGCAATATGGCTGACTTGGAAGTCACCTATACAATACAACCAGCACAATGTCCCCCATGCAATATGGCTGATTTGGAAGTCACCTATACAACACAACCAGCACAATGTCCCCCATGCAATATGGCTGACTTGGAAGTCACCTATACAAGACAACCAGCACAATGTCCCAAATGCAATATGGCTGACTTGGAAGTCACGTATAGAACATGGCCACCAGCACAATGTCCCCCATGCAATATGGATGACTTGGAAGTCACCTATAGAACATGGCAACCAGCACAATGTCCCCCATGCAATATGGCTGACTTGGAAGTCACCTATACAATACAACCAGCACAATGTCCCCCAAGCAATATGGCTGACTTGGAAGTCACCTATACAAGACAACCAGCACAATGTCCCCCATGCAATATGGCTGACTTGGAAGTCACCTATAGGACATGGCCACCAGCACAATGTCCCCCATGCAATATGGCTGACTTGGAAGTCACCTATACAACATGGCAACCAGCACAATGTCCCCCATGCAATATGGCTGACTTGGAAGTCACCTATACAACATGGCAACCAGCACAATTTCCCCCATGTAATATGGCTGACTTGGAAGTCACCTATACAAGACAACCAGCACAATGTCCGCCAAGCAATATGGCTGACTTGGAAGTCACCTATACAAGACAACCAGCACAATGTCCTCCATGCAATATGGCTGACTTGGTGGTCACCTATACAAGACAACCAGCACAATGTCCTCCAAGCAATATGGCTGACTTGGAAGTCACCTATAGAACATGGCCACCAGCACAATGTCCCCCATGCAATATGGCTGACTTGGAAGTCACCTATACAACATGGCAACCAGAACAATGTCCCCCAAGCAATATGGCTCACTTGGAAGTCACCTATACAACATGGCAACCAGCACAATGTCCCCCATGCAATATGGCTGACTTGGAAGTCACCTATAGAACATGGCCACCAGCACAATGTCCCCCATGCAACACGACTGACTTGGAAGTCACCTATACAAGACAACCAGCACAATGTCCCCTATGCAATATGGCTGACTTGGAAGACACCTATACAACACAACCAGCACAATGTCCCCCAAGCAATATGGCTCACTTGGAAGTCACCTATACAACATGGCAACCAGCACAATGTCCCCCATGCAATATGCCTGACTTGGAAGTCACCTATACAACATGGCAAGCAGCACAATGTCCCCCATGCAATATGGCTGACTTGGAAGTCACCTATACAAGACAACCAGCACAATGTCCCCCATGCAATATGGCTGACTTGGAAGTCACCTATACAACATGGCAACCAGCACAATGTCCCCCATGCAATATGGCTGACTTGGAAGTCACCTATACAATACAACCAGCACAATGTCCCCCAAGCAATATGGCTGACTTGGAAGTCACCTATAGAACATGGCCACCAGCACAATGTCCCCCATGCAATATGGCTGACTTGGAAGTCACCTATACAAGACAACCAGCACAATGTCCCCCATGCAATATGGCTGACTTGGAAGTCACCTATAGAACATGGCCACCAGCACAATGTCCCCCATGCAATATGGCTGACTTGGAAGTCACCTATAGGACAATGCAACCAGCACAATGTCCCCCATGCAATATGGCTGACTTGGAAGTCACCTATAGAACATGGCCACCAGCACAATGTCCCCCAAGCAATATGGCTCACTTGGAAGTCACCTATACAATACAACCAGCACAATGTCCCCCATGCAATATGGCTGACTTGGAAGTCACCTATACAATACAACCAGCACAATGTCCCAAATGCAATATGGCTGACTTGGAATTCACCTATAGCACATGGCCACCAGCACAATGTCCCCCATGCAATATGGCTGACTTGGAAGTCACCTATACAACATGGCAACCAGCACAATGTCCCCCATGCAATATGGCTGACTTGGAAGTCACCTATACAATACAACCAGCACAATGTCCCCCAAGCAATATGGCTGACTTGGAAGTCACCTATACAAGACAACCAGCACAATGTCCCCCATGCAATATGGCTGACTTGGAAGTCACCTATACGACATGGCCACCAGCACAATGTCCCCCATGCAATATGGCTGACTTGGAAGTCACCTATACAATACAACCAGCACAATGTCCCCCATGCAATATGGCTGACTTGGAAGTCACCTATACAATACAACCAGCACAATGTCCCCCATGCAATATGGCTGATTTGGAAGTCACCTATACAACACAACCAGCACAATGTCCCCCATGCAATATGGCTGACTTGGAAGTCACCTATACAAGACAACCAGCACAATGTCCCAAATGCAATATGGCTGACTTGGAAGTCACCTATAGAACATGGCCACCAGCACAATGTCCCCCATGCAACACGGCTGACTTGGAAGTCACCTATACAAGACAACCAGCACAATGTCCCCCATGCAATATGGCTGACTTGGAAGTCACCTATACAACACAACCAGCACAATGTCCCCCAAGCAATATGGCTCACTTGGAAGTCACCTATACAACATGGCAACCAGCACAATGTCCCCCATGCAATATGCCTGACTTGGAAGTCACCTATACAACATGGCAACCAGCACAATGTCCCCCATGCAATATGGCTGACTTGGAAGTCACCTATACAAGACAACCAGCACAATGTCCCCCATGCAATATGGCTGACTTGGAAGTCACCTATACAGCATGGCAACCAGCACAATGTCCCCCATGCAATATGGCTGACTTGGAAGTCACCTATACAATACAACCAGCACAATGTCCCCCAAGCAATATGGCTGACTTGGAAGTCACCTATAGAACATGGCCACCAGCACAATGTCCCCCATGCAATATGGCTGACTTGGAAGTCACCTATACAAGACAACCAGCACAATGTCCCCCATGCAATATGGCTGACTTGGAAGTCACCTATAGAACATGGCCACCAGCACAATGTCCCCCATGCAATATGGCTGACTTGGAAGTCACCTATAGGACAATGCAACCAGCACAATGTCCCCCATGCAATATGGCTGACTTGGAAGTCCCCTATAGAACATGGCCACCAGCACAATGTCCCCCAAGCAATATGGCTCACTTGGAAGTCACCTATACAATACAACCAGCACAATGTCCCCCATGCAATATGGCTGACTTGGAAGTCACCTATACAATACAACCAGCACAATGTCCCAAATGCAATATGGCTGACTTGGAAGTCACCTATAGAACATGGCCACCAGCACAATGTTCCCCATGCAATATGGCTGACTTGGAAGTCACCTATAAAACATGGCAACCAGCACAATGTCCCCCATGCAATATGGCTGACTTGGAAGTCACCTATACAATACAACCAGCACAATGTCCCCCAAGCAATATGGCTGACTTGGAAGTCACCTATACAAGACAACCAGCACAATGTCCCCCATGCAATATGGCTGACTTGGAAGTCACCTATACGACATGGCCAACAGCACAATGTCCCCCATGCAATATGGCTGACTTGGAAGTCACCTATACAATACAACCAGCACAATGTCCCCCATGCAATATGGCTGATTTGGAAGTCACCTATACAACACAACCAGCACAATGTCCCCCATGCAATATGGCTGACTTGGAAGTCACCTATACAAGACAACCAGCACAATGTCCCAAATGCAATATGGCTGACTTGGAAGTCACCTATAGAACATGGCCACCAGCACAATGTCCCCCATGCAACACGGCTGACTTGGAAGTCACCTATACAAGACAACCAGCACAATGTCCCCCATGCAATATGGCTGACTTGGAAGTCACCTATACAACACAACCAGCACAATGTCCCCCAAGCAATATGGCTCACTTGGAAGTCACCTATACAACATGGCAACCAGCACAATGTCCCCCATGCAATATGCCTGACTTGGAAGTCACCTATACAACATGGCAACCAGCATAATGTCCCCCATGCAATATGGCTGACTTGGAAGTCACCTATACAAGACAACCAGCACAATGTCCCCCATGCAATATGGCTGACTTGGAAGTCACCTATACAGCATGGCAACCAGCACAATGTCCCCCATGCAATATGGCTGACTTGGAAGTCACCTATACAATACAACCAGCACATTGTCCCCCAAGCAATATGGCTGACTTGGAAGTCACCTATAGAACATGGCCACCAGCACAATGTCCCCCAAGCAATATGGCTGACTTGGAAGTCACCTATACAAGACAACCAGCACAATGTCCCCCATGCAATATGGCTGACTTGGAAGTCACCTATAGAACATGGCCACCAGCACAATGTCCCCCATGCAATATGGCTGACTTGGAAGTCACCTATAGGACAATGCAACCAGCACAATGTCCCCCATGCAATATGGCTGACTTGGAAGTCACCTATAGAACATGGCCACCAGCACAATGTCCCCCAAGCAATATAGCTCACTTGGAAGTCACCTATACAATACAACCAGCACAATGTCCCCCATGCAATATGGCTAACTTGGAAGTCACCTATACAATACAACCAGCACAATGTCCCAAATGCAATATGGCTGACTTGGAAGTCACCTATAGAACATGGCCACCAGCACAATGTCCCCCATGCAATATGGCTGACTTGGAAGTCACCTATACAACATGGCCACCAGCACAATGTCCCCCATGCAATATGGCTGACTTGGAAGTCACCTATAGGACAATGCAACCAGCACAATGTCCCCCATGCAATATGGCTGACTTGGAAGTCACCTATAAAACATGGCCACCAGCACAATGTCCCCCAAGCAATATGGCTCACTTGGAAGTCACCTATACAATACAACCAGCACAATGTCCCCCATGCAATATGGCTGACTTGGAAGTCACCTATACAATACAACCAGCACAATGTCCCAAATGCAATATGGCTGACTTTGGAAGTCACCTATAGCACATGGCCACCAGCACAATGTCCCCCATGCAATATGGCTGACTTGGAAGTCACCTATACAACATGGCAACCAGCACAATGTCCCCCATGCAATATGGCTGACTTGGAAGTCACCTATACAATACAACCTGCACAATGTCCCCCAAGCAATATGGCTGACTTGGAAGTCACCTATACAAGACAACCAGCACAATGTCCCCCATGCAATATGGCTGACTTGGAAGTCACCTATACGACATGGCCACCAGCACAATGTCCCCCATGCAATATGGCTGACTTGGAAGTCACCTATACAATACAACCAGCACAATGTCCCCCATGCAATATGGCTGACTTGGAAGTCACCTATACAATACAACCAGCACAATGTCCCCCATGCAATATGGCTGATTTGGAAGTCACCTATACAACACAACCAGCACAATGTCCCCCATGCAATATGGCTGACTTGGAAGTCACCTATACAAGACAACCAGCACAATGTCCCAAATGCAATATGGCTGACTTGGAAGTCACCTATAGAACATGGCCACCAGCACAATGTCCCCCATGCAACACGGCTGACTTGGAAGTCACCTATACAAGACAACCAGCACAATGTCCCCCATGCAATATGGCTGACTTGGAAGTCACCTATACAACACAACCAGCACAATGTCCCCCAAGCAATATGGCTCACTTGGAAGTCACCTATACAACATGGCAACCAGCACAATGTCCCCCATGCAATATGCCTGACTTGGAAGTCACCTATACAACATGGCAACCAGCACAATGTCCCCCATGCAATATGGCTGACTTGGAAGTCACCTATACAAGACAACCAGCACAATGTCCCCCATGCAATATGGCTGACTTGGAAGTCACCTATACAGCATGGCAACCAGCACAATGTCCCCCATGCAATATGGCTGACTTGGAAGTCACCTATACAATACAACCAGCACAATGTCCCCCAAGCAATATGGCTGACTTGGAAGTCACCTATAGAACATGGCCACCAGCACAATGTCCCCCATGCAATATGGCTGACTTGGAAGTCACCTATACAAGACAACCAGCACAATGTCCCCCATGCAATATGCCTGACTTGGAAGTCACCTATAGAACATGGCCACTAGCACAATGTCCCCCATGCAATATGGCTGACTTGGAAGTCACCTATAGGACAATGCAACCAGCACAATGTCCCCCATTCAATATGGCTGACTTGGAAGTCACCTATAGAACATGGCCACCAGCACAATGTCCCCCAAGCAATATGGCTCACTTGGAAGTCACCTATACAATACAACCAGCACAATGTCCCCCATGCAATATGGCTGACTTGGAAGTCACCTATACAATACAACCAGCACAATGTCCCAAATGCAATATGGCTGACTTGGAAGTCACCTATAGAACATGGCCACCAGCACAATGTCCCCCATGCAATATGGCTGACTTGGAAGTCACCTATACAACATGGCAACCAGCACAATGTCCCCCATGCAATATGGCTGACTTGGAAGTCACCTATACAATAAAACCAGCACAATGTCCCCCAAGCAATATGGCTGACTTGGAAGTCACCTATACAAGACAACCAGCACAATGTCCCCCATGCAATATGGCTGACTTGGAAGTCACCTATACGACATGGCCAACAGCACAATGTCCCCCATGCAATATGGCTGACTTGGAAGTCACCTATACAATACAACCAGCACAATGTCCCCCATGCAATATGGCTGACTTGGAAGTCACCTATACAATACAACCAGCACAATGTCCCAAATGCAATATGGCTGACTTGGAAGTCACCTATAGAACATGGCCACCAGCACAATGTCCCCCATGCAATATGGCTGACTTGGAAGTCACCTATACAACATGGCAACCAGCACAATGTCCCCCATGCAATATGGCTGACTTGGAAGTCACCTATACAATACAACCAGCACAATGTCCCCCAAGCAATATGGCTGACTTGGAAGTCACCTATACAAGACAACCAGCACAATGTCCCCCATGCAATATGGCTGACTTGGAAGTCACCTATACGACATGGCCAACAGCACAATGTCCCCCATGCAATATGGCTGACTTGGAAGTCACCTATACAATACAACCAGCACAATGTCCCCCATGCAATATGGCTGATTTGGAAGTCACCTATACAACACAACCAGCACAATGTCCCCCATGCAATATGGCTGACTTGGAAGTCACCTATACAAGACAACCAGCACAATGTCCCAAATGCAATATGGCTGACTTGGAAGTCACCTATAGAACATGGCCACCAGCACAATGTCCCCCATGCAACACGGCTGACTTGGAAGTCACCTATACAAGACAACCAGCACAATGTCCCCCATGCAATATGGCTGACTTGGAAGTCACCTATACAACACAACCAGCACAATGTCCCCCAAGCAATATGGCTCACTTGGAAGTCACCTATACAACATGGCAACCAGCACAATGTCCCCCATGCAATATGCCTGACTTGGAAGTCACCTATACAACATGGCAACCAGCACAATGTCCCCCATGCAATATGGCTGACTTGGAAGTCACCTATACAAGACAACCAGCACAATGTCCCCCATGCAATATGGCTGACTTGGAAGTCACCTATACAGCATGGCAACCAGCACAATGTCCCCCATGCAATATGGCTGACTTGGAAGTCACCTATACAATACAACCAGCACATTGTCCCCCAAGCAATATGGCTGACTTGGAAGTCACCTATAGAACATGGCCACCAGCACAATGTCCCCCATGCAATATGGCTGACTTGGAAGTCACCTATACAAGACAACCAGCACAATGTCCCCCATGCAATATGGCTGACTTGGAAGTCACCTATAGAACATGGCCACCAGCACAATGTCCCCCATGCAATATGGCTGACTTGGAAGTCACCTATAGGACAATGCAACCAGCACAATGTCCCCCATGCAATATGGCTGACTTGGAAGTCACCTATAGAACATGGCCACCAGCACAATGTCCCCCAAGCAATATGGCTCACTTGGAAGTCACCTATACAATACAACCAGCACAATGTCCCCATTGCAATATGCCTGACTTGGAAGTCACCTATACAATACAACCAGCACAATGTCCCAAATGCAATATGGCTGACTTGGAAGTCACCTATAGAACATGGCCACCAGCACAATGTCCCCCATGCAATATGGCTGACTTGGAAGTCACCTATACAACATGGCCACCAGCACAATGTCCCCCATGCAATATGGCTGACTTGGAAGTCACCTATAGGACAATGCAACCAGCACAATGTCCCCCATGCAATATGGCTGACTTGGAAGTCACCTATAGAACATGGCCACCAGCACAATGTCCCCCAAGCAATATGGCTCACTTGGAAGTCACCTATACAATACAACCAGCACAATGTCCCCCATGCAATATGGCTGACTTGGAAGTCACCTATACAATACAACCAGCACAATGTCCCAAATGCAATATGGCTGACTTGGAAGTCACCTATAGCACATGGCCACCAGCAAAATGTCCCCCATGCAATATGGCTGACTTGGAAGTCACCTATACAACATGGCAACCAGCACAATGTCCCCCATGCAATATGGCTGACTTGGAAGTCACCTATACAATACAACCAGCACAATGTCCCCCAAGCAATATGGCTGACTTGGAAGTCACCTATACAAGACAACCAGCACAATGTCCCCCATGCAATATGGCTGACTTGGAAGTCACCTATACGACATGGCCACCAGCACAATGTCCCCCATGCAATATGGCTGACTTGGAAGTCACCTATACAATACAACCAGCACAATGTCCCCCATGCAATATGGCTGACTTGGAAGTCACCTATACAATACAACCAGCACAATGTCCCCCATGCAATATGGCTGATTTGGAAGTCACCTATACAACACAACCAGCACAATGTCCCCCATGCAATATGGCTGACTTGGAAGTCACCTATACAAGACAACCAGCACAATGTCCCAAATGCAATATGGCTGACTTGGAAGTCACCTATTGAACATGGCCACCAGCACAATGTCCCCCATGCAACACGGCTGACTTGGAAGTCACCTATACAAGACAACCAGCACAATGTCCCCCATGCAATATGGCTGACTTGGAAGTCACCTATACAACACAACCAGCACAATGTCCCCCAAGCAATATGGCTCACTTGGAAGTCACCTATACAACATGGCAACCAGCACAATGTCCCCCATGCAATATGCCTGACTTGGAAGTCACCTATACAACATGGCAACCAGCACAATGTCCCCCATGCAATATGGCTGACTTGGAAGTCACCTATACAAGACAACCAGCACAATGTCCCCCATGCAATATGGCTGACTTGGAAGTCACCTATACAGCATGGCAACCAGCACAATGTCCCCCATGCAATATGGCTGACTTGGAAGTCACCTATACAATACAACCAGGACAATGTCCCCCAAGCAATATGGCTGACTTGGAAGTCACCTATAGAACATGGCCACCAGCACAATGTCCCCCATGCAATATGGCTGACTTGGAAGTCACCTATACAAGACAACCAGCACAATGTCCCCCATGCAATATGGCTGACTTGGAAGTCACCTATAGAACATGGCCACCAGCACAATGTCCCCCATGCAATATGGCTGACTTGGAAGTCACCTATAGGACAATGCAACCAGCACAATGTCCCCCATGCAATATGGCTGACTTGGAAGTCACCTATAGAACATGACCACCAGCACAATGTCCCCCAAGCAATATGGCTCACTTGGAAGTCACCTATACAATACAACCAGCACAATGTCCCCCATGCAATATGGCTGACTTGGAAGTCACCTATACAATACAACCAGCACAATGTCCCAAATGCAATATGGCTGACTTGGAAGTCACCTATAGAACATGGCCACCAGCACAATGTCCCCCATGCAATATGGCTGACTTGGAAGTCACCTATACAACATGGCAACCAGCACAATGTCCCCCATGCAATATGGCTGACTTGGAAGTCACCTATACAATACAACCAGCACAATGTCCCCCAAGCAATATGGCTGACTTGGAAGTCACCTATACAAGACAACCAGCACAATGTCCCCCATGCAATATGGCTGACTTGGAAGTCACCTATACGACATGGCCAACAGCACAATGTCCCCCATGCAATATGGCTGACTTGGAAGTCACCTATACAATACAACCAGCACAATGTCCCCCATGCAATATGTCTGATTTGGAAGTCACCTATACAACACAACCAGCACAATGTCCCCCATGCAATATGGCTGACTTGGAAGTCACCTATACAAGACAACCAGCACAATGTCCCAAATGCAATATGGCTGACTTGGAAGTCACCTATAGAACATGGCCACCAGCACAATGTCCCCCATGCAACACGGCTGACTTGGAAGTCACCTATACAAGACAACCAGCACAATGTCCCCCATGCAATATGGCTGACTTGGAAGTCACTTATACAACACAACCAGCACAATGTCCCCCAAGCAATATGGCTCACTTGGAAGTCACCTATACAACATGGCAACCAGCACAATGTCCCCCATGCAATATGCCTGACTTGGAAGTCACCTATACAACATGGCAACCAGCACAATGTCCCCCATGCAATATGGCTGACTTGGAAGTCACCTATACAAGACAACCAGCACAATGTCCCCCATGCAATATGGCTGACTTGGAAGTCACCTATACAGCATGGCAACCAGCACAATGTCCCCCATGCAATATGGCTGACTTGGAAGTCACCTATACAATACAACCAGCACATTGTCCCCCAAGCAATATGGCTGACTTGGAAGTCACCTATAGAACATGGCCACCAGCACAATGTCCCCCATGCAATATGGCTGACTTGGAAGTCACCTATACAAGACAACCAGCACAATGTCCCCCATGCAATATGGCTGACTTGGAAGTCACCTATAGAACATGGCCACCAGCACAATGTCCCCCATGCAATATGGCTGACTTGGAAGTCACCTATAGGACAATGCAACCAGCACAATGTCCCCCATGCAATATGGCTGACTTGGAAGTCACCTATAGAACATGGCCACCAGCACAATGTCCCCCAAGCAATATGGCTCACTTGGAAGTCACCTATACAATACAACCAGCACAATGTCCCCCATGCAATATGGCTGACTTGGACGTCACCTATACAATACAACCAGCACAATGTCCCAAATGCAATATGGCTGACTTGGAAGTCACCTATAGAACATGGCCACCAGCACAATGTCCCCCATGCAATATGGCTAACTTGGAAGTCACCTATACAAAATGGCAACCAGCACAATGTCCCCCATGCAATATGGCTGACTTGTAAGTCACCTATACAATACAACCAGCACAATGTCCCCCAAGCAATATGGCTGACTTGGAAGTCACCTATACAAGACAACCAGCACAATGTCCCCCATGCAATATGGCTGACTTGGAAGTCACCTATACGACATGGCCAACAGCACAATGTCCCCCATGCAATATGGCTGACTTGGAAGTCACCTATACAATACAACCAGCACAATGTCCCTCATGCAATATGGCTGACTTGGAAGTCACCTATACAATACAACCAGCACAATGTCCCCCATGCAATATGGCTGATTTGGAAGTCACCTATACAACACAACCAGCACAATGTCCCCCATGCAATATGGCTGACTTGGAAGTCACCTATACAAGACAACCTGCACAATGTCCCAAATGCAATATGGCTGACATGGAAGTCACCTATAGAACATGGCCACCAGCACAATGTCCCCCATGCAATATGGCTGACTTGGAAGTCACCTATACAACATGGCAACCAGCACAATGTCCCCCAAGCAATATGGCTGACTTGGAAGTCACCTATACAACATGGCAACCAGCACAATGTCCCCCAAGCAATATTGCTGACTTAAAAGTCACCTATACAAGACAACCAGCACAATTTCCCCCATGCAATATGGCTGACTTGGAAGTCACCTATAGGACATGGCAACCAGCAAAATGTCCCCCATGCAATATGGCTGACTTGGAAGTCACCTATAGAACATGGCCACCAGCACAATGTCCCCCAAGCAATATGGCTCACTTGGAAGTCACCTATACAATACAACCAGCACAATGTCCCCCATGCAATATGGCTGACTTGGAAGTCACCTATACAATACAACCAGCACAATGACCCCCATGCAATATGGCTGACTTGGAAGTCACCTATACAACACAACCAGCACAATGTCCCCCATGCAATATGGCTGACTTGGAAGTCACCTATACAACATGGCAACCAGCACAATGTCCCCCATGCAATATGGCTGACTTGGAAGTCACCTATACAAGACAACCAGCACAATGTCCCCCATGCAATATGGCTGACTTGGAAGTCACCTATAGAACATGGCCACCAGCACAATGTCCCCCAAGCAATATGGCTCACTTGGAAGTCACCTATAGAACATGGCAACCAGCACAATGTCCCCCAAGCAATATGGCTGACTTGGAAGTCACCTATACAACATGGCAACCAGCACAATGTCCCCCAAGCAATATGGCTGACTTGGAAGTCACCTATACAACATGGCAACCAGCACAATGTCCCTCATGCAATATGGCTGACTTGGAAGTCACCTATAGAACATGGCCACCAGCACAATGTCCCTCATGCAACACGGCTGACTTGGAAGTCACCTATACAAGACAACCAGCGCAATGTCCCCAATGCAATATGGCTGACTTGGAAGTCACCTTTACAACACAACCAGCACAATGTCCCCCAAGCAATATGGCTCACTTGGAAGTCACCTATATCACATGGCAACCAGCACAATGTCCCCCATGCAATATGGCTGACTTGGAAGTCACCTATTCAACATGGCAACCAGCACAATGTCCCCCATGCAATATGGCTGACTTGGAAGTCACCTATACAAGACAACCAGCACAATGTCCCCCATGCAATATGGCTGACTTGGAAGTCACCTATAGGACATGGCAACCAGCACAATGTCCCCCAAGCAATATGGCTGACTTGGAAGTCACCTATACAAGACAACCAGCACAATGTCCCAAATGCAATATGGCTGACTTGGAAGTCACCTATAGAACATGGCCACCAGCACAATGTCCCCCATGCAGTATGGCTGACTTGGAAGTCACCTATACAACATGGCAACCAGCACAATGTCCCCCATGCAATATGGCTGACTTGGAAGTCACCTATACAATACAACCAGCACAATGTCCCCCAAGCAATATGGCTGACTTGGAAGTCACCTATACAAGACAACCAGCACAATGTCCCCCATGCAATATGGCTGACTTGGAAGTCACCTATAGGACATGGCCACCAGCACAATGTCCCCCATGCAATATGGCTGACTTGGAAGTCACCTATACAATACAACCAGCACAATATCCCCCATGCAATATGGCTGACTTGGAAGTCACCTATACAATACAACCAGCACAATGTCCCCCATGCAATATGGCTGATTTGGAAGTCACCTATACAACACAACCAGCACAATGTCCCCCATGCAATATGGCTGACTTGGAAGTCACCTATACAAGACAACCAGCACAATGTCCCAAATGCAATATGGCTGACTTGGAAGTCACCTATAGAACATGGCCACCAGCACAATGTCCCCCATGCAATATGGCTGACTTGGAAGTCACCTATACAACATGGCAACCAGCACAAAGTCCCCCAAGCAATATGGCTGACTTGGAAGTAACCTATACAAGACAACCAGCACAATGTCCCCCATGCAATATGGCTCACTTGGAAGTCACCTATAGGACATGGCCACCAGCACAATGTCCCCCATGAAATATGGCTGACTTGGAAGTCACCTATACAATACAACCAGCACAATGTCCCCCATGCAATATGGCTGATTTGGAAGTCACCTATACAACACAACCAGCACAATGTCCCCCATGCAATATGGCTGACTTGGAAGTCACCTATAGGACATGGCAACCAGCACAATGTCCCCCAAGCAATATGGCTGACTTGGAAGTCACCTATACAACATGGCAACCAGCACAATGTCCCCCATGCAATATGGCTGACTTGGAAGTCACCTATAGAACATGGCCACCAGCACAATATCCCCCATGCAACACGGCTGACTTGGAAGTCACCTATACAAGACAACCAGCACAATGTCCCCCATGCAATATGGCTGACTTGTAAGTCACTTATACAACACAACCAGCACAATGTCCCCCAAGCAATATGGCTCACTTGGAAGTCACCTCTACAACATGGCAACCAGCACAATGTCCCCCATGCAATATGGCTGACTTGGAAGTCACCTATACAACATGGCAACCAGCACAATGTCCCCCATGCAATATGGCTGACTTGGAAGTCACCTATACAAGACAACCAGCACAATGTTCCCCATGCAATATGGCTGACTTGGAAGTCACCTATAGGACATGGCAACCAGCACAATGTCCCCCAAGCAATATGGCTGACTTGGAAGTCACCTATACAAGACAACCAGCACAATGTCCCAAATGCAATATGGCTGACTTGGAAGTCACCTATAGAACATGGCCACCAGCACAACGTCCCCCATGCAATATGGCTGACTTGGAAGTCACCTATACAACATGGCAACCAGCACAATGTCCCCCATGCAATATGGCTGACTTGGAAGTCACCTATACAATACAACCAGCACAATGTCCCCCAAGCAATTTGGCTGACTTGGAAGTCACCTATACAAGACAACCAGCACAATGTCCCCCATGCAATATGGCTGACTTGGAAGTCACCTATAGGACATGGCCACCAGCACAATGTCCCCCATGCAATATGGCTGACTTGGAAGTCACCTATACAATACAACCAGCACAATGTCCCCCATGCAATATGGCTGACTTGGAAGTCACCTATACAATACAACCAGCACAATGTCCCCCATGCAATATGGCTGACTTGGAAGTCACCTATACAACACAACCAGCACAATGTCTCCCATGCAATATGGCTGACTTGGAAGTCACCTATACAAGACAACCAGCACAATGTCCCAAATGCAATATGGCTGACTTGGAAGTCACCTATAGAACATGGCCACCAGCACAATGTCCCCCATGCAATATGGCTGACTTGGAAGTCACCTATACAACATGGCAACCAGCACAATGTCCCCCATGCAATATGGCTGACTTGGAAGTCACCTATACAATACAACCAGCACAATGTCCCGAAAGCAATATGGCTGACTTGGAAGTCACCTATACAAGACAACCAGCACAATGTCCCCCATGCAATATGGCTCACTTGGAAGTCACCTATAGGACATGGCCACCAGCACAATGTCCCCCATGCAATATGGCTGACTTGGAAGTCACCTATACAATACAACCAGCACAATGTCCCCCATGCAATATGGCTGATTTGGAAGTCACCTATACAACACAACCAGCACAATGTCCCCCATGCAATATGGCTGACTTGGAAGTCACCTATACAAGACAACCAGCACAATGTCCCCCATGCAATATGGCTGACTTGGAAGTCACCTATAGAACATGGCCACCAGCACAATGTCCCCCATGCAATATGGCTGACTTGGAAGTCACCTATACAACATGGCAACCAGCACAATGTCCTCCAAGCAATATGGCTGACTTGGAAGTCACCTATACAACATGGCAACCAGCACAATGTCCCCCAAGCAATATGGCTGACTTGAAAGTCACCTATAGAACATGGCAACCAGCACAATGTCCCCCAAGCAATATGGCTGACTTAAAAGTCACCTATACAAGACAACCAGCACAATTTCCCCCATGCAATATGGCTGACTTGGAAGTCACCTATAGGACATGGCAACCAGCACAATGTCCCCGATGCAATATGGCTGACTTGTAAGTCACCAATACTACATGGCAACCAGCACAATGTCCCCCATGCAATATGGCTGACTTGGAAGTCACCTATAGAACATGGCCACCAGCACAATGTCCCCCAAGCAATATGGCTGACTTGGAAGTCACCTATACAACATGGCCACCAGCACAATGTCCCCCATGCAACACGGCTGACTTGGAAGTCACCTATACAAGACAACCAGCACAATGTCCCCCATGCAATATGGCTGACTTGGAAGTCACCTATACAACACAACCAGCACAATGTCCCCCAAGCAATATGGCTCACTTGGAAGTCACCTATACAACATTGCAACCAGCACAATGTCCCCCATGCAATATGGCTGACTTGGAAGTCACCTATACAATACAACCAGCACAATGTCCC
This sequence comes from Petromyzon marinus, assembly GCF_048934315.1. Classification (NCBI taxonomy): domain Eukaryota; kingdom Metazoa; phylum Chordata; class Hyperoartia; order Petromyzontiformes; family Petromyzontidae; genus Petromyzon; species Petromyzon marinus. Next base: position 416,741 of record NW_027422684.1, on the reverse strand, counting down.
CCAAGCAATATGGCTGACTTGGAAGTCACCTATAGAACATGGCCACCAGCAAAATGTCCCCCATGCAATATGGCTGACTTGGAAGTCACCTATACAAGACAACCAGCACAATGTCCCCCATGCAATATGGCTGACTTGGAAGTCACCTATAGAACATGGCCACCAGCACAATGTCCCCCATGCAATATGGCTGACTTGGAAGTCACCTTTACAACATGGCAACCAGCACAATGTCCCCCAAGCAATATGGCTGACTTGGAAGTCACCTATAGAACATGGCCACCAGCACAATGTCCCCCAAGCAATATGGCTGACTTGGAAGTCACCTATAGAACATGGCAACCAGCACAATGTCCCCCAAGCAATATGGCTGACTTGGAAGTCACCTATACAAGACAACCAGCACAATGTCCCCCATGCAATATGGCTGACTTGGAAGTCACCTATAGGACATGGCAACCAGCAAAATGTCCCCCATGCAATATTGCTGACTTGGAAGTCACCTATACAATACAACCAGCACAATGTCCCCCATGCAATATGGCTGAATTGGAAGTCACCTATAGAAAATGGCAACCAGCACAATGTCCACCAAGCAATATGGCTGACTTGGAAGTCACCTATACAAGACAACCAGCACAATGTCCCCCATGCAATATGGCTGACTTGGAAGTCACCTATACAATACAACCAGCACAATGTCCCCCATGCAATATGGCTGACTTGGAAGTCACCTATACAATACAACCAGCACAATGTCCCCCATGCAATATGGCTGACTTGGAAGTCACCTATACAATACAACCAGCACAATGTCCCCCAAGCAATATGGCTGACTTGGAAGTCACCAATACAAGACAACCAGCACAATGTCCCCCATGCAATATGGCTGACTTGGAAGTCACCTATAGGACATGGCCACCAGCACAATGTCCCCCATGCAATATGGCTGACTTGGAAGTCACCTATACAATACAACCAGCACAATATCCCCCATGCAATATGGCTGACTTGGAAGTCACCTATACAATACAACCAGCACAATGTCCCCCATGCAATATGGCTGATTTGGAAGTCACCTATACAACACAACCAGCACAATGTCCCCCATGCAATATGGCTGACTTGGAAGTCACCTATACAAGACAACCAGCACAATGTCCCAAATGCAATATGGCTGACTTGGAAGTCACCTATAGAACATGGCCACCAGCACAATGTCCCCCATGCAATATGGCTGACTTGGAAGTCACCCATACAACATGGCAACCAGCACAAAGTCCCCCAAGCAATATGGCTGACTTGGAAGTAACCTATACAAGACAACCAGCACAATGTCCCCCATGCAATATGGCTCACTTGGAAGTCACCTATAGGACATGGCCACCAGCACAATGTCCCCCATGCAATATGGCTGACTTGGAAGTCACCTATACAATACAACCAGCACAATGTCCCCCATGCAATATGGCTGATTTGGAAGTCACCTATACAACACAACCAGCACAATGTCCCCCATGCAATATGGCTGACTTGGAAGTCACCTATAGGACATGGCAACCAGCACAATGTCCCCCAAGCAATATGGCTGACTTGGAAGTCACCTATACAACATGGCAACCAGCACAATGTCCCCCATGCAATATGGCTGACTTGGAAGTCACCTATAGAACATGGCCACCAGCACAATGTCCCCCATGCAACACGGCTGACTTGGAAGTCACCTATACAAGACAACCAGCACAATGTCCCCCATGCAATATGGCTGACTTGTAAGTCACTTATACAACACAACCAGCACAATGTCCCCCAAGCAATATGGCTCACTTGGAAGTCACCTCTACAACATGGCAACCAGCACAATGTCCCCCATGCAATATGGCTGACTTGGAAGTCACCTATACAACATGGCAACCAGCACAATGTCCCCCATGCAATATGGCTGACTTGGAAGTCACCTATACAAGACAACCAGCACAATGTTCCCCATGCAATATGGCTGACTTGGAAGTCACCTATAGGACATGGAAACCAGCACAATGTCCCCCAAGCAATATGGCTGACTTGGAAGTCACCTATACAAGACAACCAGCACAATGTCCCAAATGCAATATGGCTGACTTGGAAGTCACCTATAGAACATGGCCACCAGCACAACGTCCCCCATGCAATATGGCTGACTTGGAAGTCACCTATACAACATGGCAACCAGCACAATGTCCCCCATGCAATATGGCTGACTTGGAAGTCACCTATACAATACAACCAGCACAATGTCCCCCAAGCAATATGGCTGACTTGGAAGTCACCTATACAAGACAACCAGCACAATGTCCCCCATGCAATATGGCTGACTTGGAAGTCACCTATAGGACATGGCCACCAGCACAATGTCCCCCATGCAATATGGCTGACTTGGAAGTCACCTATACAATACAACCAGCACAATGTCCCCCATGCAATATGGCTGACTTGGAAGTCACCTATACAATACAACCAGCACAATGTCCCCCATGCAATATGGCTGACTTGGAAGTCACCTATACAATACAACCAGCACAATGTCCCCCATGCAATATGGCTGACTTGGAAGTCACCTATACAACACAACCAGCACAATGTCTCCCATGCAATATGGCTGACTTGGAAGTCACCTATACAAGACAACCAGCACAATGTCCCAAATGCAATATGGCTGACTTGGAAGTCACCTATAGAACATGGCCACCAGCACAATGTCCCCCATGCAATATGGCTGACTTGGAAGTCACCTATACAACATGGCAACCAGCACAATGTCCCCCATGCAATATGGCTGACTTGGAAGTCACCTATACAATACAACCAGCACAATGTCCCGAAAGCAATATGGCTGACTTGGAAGTCACCTATACAAGACAACCAGCACAATGTCCCCCATGCAATATGGCTCACTTGGAAGTCACCTATAGGACATGGCCACCAGCACAATGTCCCCCATGCAATATGGCTGACTTGGAAGTCACCTATACAATACAACCAGCATAATGTCCCCCATGCAATATGGCTGATTTGGAAGTCACCTATACAACACAACCAGCACAATGTCCCCCATGCAATATGGCTGACTTGGAAGTCACCTATACAAGACAACCAGCACAATGTCCCCCATGCAATATGGCTGACTTGGAAGTCACCTATAGAACATGGCCACCAGCACAATGTCCCCCATGCAATATGGCTGACTTGGAAGTCACCTATACAACATGGCAACCAGCACAATGTCCTCCAAGCAATATGGCTGACTTGGAAGTCACCTATACAACATGGCAACCAGCACAATGTCCCCCAAGCAATATGGCTGACTTGGAAGTCACCTATAGAACATGGCAACCAGCACAATGTCCCCCAAGCAATATGGCTGACTTAAAAGTCACCTATACAAGACAACCAGCACAATTTCCCCCATGCAATATGGCTGACTTGGAAGTCACCTATAGGACATGGCAACCAGCACAATGTCCCCGATGCAATATGGCTGACTTGTAAGTCACCAATACTACATGGCAACCAGCACAATGTCCCCCATGCAATATGGCTGACTTGGAAGTCACCTATAGAACATGGCCACCAGCACAATGTCCCCCAAGCAATATGGCTGACTTGGAAGTCACCTATACAACATGGCCACCAGCACAATGTCCCCCATGCAACACGGCTGACTTGGAAGTCACCTATACAAGACAACCAGCACAATGTCCCCCATGCAATATGGCTGACTTGGAAGTCACCTATACAATACAACCAGCACAATGTCCCCCAAGCAATATGGCTCACTTGGAAGTCACCTATACAACATTGCAACCAGCACAATGTCCCCCATGCAATATGGCTGACTTGGAAGTCACCTATACAATACAACCAGCACAATGTCCCCCAAGCAATATGGCTGACTTGGAAGTCACCTATAGAACATGGCCACCAGCAAAATGTCCCCCATGCAATATGGCTGACTTGGAAGTCACCTATACAAGACAACCAGCACAATGTCCCCCATGCAATATGGCTGACTTGGAAGTCACCTATAGAACATGGCCACCAGCACAATGTCCCCCATGCAATATGGCTGACTTGGAAGTCACCTTTACAACATGGCAACCAGCACAATGTCCCCCAAGCAATATGGCTGACTTGGAAGTCACCTATAGAACATGGCCACCAGCACAATGTCCCCCAAGCAATCTGGCTGACTTGGAAGTCACCTATAGAACATGGCAACCAGCACAATGTCCCCCAAGCAATATGACTGACTTGGAAGTCACCTATACAAGACAACCAGCACAATGTCCCCCATGCAATATGGCTGACTTGGAAGTCACCTATAGGACATGGCAACCAGCAAAATGTCCCCCATGCAATATTGCTGACTTGGAAGTCACCTATACAATACAACCAGCACAATGTCCCCCATGCAATATGGCTGAATTGGAAGTCACCTATAGAAAATGGCAACCAGCACAATGTCCACCAAGCAATATGGCTGACTTGGAAGTCACCTATACAAGACAACCAGCACAATGTCCCCCATGCAATATGGCTGACTTGGAAGTCACCTATACAATACAACCAGCACAATGTCCCCCATGCAATATGGCTGACTTGGAAGTCACCTATACAATACAACCAGCACAATGTCCCCCATGCAATATGGCTGACTTGGAAGTCACCTATACAACACAACCAGCACAATGTCCCCCATGCAATATGGCTGACTTGGAAGTCACCTATAGAACATGGCCACCAGCACAATGTCCCCCATGCAATATGGCTGACTTGGAAGTCACCTATACAACATGGCAACCAGCACAATGTCCCCCATGCAATATGGCTGACTTGGAAGTCACCTATACAATACAACCAGCACAATGTCCCGAAAGCAATATGGCTGACTTGGAAGTCACCTATACAAGACAACCAGCACAATGTCCCCCATGCAATATGGCTCACTTGGAAGTCACCTATAGGACATGGCCACCAGCACAATGTCCCCCATGCAATATGGCTGACTTGGAAGTCACCTATACAATACAACCAGCACAATGTCCCGAAAGCAATATGGCTGACTTGGAAGTCACCTATACAAGACAACCAGCACAATGTCCCCCATGCAATATGGCTCACTTGGAAGTCACCTATAGGACATGGCCACCAGCACAATGTCCCCCATGCAATATGGCTGACTTGGAAGTCACCTATACAATACAACCAGCATAATGTCCCCCATGCAATATGGCTGATTTGGAAGTCACCTATACAACACAACCAGCACAATGTCCCCCATGCAATATGGCTGACTTGGAAGTCACCTATACAAGACAACCAGCACAATGTCCCCCATGCAATATGGCTGACTTGGAAGTCACCTATAGAACATGGCCACCAGCACAATGTCCCCCATGCAATATGGCTGACTTGGAAGTCACCTATACAACATGGCAACCAGCACAATGTCCTCCAAGCAATATGGCTGACTTGGAAGTCACCTATACAACATGGCAACCAGCACAATGTCCCCCAAGCAATATGGCTGACTTGGAAGTCACCTATAGAACATGGCAACCAGCACAATGTCCCCCAAGCAATATGGCTGACTTAAAAGTCACCTATACAAGACAACCAGCACAATTTCCCCCATGCAATATGGCTGACTTGGAAGTCACCTATAGGACATGGCAACCAGCACAATGTCCCCGATGCAATATGGCTGACTTGTAAGTCACCAATACTACATGGCAACCAGCACAATGTCCCCCATGCAATATGGCTGACTTGGAAGTCACCTATAGAACATGGCCACCAGCACAATGTCCCCCAAGCAATATGGCTGACTTGGAAGTCACCTATACAACATGGCCACCAGCACAATGTCCCCCATGCAACACGGCTGACTTGGAAGTCACCTATACAAGACAACCAGCACAATGTCCCCCATGCAATATGGCTGACTTGGAAGTCACCTATACAACACAACCAGCACAATGTCCCCCAAGCAATATGGCTCACTTGGAAGTCACCTATACAACATTGCAACCAGCACAATGTCCCCCATGCAATATGGCTGACTTGGAAGTCACCTATACAATACAACCAGCACAATGTCCCCCAAGCAATATGGCTGACTTGGAAGTCACCTATAGAACATGGCCACCAGCAAAATGTCCCCCATGCAATATGGCTGACTTGGAAGTCACCTATACAAGACAACCAGCACAATGTCCCCCATGCAATATGGCTGACTTGGAAGTCACCTATAGAACATGGCCACCAGCACAATGTCCCCCATGCAATATGGCTGACTTGGAAGTCACCTTTACAACATGGCAACCAGCACAATGTCCCCCAAGCAATATGGCTGACTTGGAAGTCACCTATAGAACATGGCCACCAGCACAATGTCCCCCAAGCAATCTGGCTGACTTGGAAGTCACCTATAGAACATGGCAACCAGCACAATGTCCCCCAAGCAATATGACTGACTTGGAAGTCACCTATACAAGACAACCAGCACAATGTCCCCCATGCAATATGGCTGACTTGGAAGTCACCTATAGGACATGGCAACCAGCAAAATGTCCCCCATGCAATATTGCTGACTTGGAAGTCACCTATACAATACAACCAGCACAATGTCCCCCATGCAATATGGCTGAATTGGAAGTCACCTATAGAAAATGGCAACCAGCACAATGTCCACCAAGCAATATGGCTGACTTGGAAGTCACCTATACAAGACAACCAGCACAATGTCCCCCATGCAATATGGCTGACTTGGAAGTCACCTATACAATACAACCAGCACAATGTCCCCCATGCAATATGGCTGACTTGGAAGTCACCTATACAATACAACCAGCACAATGTCCCCCATGCAATATGGCTGACTTGGAAGTCACCTATACAACACAACCAGCACAATGTCCCCCATGCAATATGGCTGACTTGGAAGTCACCTATAGAACATGGCCACCAGCACAATGTCCCCCATGCAATATGGCTGACTTGGAAGTCACCTATACAACATGGCAACCAGCACAATGTCCCCCATGCAATATGGCTGACTTGGAAGTCACCTATACAATACAACCAGCACAATGTCCCGAAAGCAATATGGCTGACTTGGAAGTCACCTATACAAGACAACCAGCACAATGTCCCCCATGCAATATGGCTCACTTGGAAGTCACCTATAGGACATGGCCACCAGCACAATGTCCCCCATGCAATATGGCTGACTTGGAAGTCACCTATACAATACAACCAGCACAATGTCCCCCATGCAATATGGCTGATTTGGAAGTCACCTATACAACACAACCAGCACAATGTCCCCCAAGCAATATGGCTGACTTGGAATTCACCTATACAAGACAACCAGCACAATGTCCCCCATGCAATATGGCTGACTTGGAAGTCACCTATAGGACATGGCAACCAGCACAATGTCCCCCATGCAATATGGCTGACTTGGAAGTCACCTATACATATGTAGTGGGTTCCAGGACACGGAGACGGCAGAATAGAAGCAGCACTATTTATTTAAACCTTAACAAGGGTTACACTAGAAGGGGTAGCGGCCCCTCCACCCGTATAACTCAGGAACACACCCCAGGCTCTCTAGCCTAAGCTCTAGGCTCCCAGTTCCTCCTGGTAGGGCTCTAAGGGAGGCTATCAGATCCGGCCCTGGTTAGGCACAGATCTCGGCACCCCGCCGACCAGACCGGCCCTTAGAAGGACTCTGACTCTGGGGCTCTGGGGCCGCACCACTGGCTTGCTGTGCCGGCCCTGAAAAGGGCAGCGGTCACAGGAGTTCCAGGGTCTCACCTAGCTGGCCTTCTTTCTTCACTGGTTGCTTCAGCCTCGGGCCCCACACTCTGCCCCCAGCTCCCTGGCTCCCCGCACTTTATACCCACTGGAGCCTTAGCGGACGTTGTTGTAGCCACCAAGGTGTGGGTGAACCACACCTTCCCGTGTCATGTGTTTATTCCCCATAGCACCCCTACATCACCCCCTCCCGTGTAACCCGCAGCCGTCCCGGCTGCAACAATACTCGAACAATAAACACAACAAACCCTCACCCGTGCGTGCCTCATAAGAACGAACACCCCAATAAATAACCCAACCCACCTATACAAAATTACACTATATACACATATACATTGTACCCGCCCCCCCCATCAACGCAGCAAGAAAACTTAACAGTGAACAACAAGAGTAACAAGAACCATTTTTACAACAAGCGGCGCATTTTGGCGCGAGTCCGATTTGCGGGTCCATCGTAGGGGGAGGGTCCGGTCGGCCCGGCAGTGGGCACCGGCTGTGCAGGTGCACCGTCTTCCGTCACCCCGGAAGGGCAAACTCCGTCCCCACCGGGTGGCGCAGGCGCGCTGGAAGCCGTCATTCTTGAGGCGCCTGAAGGTGGAACAGTTAGTGAAGCATCAAGGGCAGGTGACGAAGACGCCGTCCGGGAGTCAGCGGAGACATCACATGCTCGGCCTGTGTAATGTGGTGGAGGGACGCGCGGCGCCACAAACGGCTTCAGACGTGAGGGGTGTACGTACCAGCGGCGTTTCCCCCACTGGATGCGAACGCACTGCGGCCGCATAACCTTCACAATAACCACAGGGCCCCTCCAAGGCCGCAACAATTTCGCCGAGGTCGCCAACGGCACCTGAGGGCAGTGCAGCCAGGCTTGATCGCCTGGCTTCCACGCATGTGTGCGTGATTGGCGCGATCGCAACCTCTCGTTGGCCTTCTGCCGAGAGGAAGAGTTTTGGGCCGCTGCCTCCCGCGCCTCGGTCAACCTCAGGATATTAAATTTAACGTGGTCGGCCAATTTCGATTTTCTGCTGGTTTCCGAGACGCGGAGCTGATTCGCAATTGGTGGGTCAACGTCGCGACCGTACATCAAAAAGAACGGCGAGAAGCCGGTTGCCGCGTGAGGAGCCATTCTATAGGCGGCCAAAACCCCCGGAATGTGAAGGTCCCAATCGGTCTGGGAGTCACACACCTGGTGACACAACATAGATGTGAGCGTCCTATGCAGCCGCTCCACCATGCCATCGGTTTGTGGGTGATAGGGGGAAGTGCGAATCTTTTTCGTACCAAGAAGCGCACACACCTCGTGCAGAAGGACGCCAGAGAAGTTCTTCCCTTGGTCAGTCAGCAGCCGTTCGGGAGCACCCTTGTCGAGGACATAGCCCTGGACAAAGGCCTCGGCAACGGCTGCTGCTGACTGGTTAGCAAGAGGCCATGCCATAGGCCATCGGGTGAAATATTCCACGCCAACCAGCAGGTACTTGTTACCCCTAGGGGTCGCAGGGAAGGGCCCCAATATATCGAGTGCGACGAGTTCGTTAACCCGAGAGACCGTGATAGATTGTAGCGGTGGGCAGGCGCCTTTTGCTGGTGGTTTTCGTTGGGCGCACTGAGTGCATGCACCCAGGAGGTCATCCACATCCCTTGCCATACCCGGCCAGAAGAAATCCAGCTGGAGCACGGCAAGGGTCTTGTGGGTCCCCAGGTGCAAAAGTCGCTCGTGTGCGGCCCAAACGGCCTTACCCCGCAATGCGGATGGCACCACAAGCCTGTGACGGCAGGCCCTCCCATCCCAATGCATTAGGAGCCCCTGGAGCAGCCCGTACGAATCAATCCCCGCGACCCCCCGCACGGAACCCCCTGCGCGACGACGCAACGCGAGGAGGGATGCGTCCTCCATCTGGAGGCGCCCCCATTCCGCAACGGACAACCCCAGCAAGGAGTCCGCACCTCCCTCCCCGACAGGACCCTCAGGCAAGGGGTCCTCAGTGGCAGCAGCGAGAACCGGGATATCTAAGGGGGGGCTATCCTCTGGCGGCTTACAACGCCCCGATCCCCTGAGACAAGCGCAATCTGAGGCGGGCGGCAGGCGAGACAGCGCATCCGCATTAGTGTGCCGAGCACCCTTCCGATATATGGTCGTGAAATCATAATCCTGAAGGATTTCGAGCCATCGGGACAATTGCCCCGAAGGCTGTGTCACCCGCAAGGCATATTGTAATGCCGCATGGTCCGTACGGACAGTGAAATGCCGACCGTACAGGTATGGGCGATACTGTTGCATAAAAAATACAATAGCCAAGAGTTCCCGACGCATGACGCAGTATCTCTGTTCCGCCGGAGACAAAACCCTACTGCCATAAGCCACGACGCGTTCCACACCACAGATCACCTGTGAGAGCACACCCCCAATGCCCGTATTGCTGGCGTCTGTATCGAGCAGGAAGGGTTCCGAAAAATCGGGGTAGCTCAATGGAGGGGCCCGCACGAGAGCGTCGCGAAGGGAACAAAAAGCGACCTCCTCCTCCTGGCCCCAGTGAAATTTCACTCCCTTCGCCGTCAGAGCGTGTAAGGGCTTAGCAATGGTCGCGAAATCCGCGACGAACCGCCGGTAATAAGACGCAAATCCAATGAAACTCCTGACCTCAGCCACCGAGGTGGGGGTTGGCCAGGAGTTGACACACTGCGTCTTTGCGGGATCGGTGGATATGCCCGAGCGGCTGACGATGTGCCCCAAATAGCGTACGGATTCCCGTAGCAGGTGGCACTTTTGCGGCTTAAATTTCAAATTCGCAGCACGCATTTTGAGGAACACGGCGCGCAAGCGCAAAAGGTGTTCGTCAAATGTCTTGCTGAACACGATGACGTCATCCAGATAGATCAAACAGACGTTCCACTGTAAGCCAGCCAAAACCAGTTCCATAAGGCGCTGAAATGTCGCCGGAGCGGAGTGTAATCCCATAGGTAACCGGTTAAATTGGAATAGGCCGTGTGGTGTGCGAAACGCAGTCTTTGGCTTGGACTCATCATCCAATGGGAGTTGCCAAAATCCGGATAACAAGTCCAACGTAGAAAAAAAACGTGCGCCAGCCAGAGCATCCAGAGATTCGTCCATCCGGGGAAGTGGATACGCGTCGGCCACGGAGATCTTATTAAGGCGGCGAAAATCCACACAGAATCGCAAGGACCCATCGTGCTTTTTGACAAGCACTATGGGTGCTCCCCATGGACTGGTGGAAGGGGCTATAATGTCTGCAGCCAGCATGTCATCCACTGCCAATTTGACATGATCTTTTTCGGCCGGACTTAACCGAAAAGGATTCTGGCGTACCGGGGCATTGTCACCCGTGTCAATGTGGTGACGCAACAATTTCGTGCACCCAATGTCATATTTGTGTTTACTAAAAACATCGGAAAATTCCGTCAGAAGGGTGCGTAGGCCGGCACGCTGGGAGTCGGACAGATCACTCGTGCCCGAACATAGTGTGTCCATCCAACTATCGTCCCCCTCAGAATGCGGTTGAGCCAGAGGATCGGTCCCCACATTACCCATAACCGTGTCTACCACGGGGACCGGTGTCGCGTGCGCGAGCACAGTTCCCTGAGGAACGACGGCCGTCTGTACGCCAACGTTAAGGACGAGGATAAACGGGTCATCGCTCCCCTTAACGAGCGTTTGAGCGGCCACCAGATCCAGCCCGTTTTCCCCAGCCCTCGAGGGCCCTAACAGAATTCCCTGGTCCAGAACACCGGGCACGAAAGGCCGACGCAAGCGAAGGGGCACGAGCATTTGCGCCCCGGGAGGTACACGCACCGTCCGAGTGACGAACGCTTGTATCGACGCGCACGCTGCCCTTGAGGTGACAGGGGAAGGCAGGAATGTTACCCGTCGGCCCGAGGGAAGCTCGATGCAACCCTGATCAATTAGAATTTTAATCGGCATTTTGCCCAAAAAGTCCGTCCCCAACAAGCACGGAACCGCCAGCGAGGACGAGACTAATATCGGCCCGGAGAGTTTGATATCGCCAATGCAAATTTGTGCTCGAATTTGGCCTATGATACCCAGCGAACCCCCGTTCGCTGCGTAACACGGAACGGTGACTGGGAGCAAGGGGCGGCTTTGAACGGGAAGAATATTATAAATCAAGTCTGACACAATGGTCGCCGAAGCTCCCGTATCGACGAGGATACGCACCTCGACCCCGTCAATGCGACCCGCGACCACGGACGAGCCTGCCGACGCAGCAACAATGCGGTGGGCCAATTCCGTCCACTGCCCCGGCCCGAGCACCCTCTCGACCCCGCCGCCACCCAACAAACCAATGGGCGTACCCCGAGGCCCGTACACCGAAACGCGCGAGGTGGGGACAGGTGTGTGCACAGGCCGAGCATGTGGGGTGCCGCGACTTGCCGGGTTGCGATGCGGAGGCCTGTAGGCTGGAGCGCCGTCCGACCGTCCCGGCTGTCGTTGACGAGGCGCCCGGCATTCCGCAGCCACGTGGCCCTTGCGGCCACAGTTGTAGCACGTGATGAGCGCCTTGGGGTGCTCCTGGCGATCCGGTGTGGTCCGAGCCGGCCTCCCTCCGGATCTCCACTCCACCGGGCGACCCGCCGCGAAGACCTCCTCGGAGGGGGGGATGGTCGGCGTCCCAGCGCACACCGCAGCTGCGCCCTTGGGGACGAGAGGTGATCGACGCTGCGCTATCAGGTGCGCGTGGATGTGTCTTGCTGCCCGCAAGGAGCACATGTCCGCGTCGTCCTCTGCGACGATGACGATCTGTAGCTCCTGGGCCAACGCCAGGAGCTTCTCCGTCACCATCGCGTCCACCCCTTCGCCGTCCATCCGCGGGAAAGCCGCTTTTGCGAGGGCCAGGAGAGCCGTGCGATACGCCAGCGGTGGCTCCTTCTGGCCCCTGCACCGCTCGTGGAAGAGTTTGCGGCAGTCCGACGATGGCCCGTAGACTATGGTGAGGACCTGGAGCGCCGACTGTAGCGTAGATCGCGTTGATCTGGGAGCTGTGATGAGCGTAGCAAGGGCGTCATCGTCCAGCATGGCCGGTAGCGCACTCAACGCCTCGTTGTCCGTCCAGCCGGCCATCTCTTGATGAGCGAGAAAGCGGCGTTGAAAGGCCCCCCAGTCGCCGCCGTCTGAAACGAACTCCTTCAACACCGGCAGGCGTTGTTGAAACGATGGCTTCGTCTCTGAGAGGTGCTGCGCGCCATTTCCGGCCTCTCCACCGGTGTCTGTGGGGCTGGGGACACCCATCGGCGGTCGCGCAGGTGATGACGATGCGCCCGCCGATTGGTCCTGACAGCGGGCGTCCGTTGGTGATGACGTCACCACCGCTGATTGGCCCACAGCGTCCACGTGGCGCTGCGACCCTCCAATCGCCGTGGCGGACACTGTCATGGCGGCAAATCCGAAATCTGGTGGCTGTGTTTCGGCGGGAATGGCCGTTGAACGGCGTTCGTCTCTCTGCCGCCTTTGCGCCCGCAGCCCCGCGCGGTTGATTTCCTCCAGCGTGGAAGCCGCGGCATACAGCAGCTCAGCTAGTCGAGAGTGAGCCGCCTGCAACCCGTCCTCCATCGGCGGCCACTCCTCCAGCGGCGGCTGCTGTTGGGGCGTCTGGGACATCCCAGGATCGTCGGCCGCGGCCTCTGGCGCAATCCCAGGCGAGCCGTCCTCCTCCTGGGGTTCCTGTGATCGGTTTGTACTCCTTGTGTCCATTTTAAGACCACTCCTGACACCAGTTGTAGTGGGTTCCAGGACACGGAGACGGCAGAATAGAAGCAGCACTATTTATTTAAACCTTAACAAGGGTTACACTAGAAGGGGTAGCGGCCCCTCCACCCGTATAACTCAGGAACACACCCCAGGCTCTCTAGCCTAAGCTCTAGGCTCCCAGTTCCTCCTGGTAGGGCTCTAAGGGAGGCTATCAGATCCGGCCCTGGTTAGGCACAGATCTCGGCACCCCGCCGACCAGACCGGCCCTTAGAAGGACTCTGACTCTGGGGCTCTGGGGCCGCACCACTGGCTTGCTGTGCCGGCCCTGAAAAGGGCAGCGGTCACAGGAGTTCCAGGGTCTCACCTAGCTGGCCTTCTTTCTTCACTGGTTGCTTCAGCCTCGGGCCCCACACTCTGCCCCCAGCTCCCTGGCTCCCCGCACTTTATACCCACTGGAGCCTTAGCGGACGTTGTTGTAGCCACCAAGGTGTGGGTGAACCACACCTTCCCGTGTCATGTGTTTATTCCCCATAGCACCCCTACACATACAACCAGCACAATGTCCCCCATGCAATATGGCTGACTTGGAAGTCACCTATACAATACAACCAGCACAATGTCCCCCATGCAATATGGCTGAATTGGAAGTCACCTATAGAAAATGGCAACCAGCACAATGTCCCTCAAGCAATATGGCTGACTTGGATGTCACCTATACAAGACAACCAGCACAATGTCCCCCATGCAATATGGCTGACTTGGAAGTTACCTATACAATACAACCAGCACAATGTCCCCCATGCAATATGGCTGACTTGGAAGTCACCTATACAATACAACCAGCACAATGTCCCCCATGCAATATGGCTGACTTGGAAGTCACCTATACAACACAACCAGCACAATGTCCCCCATGCAATATGGCTGACTTGGAAGTCACCTATAGAACATGGCCACCAGCACAATGTCCCCCATGCAATATGGCTGACTTGGAAGTCACCTATACAACATGGCAACCAGCACAATGTCCCCCATGCAATATGGCTGACTTGGAAGTCACCTATACAATACAACCAGCACAATGTCCCGAAAGCAATATGGCTGACTTGGAAGTCACCTATACAAGACAACCAGCACAATGTCCCCCATGCAATATGGCTCACTTGGAAATCACCTATAGGACATGGCCACCAGCACAATGTCCCCCATGCAATATGGCTGACTTGGAAGTCACCTATACAATACAACCAGCACAATGTCCCCCATGCAATATGGCTGATTTGGAAGTCACCTATACAACACAACCAGCACAATGTCCCCCATGCAATATGGCTGACTTGGAAGTCACCTATACAAGACAACCAGCACAATGTCCCCCATGCAATATGGCTGACTTGGAAGTCACCTATAGAACATGGCCACCAGCACAATGTCCCCCATGCAATATGGCTGACTTGGAAGTCACCTATACAACATGGCAACCAGCACAATGTCCTCCAAAGCAATATGGCTGACTTGGAAGTCACCTATACAACATGGCAACCAGCACAATGTCCCCCAAGCAATGTGGCTGACTTGGAAGTCACCTATAGAACATGGCAACCAGCACAATGTCCCCCAAGCAATATGGCTGACTTAAAAGTCACCTATACAAGACAACCAGCACAATTTCCCCCATGCAATATGGCTGACTTGGAAGTCACCTATAGGACATGGCAACCAGCACAATGTCCCCCATGCAATATGGCTGACTTGTAAGTCACCTATACAACATGGCAACCAGCACAATGTCCCCCATGCAATATGGCTGACTTGGAAGTCACCTATAGAACATGGCCACCAGCACAATGTCCCCCAAGCAATATGGCTGACTTGGAAGTCACCTATACAACATGGCCACCAGCACAATGTCCCCCATGCAACACGGCTGACTTGGAAGTCACCTATACAAGACGACCAGCACAATGTCCCCCATGCAATATGGCTGACTTGGAAGTCACCTATACAACACAACCAGCACAATGTCCCCCAAGCAATATGGCTCACTTGGAAGTCACCTATACAACATGGCAACCAGCACAATGTCCCCCATGCAATATGGCTGACTTGGAAGTCACCTATACAATACAACCAGCACAATGTCCCCCAAGCAATATGGCTGACTTGGAAGTCACCTATAGAACATGGCCACCAGCACAATGTCCCCCATGCAATATGGCTGAATTGGAAGTCACCTATACAAGACAACCAGCACAATGTCCCCCATGCAATATGACTGACTTGGAAGTCACCTATAGAACATGGCCACCAGCACAATGTCCCCCATGCAATATGGCTGACTTGGAAGTCACCTATACAACATGGCAACCAGCACAATGTCCCCCAAGCAATATGGCTGACTTGGAAGTCACCTATAGAACATGGCCACCAGCACAATGTCCCCCAAGCAATATGGCTGACTTGGAAGTCACCTATAGAACATGGCAACCAGCACAATGTCCCCCAAGCAATATGGCTGACTTGGAAGTCACCTATACAAGACAACCAGCACAATGTCCCCCATGCAATATGGCTGACTTGGAAGTCACCTATAGGACATGGCAACCAGCACAATGTCCCCCATGCAATATGGCTGACTTGGAAGTCACCTATACATACAACCAGCACAATGTCCCCCATGCAATATGGCTGACTTGGAAGTCACCTATAAAATACATCCAGCACAATGTCCCCCATGCAATATGGCTGAATTGGAAGTCACCTATAGAAAATGGCAACCAGCACAATGTCCCCCAAGCAATATGGCTGACTTGGAAGTCACCTATACAAGACAACCAGCAAAATGTCCCCCATGCAATATGGCTGACTTGGAAGTCACCTATACAATACAACCAGCACAATGTCCCCCATGCAATATGGCTGACTTGGAAGTCACCTATACAATACAACCAGCACAATGTCCCCCATGCAATATGGCTGACTTGGAAGTCACCTATACAACACAACCAGCACAATGTCCCCCATGCAATATGGCTGACTTGGAAGTCACCTAAACAACACAACCAGCACAAATGTCCCCCATGCAATATGGCTGACTTGGAAGTCACCTATAGAACATGGCCACCAGCACAATGTCCCCCATGCAATATGGCACACTTGGAAGTCGCCTATACAATACAACCAGCACAATGTCCCCCATGCAATATGGCTGACTTGGAAGTCACCTATACAATACAACCAGCACAATGTCCCCCATGCAATATGGCTAACTTGGAAGTCACCTATACAACACAACCAGCACAATGTCCCCCATGCAATATGGCTGACTTGGAAGTCACCTATACAACACAACCAGCACAATGTCCCCATGCAATATGGCTCACTTGAAAGTCACCTATACAAAATGGCAACCAGCACAATGTCCCCCATGCAATATGGCTGACTTGGAAGTCACCTATACAACATGGCAACCAGCACAATTTCCCCCATGTAATATGGCTGACTTGGAAGTCACCTATACAAGACAACCAGCACAATGTCCGCCAAGCAATATGGCTGACTTGGAAGTCACTTATACAAGACAACCAGCACAATGTCCCCCATGCAATATGGCTGACTTGGAAGTCACCTATACAAGACAACCAGCACAATGTCCTCCAAGCAATATGGCTGACTTGGAAGTCACCTATAGAATATGGCCACCAGCACAATGTCCCCCATGCAATATGGCTGACTTGGAAGTCACCTATACAACATGGCAACCAGCACAATGTCCCCCAAGCAATATGGCTCACTTGGAAGTCACCTATACAACATGGCAACCAGCACAATGTCCCCCATGCAATATGGCTGACTTGGAAGTCACCTATAGAACATGGCCACCAGAACAATGTCCCCCATGCAACACGACTGACTTGGAAGTCACCTATACAAGACAACCAGCACAATGTCCCCCAAGCAATATGGCTGACTTGGAAGACACCTATACAACACAACCAGCACAATGTCCCCCAAGCAATATGGCTCACTTGGAAGTCACCTATACAACATGGCAACCAGCACAATGTCCCCCATGCAATATGCCTGACTTGGAAGTCACCTATACAACATGGCAAGCTGCACAATGTCCCCCATGCAATATGGCTGACTTGGAAGTCACCTATACAAGACAACCAGCACAATGTCCCCCATGCAATATGGCTGACTTGGAAGTCACCTATACAACATGGCAACCAGCACAATGTCCCCCATGCAATATGGCTGACTTGGAAGTCACCTATACAATACAACCAGCACAATGTCCCCCAAGCAATATGGCTGACTTGGAAGTCACCTATAGAACATGGCCACCAGCACAATGTCCCCCATGCAATATGGCTGACTTGGAAGTCACCTATACAAGACAACCAGCACAATGTCCCCCATGCAATATGGCTGACTTGGAAGTCACCTATAGAACATGGCCACCAGCACAATGTCCCCCATGCAATATGGCTGACTTGGAAGTCACCTATAGGACAATGCAACCAGCACAATGTCCCCCATGCAATATGGCTGACTTGGAAGTCACCTATAGAACATGGCCACCAGCACAATGTCCCCCAAGCAATATGGCTCACTTGGAAGTCACCTATACAATACAACCAGCACAACGTCCCCCAAGCAATATGGCTGACTTGGAAGTCACCTATACGACATGGCCACCAGCACAATGTCCCCCATGCAATATGGCTGACTTGGAAGTCACCTATACAATACAACCAGCACAATGTCCCCCATGCAATATGGCTGACTTGGAAGTCACCTATACAATACAACCAGCACAATGTCCCCCATGCAATATGGCTGATTTGGAAGTCACCTATACAACACAACCAGCACAATGTCCCCCATGCAATATGGCTGACTTGGAAGTCACCTATACAAGACAACCAGCACAATGTCCCCCATGCAATATGGCTGACTTGGAAGTCACCTATACAACACAACCAGCACAATGTCCCCCAAGCAATATGGCTCACTTGGAAGTCACCTATACAACATGGCAACCAGCACAATGTCCCCCATGCAATATGGCTGACTTGGAAGTCACCTATACAACATGGCAACCAGCACAATGTCCCCCATGCAATATGGCTGAGTTGGAAGTCACCTATACAATACAACCAGCACAATGTCCCCCAAGCAATATGGCTGACTTGGAAGTCACCTATAGAACATGGCCACCAGCACAATGTCCCACATGCAATATGGCTGACTTGGAAGTCACCTATACAAGACAACCAGCACAATGTCCCCCATGCAATATGGCTGACTTGGAAGTCAACTATAGAACATGGCCACCAGCACAATGTCCCCCATGCAATATGGCTGACTTGGAAGTCACCTATAGGACAATGCAACCAGCACAATGTCCCCCATGCAATATGGCTGACCTGGAAGTCACCTATAGAACATGGCCACCAGCACAATGTCCCCCAAGCAATATGGCTCACTTGGAAGTCACCTATACAATACAACCAGCACAATGTCCCCCATGCAATATGGCTGAGTTGGAAGTCACCTATACAATACAACCAGCACAATGTCCCAAATGCAATATGGCTGACTTGGAAGTCACCTATAGAACATGGCCACCAGCACAATGTCCCCCATGCAATATGGCTGACTTGGAAGTCACCTATACAACATGGCAACCAGCACAATGTCCCCCATGCAATATGGCTGACTTGGAAGTCACCTATAGAACATGGCCACCAGCACAATGTCCCCCAAGCAATATGGCTGACTTGGAAGTTACCTATACAACATGGCCACCAGCACAATGTCCCCCATGCAACACGGCTGACTTGGAAGTCACCTATACAAGACAACCAGCACAATGTCCCCCATGCAATATGGCTGACTTGGAAGCCACCTATACAACACAACCAGCACAATGTCCCCCAAGCAATATGGCTCACTTGGAAGTCACCTATACAACATGGCAACCAGCACAATGTCCCCCATGCAATATGGCTGACTTGGAAGTCACCTATACAATACAACCAGCACAATGTCCCCCAAGAAATATGGCTGACTTGGAAGTCACCTATAGAACATGGCCACCAGCACAATGTCCCCCATGCAATATGGCTGACTTGGAAGTCACCTATACAAGACAAACAGCACAATGTCCCCCATGCAATATGGCTGACTTGGAAGTCACCTATAGAACATGGCCACCAGCACAATTTCCCCCATGCAATATGGCTGACTTGGAAGTCACCTATACAACATGGCAACCAGCACAATGTCCCCCAAGCAATATGGCTGACTTGGAAGTCACCTGTAGAACATGGCCACCAGCACAATGTCCCCCAAGCAATATGGCTGACTTGGAAGTCACCTATAGAACATGGCAACCAGCACAATGTCCCCCAAGCAATATGGCTGACTTGGAAGTCACCTATACAAGACAACCAGCACAATGTCCCCCATGCAATATGGCTGACTTGGAAGTCACCTATAGGACATGGCAACCAGCACAATGTCCCCCATGCAATATGGCTGACTTGGAAGTCACCTATACATACAACCAGCACAATGTCCCCCATGCAATATGGCTGACTTGGAAGTCACCTATAGAAAATGGCAACCAGCACAATGTCCCCCAAGCAATATGGCTGACTTGGAAGTCACCTATACAAGACAACCAGCACAATGTCCCCCATGCAATATGGCTGACTTGGAAGTCACCTATACAATACAACCAGCACAATGTCCCCCATGCAATATGGCTGACTTGGAAGTCACCTAAACAACATAACCAGCACAATGTCCCCCATGCAATATGGCTGACTTGGAAGTCATCTATAGAACATGGCCACCAGCACAATGTCCCCCATGCAATATGGCTCACTTGGAAGTCACCTATACAATACAACCAGCACAATGTCCCCCATGCAATATGGCTGACTTGGAAGTCACCTATACAATACAACCAGCACAATGTCCCCCATGCAATATGGCTGACTTGGAAGTCACCTATACAACACAACCAGCACAATGTCCCCCATGCAATATGGCTGACTTGGAAGTCACCTATACAACACAACCAGCACAATGTCCCCCATGCAATATGGCTCACTTGAAAGTCACCTATACAACATGGCAACCAGCACAATGTCCCCCATGCAATATGGCTGACTTGGAAGTCACCTATACAACATGGCAACCAGCACAATGTCCCCCATGCAATATGGCTGACTTGGAAGTCACCTATACAACATGGCAACCAGCACAATTTCCCCCATGTAATATGGCTGACTTGGAAGTCACCTATACAAGACAACCAGCACAATGTCCGCCAAGCAATATGGCTGACTTGGAAGTCACCTATACAAGACAACCAGCACAATGTCCTCCATGCAATATGGCTGACTTGGAAGTCACCTATACAAGACAACCAGCACAATGTCCTCCAAGCAATATGGCTGACTTGGAGGTCACCTATAGAACATGGCCACCAGCACAATGTCCCCCATGCAATATGGCTGACTTGGAAGTCACCTATACAACATGGCAACCAGCACAATGTCCCCCAAGCAATATGGCTCACTTGGAAGTCACCTATACAACATGGCAACCAGCACAATGTCCCCCATGCAATATGGCTGACTTGGAAGTCACCTATAGAACATGGCCACCAGCACAATGTCCCCCATGCAACACGACTGACTTGGAAGTCACCTATACAAGACAACCAGCACAATGTCCCCTATGCAATATGGCTGACTTGGAAGACACCTATACAACACAACCAGCACAATGTCCCCCAAGCAATATGGCTCACTTGGAAGTCACCTATACAACATCGCAAACAGCACAATGTCCCCCATGCAATATGCCTGACTTGGAAGTCACCTATACAACATGGCAAGCAGCACAATGTCCCCCATGCAATATGGCTGACTTGGAACTCACCTATACAAGACAACCAGCACAATGCCCCCCATGCAATATGGCTGACTTGGAAGTCACCTATACAACATGGCAACCAGCACAATGTCCCCCATGCAATATGGCCGACTTGGAAGTCACCTATACAATACAACCAGCACAATGTCCCCCAAGCAATATGGCTGACTTGGAAGTCACCTATAGAACATGGCCACCAGCACAATGTCCCCCATGCAATATGGCTGACTTGGAAGTCACCTATACAAGACAACCAGCACAATGTCCCCCATGCAATATGGCTGACTTGGAAGTCACCTATAGAACATGGCCACCAGCACAATGTCCCCCATGCAATATGGCTGACTTGGAAGTCACCTATAGGACAATGCAACCAGCACAATGTCCCCCATGCAATATGGCTGACTTGGAAGTCACCTATAGAACATGGCCACCAGCACAATGTCCCCCAAGCAATATGGCTCACTTGGAAGTCACCTATACAATACAACCAGCACAATGTCCCCCATGCAATATGGCTGACTTGGAAGTCACCTATACAATACAACCAGCACAATGTCCCAAATGCAATATGGCTGACTTGGAAGTCACCTATAGCACATGGCCACCAGCACAATGTCCCCCATGCAATATGGCTGACTTGGAAGTCACCTATACAACATGGCAACCAGCACAATGTCCCCCATGCAATATGGCTGACTTGGAAGTCACCTATACAAGACAACCAGCACAATGTCCCCCATGCAATATGGCTGACTTGGAAGTCACCTATAGAACATGGCCACCAGCACAATGTCCCCCAAGCAATATGGCTGACTTGGAAGTTACCTATACAACATGGCCACCAGCACAATGTCCCCCATGCAACACGGCTGACTTGGAAGTCACCTATACAAGACAACCAGCACAATGTCCCCCATGCAATATGGCTGACTTGGAAGTCACCTATACAACACAACCAGCACAATGTCCCCCAAGCAATATGGCTCACTTGGAAGTCACCTATACAACATGGCAACCAGCACAATGTCCCCCATGCAATATGGCTGACTTGGAAGTCACCTATACAATACAACCAGCACAATGTCCCCCAAGAAATATGGCTGACTTGGAAGTCACCTATAGAACATGGCCACCAGCACAATGTCCCCCATGCAATATGGCTGACTTGGAAGTCACCTATACAAGACAAACAGCACAATGTCCCCCATGCAATATGGCTGACTTGGAAGTCACCTATAGAACATGGCCACCAGCACAATTTCCCCCATGCAATATGGCTGACTTGGAAGTCACCTATACAACATGGCAACCAGCACAATGTCCCCCAAGCAATATGGCTGACTTGGAAGTCACCTGTAGAACATGGCCACCAGCACAATGTCCCCCAAGCAATATGGCTGACTTGGAAGTCACCTATAGAACATGGCAACCAGCACAATGTCCCCCAAGCAATATGGCTGACTTGGAAGTCACCTATACAAGACAACCAGCACAATGTCCCCCATGCAATATGGCTGACTTGGAAGTCACCTATAGGACATGGCAACCAGCACAATGTCCCCCATGCAATATGGCTGACTTGGAAGTCACCTATACAACATGGCAACCAGCACAATGTCCCCCATGCAATATGGCTGACTTGGAAGTCACCTATACAACATGGCAACCAGCACAATGTCCCCCATGCAATATGGCTGACTTGGAAGTCACCTATACAACATGGCAACCAGCACAATTTCCCCCATGTAATATG
Source organism: Petromyzon marinus (assembly GCF_048934315.1). NCBI lineage: Eukaryota > Metazoa > Chordata > Hyperoartia > Petromyzontiformes > Petromyzontidae > Petromyzon > Petromyzon marinus. The sequence goes on along the minus strand of NW_027422684.1, from coordinate 393,447 downwards.
GCTGACTTGGAAGTCACCTATACAAGACAACCAGCACAATGTCCGCCAAGCAATATGGCTGACTTGGAAGTCACCTATACAAGACAACCAGCACAATGTCCTCCATGCAATATGGCTGACTTGGAAGTCACCTATACAAGACAACCAGCACAATGTCCTCCAAGCAATATGGCTGACTTGGAAGTCACCTATAGAACATGGCCACCAGCACAATGTCCCCCATGCAATATGGCTGACTTGGAAGTCACCTATACAACATGGCAACCAGCACAATGTCCCCCAAGCAATATGGCTCACTTGGAAGTCACCTATACAACATGGCAACCAGCACAATGTCCCCCATGCAATATGGCTGACTTGGAAGTCACCTATAGAACATGGCCACCAGCACAATGTCCCCCATGCAACACGACTGACTTGGAAGTCACCTATACAAGACAACCAGCACAATGTCCCCTATGCAATATGGCTGACTTGGAAGACACCTATACAACACAACCAGCACAATGTCCCCCAAGCAATATGGCTCACTTGGAAGTCACCTATACAACATGGCAACCAGCACAATGTCCCCCATGCAATATGCCTGACTTGGAAGTCACCTATACAACATGGCAAGCAGCACAATGTCCCCCATGCAATATGGCTGACTTGGAAGTCACCTATACAAGACAACCAGCACAATGTCCCCCATGCAATATGGCTGACTTGGAAGTCACCTATACAACATGGCAACCAGCACAATGTCCCCCATGCAATATGGCCGACTTGGAAGTCACCTATACAATACAACCAGCACAATGTCCCCCAAGCAATATGGCTGACTTGGAAGTCACCTATAGAACATGGCCACCAGCACAATGTCCCCCATGCAATATGGCTGACTTGGAAGTCACCTATACAAGACAACCAGCACAATGTCCCCCATGCAATATGGCTGACTTGGAAGTCACCTATAGAACATGGCCACCAGCACAATGTCCCCCATGCAATATGGCTGACTTGGAAGTCACCTATAGGACAATGCAACCAGCACAATGTCCCCCATGCAATATGGCTGACTTGGAAGTCACCTATAGAACATGGCCACCAGCACAATGTCCCCCAAGCAATATGGCTCACTTGGAAGTCACCTATACAATACAACCAGCACAATGTCCCCCATGCAATATGGCTGACTTGGAAGTCACCTATACAATACAACCAGCACAATGTCCCAAATGCAATATGGCTGACTTGGAAGTCACCTATAGCACATGGCCACCAGCACAATGTCCCCCATGCAATATGGCTGACTTGGAAGTCACCTATACAACATGGCAACCAGCACAATGTCCCCCATGCAATATGGCTGACTTGGAAGTCACCTATACAAGACAACCAGCACAATGTCCCCCATGCAATATGGCTGACTTGGAAGTCACCTATAGAACATGGCCACCAGCACAATGTCCCCCAAGCAATATGGCTGACTTGGAAGTTACCTATACAACATGGCCACCAGCACAATGTCCCCCATGCAACACGGCTGACTTGGAAGTCACCTATACAAGACAACCAGCACAATGTCCCCCATGCAATATGGCTGACTTGGAAGTCACCTATACAACACAACCAGCACAATGTCCCCCAAGCAATATGGCTCACTTGGAAGTCACCTATACAACATGGCAACCAGCACAATGTCCCCCATGCAATATGGCTGACTTGGAAGTCACCTATACAATACAACCAGCACAATGTCCCCCAAGAAATATGGCTGACTTGGAAGTCACCTATAGAACATGGCCACCAGCACAATGTCCCCCATGCAATATGGCTGACTTGGAAGTCACCTATACAAGACAAACAGCACAATGTCCCCCATGCAATATGGCTGACTTGGAAGTCACCTATAGAACATGGCCACCAGCACAATTTCCCCCATGCAATATGGCTGACTTGGAAGTCACCTATACAACATGGCAACCAGCACAATGTCCCCCAAGCAATATGGCTGACTTGGAAGTCACCTGTAGAACATGGCCACCAGCACAATGTCCCCCAAGCAATATGGCTGACTTGGAAGTCACCTATAGAACATGGCAACCAGGACAATGTCCCCCAAGCAATATGGCTGACTTGGAAGTCACCTATACAAGACAACCAGCACAATGTCCCCCATGCAATATGGCTGACTTGGAAGTCACCTATAGGACATGGCAACCAGCACAATGTCCCCCATGCAATATGGCTGACTTGGAAGTCACCTATACAACATGGCAACCAGCACAATGTCCCCCAAGCAATATGGCTGACTTGGAAGTCACCTGTAGAACATGGCCACCAGCACAATGTCCCCCAAGCAATATGGCTGACTTGGAAGTCACCTATACAAGACAAACAGCACAATGTCCCCCATGCAATATGGCTGACTTGGAAGTCACCTATAGAACATGGCCACCAGCACAATTTCCCCCATGCAATATGGCTGACTTGGAAGTCACCTATACAACATGGCAACCAGCACAATGTCCCCCAAGCAATATGGCTGACTTGGAAGTCACCTGTAGAACATGGCCACCAGCACAATGTCCCCCAAGCAATATGGCTGACTTGGAAGTCACCTATAGAACATGGCAACCAGCACAATGTCCCCCAAGCAATATGGCTGACTTGGAAGTCACCTATACAAGACAACCAGCACAATGTCCCCCATGCAATATGGCTGACTTGGAAGTCACCTATAGGACATGGCAACCAGCACAATGTCCCCCATGCAATATGGCTGACTTGGAAGTCACCTATACATACAACCAGCACAATGTCCCCCATGCAATATGGCTGACTTGGAAGTCACCTATACAATACAACCAGCACAATGTCCCCCATGCAATATGGCTGAATTGGAAGTCACCTATAGAAAATGGCAACCAGCACAATGTCCCCCAAGCAATATGGCTGACTTGGAAGTCACCTATACAAGACAACCAGCACAATGTCCCCCATGCAATATGGCTGACTTGGAAGTCACCTATACAATACAACCAGCACAATGTCCCCCATGCAATATGGCTGACTTGGAAGTCACCTATACAATACAACCAGCACAATGTCCCCCATGCAATATGGCTGACTTGGAAGTCACCTATACAACACAACCAGCACAATGTCCCCCATGCAATATGGCTGACTTGGAAGTCACCTAAACAACACAACCAGCACAATGTCCCCCATGCAATATGGCTGACTTGGAAGTCATCTATAGAACATGGCCACCAGCACAATGTCCCCCATGCAATATGGCTCACTTGGAAGTCACCTATACAATACAACCAGCACAATGTCCCCCATGCAATATGGCTGACTTGGAAGTCACCTATACAATACAACCAGCACAATGTCCCCCATGCAATATGGCTGACTTGGAAGTCACCTATACAACACAACCAGCACAATGTCCCCCATGCAATATGGCTGACTTGGAAGTCACCTATACAACACAACCAGCACAATGTCCCCCATGCAATATGGCTCACTTGAAAGTCACCTATACAACATGGCAACCAGCACAATGTCCCCCATGCAATATGGCTGACTTGGAAGTCACCTATACAACATGGCAACCAGCACAATGTCCCCCATGCAATATGGCTGACTTGGAAGTCACCTATACAACATGGCAACCAGCACAATTTCCCCCATGTAATATGGCTGACTTGGAAGTCACCTATACAAGACAACCAGCACAATGTCCGCCAAGCAATATGGCTGACTTGGAAGTCACCTATACAAGACAACCAGCACAATGTCCTCCATGCAATATGGCTGACTTGGAAGTCACCTATACAAGACAACCAGCACAATGTCCTCCAAGCAATATGGCTGACTTGGAAGTCACCTATAGAACATGGCCACCAGCACAATGTCCCCCATGCAATATGGCTGACTTGGAAGTCACCTATACAACATGGCAACCAGCACAATGTCCCCCAAGCAATATGGCTCACTTGGAAGTCACCTATACAACATGGCAACCAGCACAATGTCCCCCATGCAATATGGCTGACTTGGAAGTCACCTATAGAACATGGCCACCAGCACAATGTCCCCCATGCAACACGACTGACTTGGAAGTCACCTATACAAGACAACCAGCACAATGTCCCCTATGCAATATGGCTGACTTGGAAGACACCTATACAACACAACCAGCACAATGTCCCCCAAGCAATATGGCTCACTTGGAAGTCACCTATACAACATGGCAACCAGCACAATGTCCCCCATGCAATATGCCTGACTTGGAAGTCACCTATACAACATGGCAAGCAGCACAATGTCCCCCATGCAATATGGCTGACTTGGAAGTCACCTATACAAGACAACCAGCACAATGTCCCCCATGCAATATGGCTGACTTGGAAGTCACCTATACAACATGGCAACCAGCACAATGTCCCCCATGCAATATGGCTGACTTGGAAGTCACCTATACAATACAACCAGCACAATGTCCCCCAAGCAATATGGCTGACTTGGAAGTCACCTATAGAACATGGCCACCAGCACAATGTCCCCCATGCAATATGGCTGACTTGGAAGTCACCTATACAAGACAACCAGCACAATGTCCCCCATGCAATATGGCTGACTTGGAAGTCACCTATAGAACATGGCCACCAGCACAATGTCCCCCATGCAATATGGCTGACTTGGAAGTCACCTATAGGACAATGCAACCAGCACAATGTCCCCCATGCAATATGGCTGACTTGGAAGTCACCTATAGAACATGGCCACCAGCACAATGTCCCCCAAGCAATATGGCTCACTTGGAAGTCACCTATACAATACAACCAGCACAATGTTCCCCATGCAATATGGCTGACTTGGAAGTCACCTATACAATACAACCAGCACAATGTCCCAAATGCAATATGGCTGACTTGGAAGTCACCTATAGCACATGGCCACCAGCACAATGTCCCCCATGCAATATGGCTGACTTGGAAGTCACCTATACAACATGGCAACCAGCACAATGTCCCCCATGCAATATGGCTGACTTGGAAGTCACCTATACAAGACAACCAGCACAATGTCCCCCATGCAATATGGCTGACTTGGAAGTCACCTATACGACATGGCCACCAGCACAATGTCCCCCATGCAATATGGCTGACTTGGAAGTCACCTATACAATACAACCAGCACAATGTCCCCCATGCAATATGGCTGACTTGGAAGTCACCTATACAATACAACCAGCACAATGTCCCCCATGCAATATGGTTGATTTGGAAGTCACCTATACAACACAACCAGCACAATGTCCCCCATGCAATATGGCTGACTTGGAAGTCACCTATACAAGACAACCAGCACAATGTCCCAAATGCAATATGGCTGACTTGGAAGTCACCTATAGAACATGGCCACCAGCACAATGTCCCCCATGCAACACGGCTGACTTGGAAGTCACCTATACAAGACAACCAGCACAATGTCCCCCATGCAATATGGCTGACTTGGAAGTCACCTATACAACACAACCAGCACAATGTCCCCCAAGCAATATGGCTCACTTGGAAGTCACCTATACAACATGGCAACCAGCACAATGTCCCCCATGCAATATGCCTGACTTGGAAGTCACCTATACAACATGGCAACCAGCACAATGTCCCCCATGCAATATGGCTGACTTGGAAGTCACCTATACAAGACAACCAGCACAATGTCCCCCATGCAATATGGCTGACTTGGAAGTCACCTATACAGCATGGCAACCAGCACAATGTCCCCCATGCAATATGGCTGACTTGGAAGTCACCTATACAATACAACCAGCACAATGTCCCCCAAGCAATATGGCTGACTTGGAAGTCACCTATAGAACATGGCCACCAGCACAATGTCCCCCATGCAATATGGCTGACTTGGAAGTCACCTATACAAGACAACCAGCACAATGTCCCCCATGCAATATGGCTGACTTGGAAGTCACCTATAGAACATGGCCACCAGCACAATGTCCCCCATGCAATATGGCTGACTTGGAAGTCACCTATACAACATGGCAACCAGCACAATTTCCCCCATGTAATATGGCTGACTTGGAAGTCACCTATACAAGACAACCAGCACAATGTCCGCCAAGCAATATGGCTGACTTGGAAGTCACCTATACAAGACAACCAGCACAATGTCCTCCATGCAATATGGCTGACTTGGAAGTCACCTATACAAGACAACCAGCACAATGTCCTCCAAGCAATATGGCTGACTTGGAAGTCACCTATAGAACATGGCCACCAGCACAATGTCCCCCATGCAATATGGCTGACTTGGAAGTCACCTATACAACATGGCAACCAGCACAATGTCCCCCAAGCAATATGGCTCACTTGGAAGTCACCTATACAACATGGCAACCAGCACAATGTCCCCCATGCAATATGGCTGACTTGGAAGTCACCTATAGAACATGGCCACCAGCACAATGTCCCCCATGCAACACGACTGACTTGGAAGTCACCTATACAAGACAACCAGCACAATGTACCCTATGCAATATGGCTGACTTGGAAGACACCTATACAACACAACCAGCACAATGTCCCCCAAGCAATATGGCTCACTTGGAAGTCACCTATACAACATGGCAACCAGCACAATGTCCCCCATGCAATATGCCTGACTTGGAAGTCACCTATACAACATGGCAAGCAGCACAATGTCCCCCATGCAATATGGCTGACTTGGAAGTCACCTATACAAGACAACCAGCACAATGTCCCCCATGCAATATGGCTGACTTGGAAGTCACCTATACAACATGGCAACCAGCACAATGTCCCCCATGCAATATGGCTGACTTGGAAGTCACCTATACAATACAACCAGCACAATGTCCCCCAAGCAATATGGCTGACTTGGAAGTCACCTATAGAACATGGCCACCAGCACAATGTCCCCCATGCAATATGGCTGACTTGGAAGTCACCTATACAAGACAACCAGCACAATGTCCCCCATGCAATATGGCTGACTTGGAAGTCACCTATAGAACATGGCCACCAGCACAATGTCCCCCATGCAATATGGCTGACTTGGAAGTCACCTATAGGACAATGCAACCAGCACAATGTCCCCCATGCAATATGGCTGACTTGGAAGTCACCTATAGAACATGGCCACCAGCACAATGTCCCCCAAGCAATATGGCTCACTTGGAAGTCACCTATACAATACAACCAGCACAATGTTCCCCATGCAATATGGCTGACTTGGAAGTCACCTATACAATACAACCAGCACAATGTCCCAAATGCAATATGGCTGACTTGGAAGTCACCTATAGCACATGGCCATCAGCACAATGTCCCCCATGCAATATGGCTGACTTGGAAGTCACCTATACAACATGGCAACCAGCACAATGTCCCCCATGCAATATGGCTGACTTGGAAGTCACCTATACAAGACAACCAGCACAATGTCCCCCATGCAATATGGCTGACTTGGAAGTCACTTATACGACTTGGCCACCAGCACAATGTCCCCCATGCAATATGGCTGACTTGGAAGTCACCTATACAATACAACCAGCACAATGTCCCCCATGCAATATGGCTGACTTGGAAGTCACCTATACAATACAACCAGCACAATGTCCCCCATGCAATATGGCTGATTTGGAAGTCACCTATACAACACAACCAGCACAATGTCCCCCATGCAATATGGCTGACTTGGAAGTCACCTATACAAGACAACCAGCACAATGTCCCAAATGCAATATGGCTGACTTGGAAGTCACCTATAGAACATGGCCACCAGCACAATGTCCCCCATGCAACACGGCTGACTTGGAAGTCACCTATACAAGACACCCAGCACAATGTCCCCCATGCAATATGGCTGACTTGGAAGTCACCTATACAACACAACCAGCACAATGTCCCCCAAGCAATATGGCTCACTTGGAAGTCACCTATACAACATGGCAACCAGCACAATGTCCCCCATGCAATATGCCTGACTTGGAAGTCACCTATACAACATGGCAACCAGCACAATGTCCCCCATGCAATATGGCTGACTTGGAAGTCACCTATACAAGACAACCAGCACAATGTCCCCCATGCAATATGGCTGACTTGGAAGTCACCTATACAGCATGGCAACCAGCACAATGTCCCCCATGCAATATGGCTGACTTGGAAGTCACCTATACAATACAACCAGCACAATGTCCCCCAAGCAATATGGCTGACTTGGAAGTCACCTATAGAACATGGCCACCAGCACAATGTCCCCCATGCAATATGGCTGACTTGGAAGTCACCTATACAAGACAACCAGCACAATGTCCCCCATGCAATATGGCTGACTTGGAAGTCACCTATAGAACATGGCCACCAGCACAATGTCCCCCATGCAATATGGCTGACTTGGAAGTCACCTATAGGACAATGCAACCAGCACAATGTCCCCCATGCAATATGGCTGACTTGGAAGTCACCTATAGAACATGGCCACCAGCACAATGTCCCCCAAGCAATATGGCTCACTTGGAAGTCACCTATACAATACAACCAGCACAATGTCCCCCATGCAATATGGCTGACTTGGAAGTCACCTATACAATACAACCAGCACAATGTCCCAATTGCAATATGGCTGACTTGGAAGTCACCTATAGAACATGGCCACCAGCACAATGTCCCCCATGCAATATGGCTGACTTGGAAGTCACCTATACAACATGGCAACCAGCACCATGTCCCCCATGCAATATGGCTGACTTGGAAGTCACCTATACAATACAACCAGCACAATGTCCCCCAAGCAATATGGCTGACTTGGAAGTCACCTATACAAGACAACCAGCACAATGTCCCCCATGCAATATGGCTGACTTGGAAGTCACCTATACGACATGGCCAACAGCACAATGTCCCCCATGCAATATGGCTGACTTGGAAGTCACCTATACAAGACAACCAGCACAATGTCCCAAATGCAATATGGCTGACATGGAAGTCACCTATAGAACATGGCCACCAGCACAATGTCCCCCATGCAATATGGCTGACTTGGAAGTCACCTATACAAAATGGCAACCAGCACAATGTCCCCCATGCAATATGGCTGACTTGGAAGTCACCTATACAATACAACCAGCACAATGTCCCCCAAGCAATATGGCTGACTTGGAAGTCACCTATACCAGACAACCAGCACAATGTCCCCCATGCAATATGGCTGACTTGGAAGTCACCTATAGAACATGGCCACCAGCACAATGTCCCCCATGCAACACGGCTGACTTGGAAGTCACCTATACAAGACACCCAGCACAATGTCCCCCATGCAATATGGCTGACTTGGAAGTCACCTATACAACACAACCAGCACAATGTCCCCCAAGCAAAATGGCTCACTTGGAAGTCACCTATACAACATGGCAACCAGCACAATGTCCCCCATGCAATATGCCTGACTTGGAAGTCACCTATACAACATGGCAACCAGCACAATGTCCCCCATGCAATATGGCTGACTTGGAAGTCACCTATACAAGACAACCAGCACAATGTCCCCCATGCAATATGGCTGACTTGGAAGTCACCTATACAGCATGGCAACCAGCACAATGTCCCCCATGCAATATGGCTGACTTGGAAGTCACCTATACAATACAACCAGCACAATGTCCCCCAAGCAATATGGCTGACTTGGAAGTCACCTATAGAACATGGCCACCAGCACAATGTCCCCCATGCAATATGGCTGACTTGGAAGTCACCTATACAAGACAACCAGCACAATGTCCCCCATGCAATATGGCTGATTTGGAAGTCACCTATAGAACATGGCCACCAGCACAATGTCCCCCATGCAATATGGCTGACTTGGAAGTCACCTATAGGACAATGCAACCAGCACAATGTCCCCCATGCAATATGGCTGACTTGGAAGTCACCTATAGAACATGGCCACCAGCACAATGTCCCCCAAGCAATATGGCTCACTTGGAAGTCACCTATACAATACAACCAGCACAATGTCCCCCATGCAATATGGCTGACTTGGAAGTCACCTATACAATACAACCAGCACAATGTCCCAATTGCAATATGGCTGACTTGGAAGTCACCTATAGAACATGGCCACCAGCACAATGTCCCCCATGCAATATGGCTGACTTGGAAGTCACCTATACAACATGGCAACCAGCACCATGTCCCCCATGCAATATGGCTGACTTGGAAGTCACCTATACAATACAACCAGCACAATGTCCCCCAAGCAATATGGCTGACTTGGAAGTCACCTATACAAGACAACCAGCACAATGTCCCCCATGCAATATGGCTGACTTGGAAGTCACCTATACGACATGGCCAACAGCACAATGTCCCCCATGCAATATGGCTGACTTGGAAGTCACCTATACAAGACAACCAGCACAATGTCCCAAATGCAATATGGCTGACATGGAAGTCACCTATAGAACATGGCCACCAGCACAATGTCCCCCATGCAATATGGCTGACTTGGAAGTCACCTATACAAAATGGCAACCAGCACAATGTCCCCCATGCAATATGGCTGACTTGGAAGTCACCTATACAATACAACCAGCACAATGTCCCCCAAGCAATATGGCTGACTTGGAAGTCACCTATACCAGACAACCAGCACAATGTCCCCCATGCAATATGGCTGACTTGGAAGTTACCTATAGGACATGGCCACCAGCACAATGTCCCCCATGCAATATGGATGACTTGGAAGTCACCTATACAATACAACCAGCACAATGTCCCCCATGCAATATGGCTGACTTGGAAGTCACCTATACAATACAACCAGCACAATGTCCCCCATGCAATATGGCTGATTTGGAAGTCACCTATACAAGACAACCAGCACAATGTCCCCCATGCAATATGGCTGACTTGGAAGTCACCTATAGAACATGGCCACCAGCACAATGTCCCCCATGCAATATGGCAGACTTGGAAGTCACCTATACAACATGGCAACCAGCACAATGTCCCCCAAGCAATATGGCTGACTTGGAAGTCACCTATACAACATGGCAACCAGCACAATGTCCCCCAAGCAATATGGCTGACTTGGAAGTCACCTATACAACATGGCAAGCAGCACAATGTCCCCCATGCAATATGGCTGACTTGGAAGTCACCTATACAAGACAACCAGCACAATGTCCCCCATGCAATATGGCTGACTTGGAAGTCACCTATAGAACATGGCCACCAGCACAATGTCCCCCATGCAATATGGCTGACTTGGAAGTCACCTATACAACATGGCAAGCAGCACAATGTCCCCCATGCAATATGGCTGACTTGGAAGTCACCTATACAAGACAACCAGCACAATGTCCCCCATGCAATATGGCTGACTTGGAAGTCACCTATAGAACATGGCCACCAGCACAATGTCCCCCATGCAATATGGCTGACTTGGAAGTCACCTATAGGACAATGCAACCAGCACAATGTCCCCCATGCAATATGGCTGACTTGGAAGTCACCTATAGAACATGGCCACCAGCACAATGTCCCCAAAGCAATATGGCTCACTTGGAAGTCACCTACACAATACAACCAGCACAATGTCCCCCATGCAATATGGCTGACTTGGAAGTCACCTATACAATACAACCAGCACAATGTCCCAAATGCAATATGGCTGACTTAGAAGTCACCTATAGCACATGGCCACCAGCACAATGTCCCCCATGCAATATGGCTGACTTGGAAGTCACCTATACAACATGGCAACCAGCACAATGTCCCCCATGCAATATGGCTGACTTGGAAGTCACCTATACAAGACAACCAGCACAATGTCCCCCATGCAATATGGCTGACTTGGAAGTCACCTATACGACATGGCCACCAGCACAATGTCCCCCATGCAATATGGCTGACTTGGAAGTCACCTATACAATACAACCAGCACAATGTCCCCCATGCAATATGGCTGACTTGGAAGTCACCGATACAATACAACCAGCACAATGTCCCCCATGCAATATGGCTGATTTGGAAGTCACCTATACAACACAACCAGCACAATGTCCCCCATGCAATATGGCTGACTTGGAAGTCACCTATACAAGACAACCAGCACAATGTCCCAAATTCAATATGGCTGACTTGGAAGTCACCTATAGAACATGGCCACCAGCACAATGTCCCCCATGCAACACGGCTGACTTGGAAGTCACCTATACAAGACAACCAGCACAATGTCCCCCATGCAATATGGCTGACTTGGAAGTCACCTATACAACACAACCAGCACAATGTCCCCCAAGCAATATGGCTCACTTGGAAGTCACCTATACAACATGGCAACCAGCACAATGTCCCCCATGCAATATGCCTGACTTGGAAGTCACCTATACAACATGGCAACCAGCACAATGTCCCCCATGCAATATGGCTGACTTGGAAGTCACCTATACAAGACAACCAGCACAATGTCCCCCATGCAATATGGCTGACTTGGAAGTCACCTATACAGCATGGCAACCAGCACAATGTCCCCCATGCAATATGGCTGACTTGGAAGTCACCTATACAATACAACCAGCACAATGTCCCCCAAGCAATATGGCTGACTTGGAAGTCACCTATAGAACATGGCCACCAGCACAATGTCCCCCATGCAATATGGCTGACTTGGAAGTCACCTATAGGACAATGCAACCAGCACAATGTCCCCCATGCAATATGGCTGACTTGGAAGTCACCTATAGAACATGGCCACCAGCACAATGTCCCCCAAGCAATATGGCTCACTTGGAAGTCACCTATACAATACAACCAGCACAATGTCCCCCATGCAATATGGCTGACTTGGAAGTCACCTATACAATGCAACCAGCACAATGTCCCAAATGCAATATGGCTAACTTGGAAGTCACCTATAGAACATGGCCACCAGCACAATGTCCCCCATGCAATATGGCTGACTTGGAAGTCACCTATACAACATGGCAACCAGCACAATGTCCCCCATGCAATATGGCTGACTTGGAAGTCACCTATACAATACAACCAGCACAATGTCCCCCAAGCAATATGGCTGACTTGGAAGTCACCTATACAAGACAACCAGCACAATGTCCCCCATGCAATATGGCTGACTTGGAAGTCACCTATACGACATGGCCAACAGCACAATGTCCCCCATGCAATATGGCTGACTTGGAAGTCACCTATACAATACAACCAGCACAATGTCCCCCATGCAATATGGCTGACTTGGAAGTCACCTATACAATACAACCAGCACAATGTCCCCCATGCAATATGGCTGATTTGGAAGTCACCTATACAACACAACCAGCACAATGTCCCCCATGCAATATGGCTGACTTGGAAGTCACCTATACAAGACAACCAGCTCAATGTCCCAAATGCAATATGGCTGACATGGAAGTCACCTATAGAACATGGCCACCAGCACAATGTCCCCCATGCAATATGGCTGACTTGGAAGTCACCTATACAAAATGGCAACCAGCACAATGTCCCCCATGCAATATGGCTGACTTGGAAGTCACCTATACAATACAACCAGCACAATGTCCCCCAAGCAATATGGCTGACTTGGAAGTCACCTATACAAGACAACCAGCACAATGTCCCCCATGCAATATGGCTGACTTGGAAGTCACCTATACAATACAACCAGCACAATGTCCCCCATGCAATATGGCTGACTTGGAAGTCACCTATACAATACAACCAGCACAATGTCCCCCATGCAATATGGCTGATTTGGAAGTCACCTATACAAGACAACCAGCACAATGTCCCCCATGCAATATGGCTGACTTGGAAGTCACCTATAGAACATGGCCACCAGCACAATGTCCCCCATGCAATATGGCAGACTTGGAAGTCACCTATACAACATGGCAACCAGCACAATGTCCCCCAAGCAATATGTCTGACTTGGAAGTCACCTATACAACATGGCAACCAGCACAATGTCCCCCAAGCAATATGGCTGACTTGGAAGTCACCTATAGAACATGGCATCTAGCACAATGTCCCCCAAGCAATATGGCTGACTTAAAAGTCACCTATACAAGACAACCAGCACAATTTCCCCCATGCAATATGGCTGACTTGGAAGTCACCTATAGGACATCGCAACCAGCACAATGTCCCCCATGCAATATGGCTGACTTGGAAGTCACCTTTACAACATGGCAACCAGCACAATGTCCCCCATGCAATATGGCTGACTTGGAAGTCACCTATACAATACAACCAGCACAATGTCCCCCATGCAACACGGCTGACTTGGAAGTCACCTATACAAGACAACCAGCACAATGTCCCCCATGCAATATGGCTGACTTGGAAGTCACCTATAGAACATGGCCACCAGCACAATGTCCCCCAAGCAATATGGCTGACTTAAAAGTCACCTATACAAGACAACCAGCACAATTTCCCCCATGCAATATGGCTGACTTGGAAGTCACCTATAGGACAATGCAACCAGCACAATGTCCCCCATGCAATATGGCTGACTTTGAAGTCACCTATACAACATGGCAACCAGCACAATGTCCCCCATGCAATATGGCTGACTTGGAAGTCACCTTTACAACATGGCCACCAGCACAATGTCCCCCATGCAATATGGCTGACTTGGAAGTCACCTATACAATACAACCAGCACAATGTCCCCCATGCAATATGGCTGACTTGGAAGTCACCTATACAATACAACCAGCACAATGTCCCCCATGCAATATGGCTGATTTGGAAGTCACCTATACAACACAACCAGCACAATGTCCCCCATGCAATATGGCTGACTTGGAAGTCACCTATACAAGACAACCAGCACAATGTCCCAAATGCAATATGGCTGACTTGGAAGTCACCTATAGAACATGGCCACCAGCACAATGTCCCCCATGCAACACGGCTGACTTGGAAGTCACCTATACAAGACAACCAGCACAATGTCCCCCATGCAATATGGCTGACTTGGAAGTCATCTATACAACACAACCAGCACAATGTCCCCCAAGCAATATGGCTCACTTGGAAGTCACCTATACAACATGGCAACCAGCACAATGTCCCCCATGCAATATGCCTGACTTGGAAGTCACCTATACAACATGGCAACCAGCACAATGTCCCCCATGCAATATGGCTGACTTGGAAGTCACCTATACAAGACAACCAGCACAATGTCCCCCATGCAATATGGCTGACTTGGAAGTCACCTATACAGCATGGCAACCAGCACAATGTCCCCCATGCAATATGGCTGACTTGGAAGTCACCTATACAATACAACCAGCACAATGTCCCCCAAGCAATATGGCTGACTTGGAAGTCACCTATAGAACATGGCCACCAGCACAATGTCCCCCATGCAATATGGCTGACTTGGAAGTCACCTATACAAGACAACCAGCACAATGTCCCCCATGCAATATGGCTGACTTGGAAGTCACCTATAGAACATGGCCACCAGCACAATGTCCCCCATGCAATATGGCTGACTTGGAAGTCACCTATAGGACAATGCAACCAGCACAATGTCCCCCATGCAATATGGCTGACTTGGAAGTCACCTATAGAACATGGCCACCAGCACAATGTCCCCCAAGCAATATGGCTCACTTGGAAGTCACCTATACAATACAACCAGCACAATGTCCCCCATGCAATATGGCTGACTTGGAAGTCACCTATACAATACAACCAGCACAATGTCCCAAATGCAATATGGCTGACTTGGAAGTCACCTATAGAACATGGCCACCAGCACAATGTCCCCCATGCAATATGGCTGACTTGGAAGTCACCTATACAACATGGCAACCAGCACCATGTCCCCCATGCAATATGGCTGACTTGGAAGTCACCTATACAATACAACCAGCACAATGTCCCCCAAGCAATATGGCTGACTTGGAAGTCACCTATACAAGACAACCAGCACAATGTCCCCCATGCAATATGGCTGACTTGGAAGTCACCTATAGAACATGGCCACCAGCACAATGTCCCCCATGCAATATGGCTGACTTGGAAGTCACCTATAGGACAATGCAACCAGCACAATGTCCCCCATGCAATATGGCTGACTTGGAAGTCACCTATAGAACATGGCCACCAGCACAATGTCCCCCAAGCAATATGGCTCACTTGGAAGTCACCTATACAATACAACCAGCACAATGTCCCCCATGCAATATGGCTGACTTGGAAGTCACCTATACAATACAACCAGCACAATGTCCCAAATGCAATATGGCTGACTTGGAAGTCACCTATAGAACATGGCCACCAGCACAATGTCCCCCATGCAATATGGCTGACTTGGAAGTCACCTATACAACATGGCAACCAGCACCATGTCCCCCATGCAATATGGCTGACTTGGAAGTCACCTATACAATACAACCAGCACAATGTCCCCCAAGCAATATGGCTGACTTGGAAGTCACCTATACAAGACAACCAGCACAATGTCCCCCATGCAATATGGCTGACTTGGAAGTCACCTATACGACATGGCCAACAGCACAATGTCCCCCATGCAATATGGCTGACTTGGAAGTCACCTATACAAGACAACCAGCACAATGTCCCAAATGCAATATGGCTGACATGGAAGTCACCTATAGAACATGGCCACCAGCACAATGTCCCGCATGCAATATGGCTGACTTGGAAGTCACCTATACAAAATGGCAACCAGCACAATGTCCCCCATGCAATATGGCTGACTTGGAAGTCACCTATACAATACAACCAGCACAATGTCCCCCAAGCAATATGGCTGACTTGGAAGTCACCTATACAAGACAACCAGCACAATGTCCCCCATGCAATATGGCTGACTTGGAAGTTACCTATAGGACATGGCCACCAGCACAATGTCCCCCATGCAATATGGCTGACTTGGAAGTCACCTATACAATACAACCAGCACAATGTCCCCCATGCAATATGGCTGACTTGGAAGTCAACTATACAATACAACCAGCACAATGTCCCCCATGCAATATGGCTGATTTGGAAGTCACCTATACAAGACAACCAGCACAATGTCCCCCATGCAATATGGCTGACTTGGAAGTCACCTATAGAACATGGCCACCAGCACAATGTCCCCCATGCAATATGGCAGACTTGGAAGTCACCTATACAACATGGCAACCAGCACAATGTCCCCCAAGCAATATGGCTGACTTGGAAGTCACCTATACAACATGGCAACCAGCACAATGTCCCCCAAGCAATATGGCTGACTTGGAAGTCACCTATACAACATGGCAAGCAGCACAATGTCCCCCATGCAATATGGCTGACTTGGAAGTCACCTATACAAGACAACCAGCACAATGTCCCCCATGCAATATGGCTGACTTGGAAGTCACCTATACAACATGGCAACCAGCACAATGTCCCCCATGCAATATGGCTGACTTGGAAGTCACCTATACAATACAACCAGCACAATGTCCCCCAAGCAATATGGCTGACTTGGAAGTCACCTATAGAACATGGCCACCAGCACAATGTCCCCAATGCAATATGGCTGACTTGGAAGTCACCTATACAAGACAACCAGCACAATGTCCCCCATGCAATATGGCTGACTTGGAAGTCACCTATAGAACATGGCCACCAGCACAATGTCCCCCATGCAATATGGCTGACTTGGAAGTCACCTATAGGACAATGCAACCAGCACAATGTCCCCCATGCAATATGGCTGACTTGGAAGTCACCTATAGAACATGGCCACCAGCACAATGTCCCCCAAGCAATATGGCTCACTTGGAAGTCACCTATACAATACAACCAGCACAATGTCCCCCATGCAATATGGCTGACTTGGAAGTCACCTATACAATACAACCAGCACAATGTCCCAAATGCAATATGGCTGACTTAGAAGTCACCTATAGCACATGGCCACCAGCACAATGTCCCCCATGCAATATGGCTGACTTGGAAGTCACCTATACAACATGGCAACCAGCACAATGTCCCCCATGCAATATGGCTGACTTGGAAGTCACCTATACAAGACAACCAGCACAATGTCCCCCATGCAATATGGCTGACTTGGAAGTCACCTATACGACATGGCCACCAGCACAATGTCCCCCATGCAATATGGCTGACTTGGAAGTCACCTATACAATACAACCAGCACAATGTCCCCCATGCAATATGGCTGACTTGGAAGTCACCGATACAATACAACCAGCACAATGTCCCCCATGCAATATGGCTGATTTGGAAGTCACCTATACAACACAACCAGCACAATGTCCCCGATGCAATATGGCTGACTTGGAAGTCACCTATACAAGACAACCAGCACAATGTCCCAAATTCAATATGGCTGACTTGGAAGTCACCTATAGAACATGGCCACCAGCACAATGTCCCCCATGCAACACGGCTGACTTGGAAGTCACCTATACAAGACAACCAGCACAATGTCCCCCATGCAATATGGCTGACTTGGAAGTCACCTATACAACACAACCAGCACAATGTCCCCCAAGGAATATGGCTCACTTGGAAGTCACCTATACAACATGGCAACCAGCACAATGTCCCCCATGCAATATGCCTGACTTGAAAGTCACCTATACAACATGGCAACCAGCACAATGTCCCCCATGCAATATGGCTGACTTGGAAGTCACCTATACAAGACAACCAGCACAATGTCCCCCATGCAATATGGCTGACTTGGAAGTCACCTATACAGCATGGCAACCAGCACAATGTCCCCCATGCAATATGGCTGACTTGGAAGTCACCTATACAATACAACCAGCACAATGTCCCCCAAGCAATATGGCTGACTTGGAAGTCACCTATAGAACATGGCCACCAGCACAATGTCCCCCATGCAATATGGCTGACTTGGAAGTCACCTATACAAGACAACCAGCACAATGTCCCCCATGCAATATGGCTGACTTGGAAGTCACCTATAGAACATGGCCACCAGCACAATGTCCCCCATGCAATATAGCTGACTTGGAAGTCACCTATAGGACAATGCAACCAGCACAATGTCCCCCATGCAATATGGCTGACTTGGAAGTCACCTATAGAACATGGCCACCAGCACAATGTCCCCCAAGCAATATGGCTCACTTGGAAGTCACCTATACAATACAACCAGCACAATGTCCCCCATGCAATATGGCTGACTTGGAAGTCACCTATACAATACAACCAGCACAATGTCCCAAATGCAATATGGCTGACTTGGAAGTCACCTATAGAACATGGCCACCAGCACAATGTCCCCCATGCAATATGGCTGACTTGGAAGTCACCTATACAACATGGCAACCAGCACAATGTCCCCCATGCAATATGGCTGACTTGGAAGTCACCTATACAATACAACCAGCACAATGTCCCCCAAGCAATATGGCTGACTTGGAAGTCACCTATACAAGACAACCAGCACAATGTCCCCCATGGAATATGGCTGACTTGGAAGTCACCTATACAACACAACCAGCACAATGTCCCCCAAGCAATATGGCTCACTTGGAAGTCACCTATACAACATGGCAACCAGCACAATGTCCCCCATGCAATATGCCTGACTTGGAAGTCACCTATACAACATGGCAACCAGCACAATGTCCCCCATGCAATATGGCTGACTTGGAAGTCACCTATACAAGACAACCAGCACAATGTCCCCCATGCAATATGGCTGACTTGGAAGTCACCTATACAGCATGGCAACCAGCACAATGTCCCCCATGCAATATGGCTGACTTGGAAGTCACCTATACAATACAACCAGCACAATGTCCCCCAAGCAATATGGCTGACTTGGAAGTCACCTATAGAACATGGCCACCAGCACAATGTCCCCCATGCAATATGGCTGACTTGGAAGTCACCTATACAAGACAACCAGCACAATGTCCCCCATGCAATATGGCTGACTTGGAAATCACCTATAGAACATGGCCAACAGCACAATGTCCCCCATGCAATATGGCTGACTTGGAAGTCACCTATAGGACAATGCAACCAGCACAATGTCCCCCATGCAATATGGCTGACTTGGAAGTCACCTATAGAACATGGCCACCAGCACAATGTCCCCCAAGCAATATGGCTCACTTGGAAGTCACCTATACAATACAACCAGCACAATGTCCCCCATGCAATATGGCTGACTTGGAAGTCACCTATACAATACAACCAGCACAATGTCCCAAATGCAATATGGCTGACTTGGAAGTCACCTATAGAACATGGCCACCAGCACAATGTCCCCCATGCAATATGGCTGACTTGGAAGTCACCTATACAACATGGCAACCAGCACAATGTCCCCCATGCAATATGGCTGACTTGGAAGTCACCTATACAATACAACCAGCACAATGTCCCCCAAGCAATATGGCTGACTTGGAAGTCACCTATACAAGACAACCAGCACAATGTCCCCCATGCAATATGGCTGACTTGGAAGTCACCTATACGACATGGCCAACAGCACAATGTCCCCCATGCAATATGGCTGACTTTGGAAGTCACCTATACAAGACAACCAGCACAATGTCCCCCATGCAATATGGCTGACTTGGAAGTTACCTATAGGACATGGCCACCAGCACAATGTCCCCCATGCAATATGGCTGACTTGGAAGTCACCTATACAATACAACCAGCACAATGTCCCCCATGCAATATGGCTGACTTGGAAGTCACCTATATAATACAACCAGCACAATGTCCCCCATGCAATATGGCTGATTTGGAAGTCACCTATACAAGACAACCAGCACAATGTCCCCCATGCAATATGGCTGACTTGGAAGTCACCTATAGAACATGGCCACCAGCACAATGTCCCCCATGCAATATGGCAGACTTGGAAGTCACCTATACAACATGGCAACCAGCACAATGTCCCCCAAGCAATATGTCTGACTTGGATTCACCTATACAACATGGCAACCAGCACAATGTCCCCCAAGCAATATGGCTGACTTGGAAGTCACCTATAGAACATGGCATCTAGCACAATGTCCCCCAAGCAATATGGCTGACTTAAAAGTCACCTATACAAGACAACCAGCACAATTTCCCCCATGCAATATGGCTGACTTGGAAGTCACCTATAGGACATCGCAACCAGCACAATGTCCCCCATGCAATATGGCTGACTTTGAAGTCACCTATACAACATGGCAACCAGCACAATGTCCCCCATGCAATATGGCTGACTTGGAAGTAACCTTTACAACATGGCAACCAGCACAATGTCCCCCATGCAATATGGCTGACTTGGAAGTCACCTATACAATACAACCAGCACAATGTCCCCCATGCAACACGGCTGACTTGGAAGTCACCTATACAAGACAACCAGCACAATGTCCCCCATGCAATATGGCTGACTTGGAAGTCACCTATAGAACATGGCCACCAGCACAATGTCCCCCAAGCAATATGGCTGACTTAAAAGTCACCTATACAAGACAACCAGCACAATTTCCCCCATGCAATATGGCTGACTTGGAAGTCACCTATAGGACATCGCAACCAGCACAATGTCCCCCATGCAATATGGCTGACTTTGAAGTCACCTATACAACATGGCAACCAGCACAATGTCCCCCATGCAATATGGCTGACTTGGAAGTCACCTTTACAACATGGCAACCAGCACAATGTCCCCCATGCAATATGGCTGACTTGGAAGTCACCTATACAATACAACCAGCACAATGTCCCCCATGCAACACGGCTGACTTGGAAGTCACCTATACAAGACAACCAGCACAATGTCCCCCATGCAATATGGCTGAATTGGAAGTCACCTATAGAACATGGCCACCAGCACAATGTCCCCCAAGCAATATGGCTGACTTGGAAGTCACCTATAGAACACGGCAACCAGCACAATGTCCCCCAAGCAATATGGCTGACTTGGAAGTCACCTATACAAGACAACCAGCACAATGTCCCCCATGCAATATGGCTGACTTGGAAGTCACCTATACAATACAACCAGCACAATGTCCCAAATGCAATATGGCTGACTTAGAAGTCACCTATAGAACATGGCCACCAGCACAATGTCCCCCATGCAATATGGCTGACTTGGAAGTCACCTATACAACATGGCAACCAGCACAATGTCCCCCATGCAATATGGCTGACTTGGAAGTCACCTATACAATACAACCAGCACAATGTCCCCCAAGCAATATGGCTGACTTGGAAGTCACCTATACAAGACAACCAGCACAATGTCCCCCATGCAATATGGCTGACTTGGAAGTCAACTATACAATACAACCAGCACAATGTCCCCCATGCAATATGGCTGATTTGGAAGTCACCTATACAACACAACCAGCACAATGTCCCCCATGCAATATGGCTGACTTGGAAGTCACCTATACAAGACAACCAGCACAATGTCCCAAATGCAATATGGCTGACTTGGAAGTCACGTATAGAACATGGCCACCAGCACAATGTCCCCCATGCAATATGGATGACTTGGAAGTCACCTATAGAACATGGCAACCAGCACAATGTCCCCCATGCAATATGGCTGACTTGGAAGTCACCTATACAATACAACCAGCACAATGTCCCCCAAGCAATATGGCTGACTAGGAAGTCACCTATACAAGACAACCAGCACAATGTCCCCCATGCAATATGGCTGACTTGGAAGTCACCTTTACAACATGGCAACCAGCACAATGTCCCCCATGCAATATGGCTGACTTGGAAGTCACCTATACAATACAACCAGCACAATGTCCCCCATGCAACACGGCTGACTTGGAAGTCACCTATACAAGACAACCAGCACAATGTCCCCCATGCAATATGGCTGACTTGGAAGTCACCTATAGAACATGGCCACCAGCACAATGTCCCCCAAGCAATATGGCTGACTTGGA
Organism: Petromyzon marinus; assembly: GCF_048934315.1. Lineage (NCBI taxonomy): Eukaryota > Metazoa > Chordata > Hyperoartia > Petromyzontiformes > Petromyzontidae > Petromyzon > Petromyzon marinus. The sequence continues at coordinate 370,433 of NW_027422684.1, read as the reverse complement.
AGTCACCTATAGAACATGGCAACCAGCACAATGTCCCCCAAGCAATATGGCTGACTTGGAAGTCACCTATACAAGACAACCAGCACAATGTCCCCCATGCAATATGGCTGACTTGGAAGTCACCTATACAATACAACCAGCACAATGTCCCAAATGCAATATGGCTGACTTAGAAGTCACCTATAGAACATGGCCACCAGCACAATGTCCCCCATGCAATATGGCTGACTTGGAAGTCACCTATACAACATGGCAACCAGCACAATGTCCCCCATGCAATATGGCTGACTTGGAAGTCACCTATACAATACAACCAGCACAATGTCCCCCAAGCAATATGGCTGACTTGGAAGTCACCTATACAAGACAACCAGCACAATGTCCCCCATGCAATATGGCTGACTTGGAAGTCACCTATACAATACAACCAGCACAATGTCCCCCATGCAATATGGCTGATTTGGAAGTCACCTATACAACACAACCAGCACAATGTCCCCCATGCAATATGGCTGACTTGGAAGTCACCTATACAAGACAACCAGCACAATGTCACAAATGCAATATGGCTGATTTGGAAGTCACGTATAGAACATGGCCACCAGCACAATGTCCCCCATGCAATATGGATGACTTGGAAGTCACCTATAGAACATGGCAACCAGCACAATGTCCCCCATTCAATATGGCTGACTTGGAAGTCACCTATACAATACAACCAGCACAATGTCCCCCAAGCAATATGGCTGACTTGGAAGTCACCTATACAAGACAACCAGCACAATGTCCCCCATGCAACACGGCTGACTTGGAAGTCACCTATACAAGACAACCAGCACAATGTCCCCCAAGCAATATGGCTGACTTGGAAGTCACCTATACAAGACAACCAGCACAATGTCCCCCATGCAATATGGCTGACTTGGAAGTCACCTATACACTACAACCAGCACAATGTCCCAAATGCAATATGGCTGACTTAGAAGTCACCTATAGAACATGGCCACCAGCACAATGTCCCCCATGCAATATGGCTGACTTGGAAGTAACCTATACAACATGGCAACCAGCACAATGTCCCCCATGCAATATGGCTGACTTGGAAGTCACCTATACAATACAACCAGCACAATGTCCCCCAAGCAATATGGCTGACTTGGAAGTCACCTATATAAGACAACCAGCACAATGTCCCCCATGCAATATGGCTGACTTGGAAGTCACCTATACAATACAACCAGCACAATGTCCCCCATGCAATATGGCTGATTTGGAAGTCACCTATACAACACAACCAGCACAATGTCCCCCATGCAATATGGCTGACTTGGAAGTCACCTATACAAGACAACTAGCACAATGTCCCAAATGCAATATGGCTGACTTGGAAGTCACGTATAGAACATGGCCACCAGCACAATGTCCCCCATGCAATATGGATGACTTGGAAGTCACCTATAGAACATGGCAACCAGCACAATGTCCCCCATGCAATATGGCTGACTTGGAAGTCACCTATACAATACAACCAGCACAATGTCCCCCAAGCAATATGGCTGACTTGGAAGTCACCTATACAAGACAACCAGCACAATGTCCCCCATGCAATATGGCTGACTTGGAAGTCACCTATAGGACATGGCCACCAGCACAATGTCCCCCATGCAATATGGCTGACTTGGAAGTCACCTATACAATACAACCAGCACAATGTCCCCCATGCAACACGGCTGACTTGGAAGTCACCTATACAAGACAACCAGCACAATGTCCCCCATGCAATATGGCTGACTTGGAAGTCACCTATAGAACATGGCCACCAGCACAATGTCCCCCAAGCAATATGGCTGACTTGAAAGTCACCTATAGAACATGGCAACCAGCACAATGTCCCCCAAGCAATATGGCTGACTTGGAAGTCACCTATAAAAGACAACCAGCACAATGTCCCCCATGCAATATGGCTGACTTGGAAGTCACCTATACAATACAACCAGCACAATGTCCCAAATGCAATATGGCTGACTTAAAAGTCACCTATAGAACATGGCCACCAGCACAATGTCCCCCATGCAATATGGCTGACTTGGAAGTCACCTATACAACATGGCAACCAGCACAATGTCCCCCATGCAATATGGCTGACTTGGAAGTCACCTATACAATACAACCAGCACAATGTCCCCCAAGCAATATGGCTGACTTGGAAGTCACCTATACAAGACAACCAGCACAATGTCCCCCATGCAATATGGCTGACTTGGAAGTCACCTATACAATACAACCAGCACAATGTCCCCCATGCAATATGGCTGATTTGGAAGTCACCTATACAACACAACCAGCACAATGTCCCCCATGCAATATGGCTGACTTGGAAGTCACCTATACAAGACAACCAGCACAATGTCCCAAATGCAATATGGCTGACTTGGAAGTCACGTATAGAATATGGCCACCAGCACAATGTCCCCCATGCAATATGGATGAATTGGAAGTCACCTATAGAACATGGCAACCAGCACAATGTCCCCCATGCAATATGGCTGACTTGGAAGTCACCTATACAATACAACCAGCACAATGTCCCCCAAGCAATATGGCTGACTTGGAAGTCACCTATACAAGACAACCAGCACAATGTCCCCCATGCAATATGGCTGACTTGGAAGTCACCTATAGGACATGGCCACCAGCACAATGTCCCCCATGCAATATGGCTGACTTGGAAGTCACCTATACAACATGGCAACCAGCACAATGTCCCCCATGCAATATGGCTGACTTGGAAGTCACCTATACAACATGGCAACCAGCACAATTTCCCCCATGTAATATTGCTGACTTGGAAGTCACCTATACAAGACAACCAGCACAATGTCCGCCAAGCAATATGGCTGACTTGGAAGTCACCTATACAAGACAACCAGCACAATGTCCTCCATGCAATATGGCTGACTTGGAAGTCACCTATACAAGACAACCAGCACAATGTCCTCCAAGCAATATGGCTGACTTGGAAGTCACCTATAGAACATGGCCACCAGCACAATGTCCCCCATGCAATATGGCTGACTTGGAAGTCACCTATACAACATGGCAACCAGCACAATGTCCCCCAAGCAATTTGGCTCACTTGGAAGTCACCTATACAACATGGCAACCAGCACAATGTCCCCCATGCAATATGGCTGACTTGTAAGTCACCTATAGAACATGGCCACCAGCACAATGTCCCCCATGCAACACGACTGACTTGGAAGTCACCTATACAAGACAACCAGCACAATGTCCCCTATGCAATATGGCTGACTTGGAAGACACCTATACAACACAACCAGCACAATGTCCCCCAAGCAATATGGCTCACTTGGAAGTCACCTATACAACATGGCAACCAGCACAATGTCCCCCATGCAATATGCCTGACTTGGAAGTCACCTATACAACATGGCAAGCAGCACAATGTCCCCCATGCAATATGGCTGACTTGGAAGTCACCTATACAAGACAACCAGCACAATGTCCCCCATGCAATATGGCTGACTTGGAAGTCACCTATACAACATGGCAACCAGCACAATGTCCCCCATGCAATATAGCTGACTTGGAAGTCACCTATACAATACAACCAGCACAATGTCCCCCAAGCAATATGGCTGACTTGGAAGTCACCTATAGAACATGGCCACCAGCACAATGTCCCCCATGCAATATGGCTGACTTGGAAGTCACCTATACAAGACAACCAGCACAATGTCCCCCATGCAATATGGCTGACTTGGAAGTCACCTATAGAACATGGCCACCAGCACAATGTCCCCCATGCAATATGGCTGACTTGGAAGTCACCTATAGGACAATGCAACCAGAACAATGTCCCCCATGCAATATGGCTGACTTGGAAGTCACCTATAGAACATGGCCACCAGCACAATGTCCCCCAAGCAATATGGCTCACTTGGAAGTCACCTATACAATACAACCAGCACAATGTCCCCCATGCAATATGGCTGACTTGGAAGTCACCTATACAATACAACCAGCACAATGTCCCAAATGCAATATGGCTGACTTGGAAGTCACCTATAGCACATGGCCACCAGCACAATGTCCCCCATGCAATATGGCTGACTTGGAAGTCACCTATACAACATGGCAACCAGCACAATGTCCCCCATGCAATATGGCTGACTTGGAAGTCACCTATACAATACAACCAGCACAATGTCCCCCAAGCAATATGGCTGACTTGGAAGTCACCTATACAAGACAACCAGCACAATGTCCCCCATGCAATATGGCTGACTTGGAAGTCACCTATACGACAAGGCCACCAGCACAATGTCCCCCATGCAATATGGCTGACTTGGAAGTCACCTATACAATACAACCAGCACAATGTCCCCCATGCAATATGGCTGACTTGGAAGTCACCTATACAATACAACCAGCACAATGTCCCCCATGCAATATGGCTGATTTGGAAGTCACCTATACAACACAACCAGCACAATGTCCCCCATGCAATTTGGCTGACTTGGAAGTCACCTATACAAGACAACCAGCACAATGTCCCAAATGCAATATGGCTGACTTGGAAGTCACCTATAGAACATGGCCACCAGCACAATGTCCCCCATGCAACACGGCTGACTTGGAAGTCACCTATACAAGACAACCAGCACAATGTCCCCCATGCAATATGGCTGACTTGGAAGTCACCTATACAACACAACCAGCACAATGTCCCCCAAGCAATATGGCTCACTTGGAAGTCACCTATACAACATGGCAACCAGCACAATGTCCCCCATGCAATATGCCTGACTTGGAAGTCACCTATACAACATGGCAACCAGCACAATGTCCCCCATGCAATATGGCTGACTTGGAAGTCACCTATACAAGACAACCAGCACAATGTCCCCCATGCAATATGGCTGACTTGGAAGTCACCTATACAGCATGGCAACCAGCACAATGTCCCCCATGCAATATGGCTGACTTGGAAGTCACCTATACAATACAACCAGCACAATGTCCCCCAAGCAATATGGCTGACTTGGAAGTCACCTATAGAACATGGCCACCAGCACAATGTCCCCCATGCAATATGGCTGACTTGGAAGTCACCTATACAAGACAACCAGCACAATGTCCCCCATGCAATATGGCTGACTTGGAAGTCACCTATACAGCATGGCAACCAGCACAATGTCCCCCATGCAATATGGCTGACTTGGAAGTCACCTATACAATACAACCAGCACAATGTCCCCCAAGCAATATGGCTGACTTGGAAGTCACCTATAGAACATGGCCACCAGCACAATGTCCCCCATGCAATATGGCTCACTTGGAAGTCACCTATACAATACAACCAGCACAATGTCCCCCATGCAATATGGCTGACTTGGAAGTCACCTATACAATACAACCAGCACAATGTCCCAAATGCAATATGGCTGACTTGGAAGTCACCTATAGAACATGGCCACCAGCACAATGTCCCCAATGCAATATGGCTGACTTGGAAGTCACCTATACAACATGGCAACCAGCACAATGTCCCCCATGCAATATGGCTGACTTGGAAGTCACCTATACAATACAACCAGCACAATGTCACCCCAAGCAATATGGCTGACTTGGAAGTCACCTATACAAGACAACCAGCACAATGTCCCCCATGCAATATGGCTGACTTGGAAGTCACCTATACGACATGGCCAACAGCACAATGTCCCCCATGCAATATGGCTGACTTGGAAGTCACCTATACAATACAACCAGCACAATGTCCCCCATGCAATATGGCTGACTTGGAAGTCACCTATACAATACAACCAGCACAATGTCCCCCATGCAATATGGCTGATTTGGAAGTCACCTATACAACACAACCAGCACAATGTCCCCCATGCAATATGGCTGACTTGGAAGTCACCTATACAAGACAACCAGCACAATGTCCCAAATGCAATATGGCTGACATGGAAGTCACCTATAGAACATGGCCACCAGCACAATGTCCCCCATGCAATATGGCTGACTTGGAAGTCACCTATACAAAATGGCAACCAGCACAATGTCCCCCATGCAATATGGCTGACTTGGAAGTCACCTATACAATACAACCAGCACAATGTCCCCCAAGCAATATGGCTGACTTGGAAGTCACCTATACAAGACAACCAGCACAATGTCCCCCATGCAATATGGCTGACTTGGAAGTTACCTATAGGACATGGCCACCAGCACAATGTCCCCCATGCAATATGGCTGACTTGGAAGTCACCTATACAATACAACCAGCACAATGTCCCCCATGCAATATGGCTGACTTGGAAGTCACCTATACAATACAACCAGCACAATGTCCCCCATGCAATATGGCTGATTTGGAAGTCACCTATACAAGACAACCAGCACAATGTCCCCCATGCAATATGGCTGACTTGGAAGTCACCTATAGAACATGGCCACCAGCACAATGTCCCCCATGCAATATGGCTGACTTGGAAGTCACCTATAGGACAATGCAACCAGCACAATGTCCCCCATGCAATATGGCTGACTTGGAAGTCACCTATAGAACATGGCCACCAGCACAATGTCCCCCAAGCAATATGGCTCACTTGGAAGTCACCTATACAATACAACCAGCACAATGTCCCCCATGCAATATGGCTGACTTGGAAGTCACCTATACAATACAACCAGCACAATGTCCCAAATGCAATATGGCTGACTTGGAAGTCACCTATACAACATGGCAACCAGCACAATGTCCCCCATGCAATATGGCTGACTTGGAAGTCACCTATACAATACAACCAGCACAATGTCCCCCAAGCAATATGGCTCACTTGGAAGTCACCTATACAATACAACCAGCACAATGTCCCCCATGCAATATGGCTGATTTGGAAGTCACCTATACAATACAACCAGCACAATGTCCCAAATGCAATATGGCTGACTTGGAAGTCACCTATACAACATGGCAACCAGCACAATGTCCCCCATGCAATATGGCTGACTTGGAAGTCACCTATAGAACATGGCCACCAGCACAATGTCCCCCATGCAATATGGCTGACTTGGAAGTCACCTATAGGACAATGCAACCAGCACAATGTCCCCCATGCAATATGGCTGACTTGGAAGTCACCTATAGAACATGGCCACCAGCACAATGTCCCCCAAGCAATATGGCTCACTTGGAAGTCACCTATACAATACAACCAGCACAATGTCCCCCTTGCAATATGGCTGACTTGGAAGTCACCTATACAATACAACCAGCACAATGTCCCAAATGCAATATGGCTGACTTGGAAGTCACCTATAGCACATGGCCACCAGCACAATGTCCCCCATGCAATATGGCTGACTTGGAAGTCACCTATACAACATGGCAACCAGCACAATGTCCCCCATGCAATATGGCTGACTTGGAAGTCACCTATACAATACAACCAGCACAATGTCTCCCAAGCAATATGGCTGACTTGGAAGTCACCTATACAAGACAACCAGCACAATGTCCCCCATGCAATATGGCTGACTTGGAAGTCACCTATACGACATGGCCACCAGCACAATGTCCCCCATGCAATATGGCTGACTTGGAAGTCACCTATACAATACAACCAGCACAATGTCCCCCATGCAATATGGCTGACTTGGAAGTCACCTATACAATACAACCAGCACAATGTCCCCCATGCAATATGGCTGATTTGGAAGTCACCTATACAACACAACCAGCACAATGTCCCCCATGCAATATGGCTGACTTGGAAGTCACCTATACAAGACAACCAGCACAATGTCCCAAATGCAATATGGCTGACTTGGAAGTCACCTATAGAACATGGCCACCAGCACAATGTCCCCCATGCAACACGGCTGACTTGGAAGTCACCTATACAAGACAACCAGCACAATGTCCCCCATGCAATATGGCTGACTTGGAAGTCACCTATACAACACAACCAGCACAATGTCCCCCAAGCAATATGGCTCACTTGGAAGTCACCTATACAACATGCCAACCAGCACAATGTCCCCCATGCAATATGCCTGACTTGGAAGTCACCTATACAACATGGCAACCAGCACAATGTCCCCCATGCAATATGGCTGACTTGGACGTCACCTATACAAGACAACCAGCACAATGTCCCCCATGCAATATGGCTGACTTGGAAGTCACCTATAGAACATGGCCACCAGCACAATGTCCCCCATGCAATATGGCTGACTTGGAAGTCACCTATAGGACAATGCAACCAGCACAATGTCCCCCATGCAATATGGCTGACTTGGAAGTCACCTATAGAACATGGCCACCAGCACAATGTCCCCCAAGCAATATGGCTCACTTGGAAGTCACCTATACAATACAACCAGCACAATGTCCCCCATGCAATATGGCTGACTTGGAAGTCACCTATACAATACAACCAGCACAATGTCCCAAATGCAATATGGCTGACTTGGAAGTCACCTATAGCACATGGCCACCAGCACAATGTTCCCCATGCAATATGGCTGACTTGGAAGTCACCTATACAACATGGCAACCAGCACAATGTCCCCCATGCAATATGGCTGACTTGGAAGTCACCTATACAATACAACCAGCACAATGTCCCCCAAGCAATATGGCTGACTTGGAAGTCACCTATACAAGACAACCAGCACAATGTCCCCCATGCAATATGGCTGACTTGGAAGTCACCTATACGACATGGCCACCAGCACAATGTCCCCCATGCAATATGGCTGACTTGGAAGTCACCTATACAATACAACCAGCACAATGTCCCCCATGCAATATGGCTGACTTGGAAGTCACCTATACAATACAACCAGCACAATGTCCCCCATGCAATATGGCTGATTTGGAAGTCACCTATACAACACAACCAGCACAATGTCCCCCATGCAATATGGCTGACTTGGAAGTCACCTATACAAGACAACCAGCACAATGTCCCAAATGCAATATGGCTGACTTGGAAGTCACCTATAGAACATGGCCACCAGCACAATGTCCCCCATGCAACACGGCTGACTTGGAAGTCACCTATACAAGACAACCAGCACAATGTCCCCCATGCAATATGGCTGACTTGGAAGTCACCTATACAACACAACCAGCACAATGTCCCCCAAGCAATATGGCTCACTTGGAAGTCACCTATACAACATGGCAACCAGCACAATGTCCCCCATGCAATATGCCTGACTTGGAAGTCACCTATACAACATGGCAACCAGCACAATGTCCCCCATGCAATATGGCTGACTTGGAAGTCACCTATACAAGACAACCAGCACAATGTCCCCCATGCAATATGGCTGACTTGGAAGTCACCTATACAGCATGGCAACCAGCACAATGTCCCCCATGCAATATGGCTGACTTGGAAGTCACCTATACAATACAACCAGCACAATGTCCCCCAAGCAATATGGCTGACTTGGAAGTCACCTATAGAACATGGCCACCAGCACAATGTCCCCCATGCAATATGGCTGACTTGGAAGTCACCTATACAAGACAACCAGCACAATGTCCCCCATGCAATATGGCTGACTTGGAAGTCACCTATACAGCATGGCAACCAGCACAATGTCCCCCATGCAATATGGCTGACTTGGAAGTCACCTATACAATACAACCAGCACAATGTCCCCCAAGCATATGGCTGACTTGGAAGTCACCTATAGAACATGGCCACCAGCACAATGTCCCCCAAGCAATATGGCTCACTTGGAAGTCACCTATACAACATGGCAACCAGCACAATGTCCCCCATGCAATATGCCTGACTTGGAAGTCACCTATACAACATGGCAACCAGCACAATGTCCCCCATGCAATATGGCTGACTTGGAAGTCACCTATACAAGACAACCAGCACAATGTCCCCCATGCAATATGGCTGACTTGGAAGTCACCTATACAGCATGGCAACCAGCACAATGTCCCCCATGCAATATGGCTGACTTGGAAGTCACCTATACAATACAACCAGCACAATGTCCCCCAAGCAATATGGCTGACTTGGAAGTCACCTATAGAACATGGCCACCAGCACAATGTCCCCCATGCAATATGGCTGACTTGGAAGTCACCTATACAAGACAACCAGCACAATGTCCCCCATGCAATATGGCTGACTTGGAAGTCACCTATACAGCATGGCAACCAGCACAATGTCCCCCATGCAATATGGCTGACTTGGAAGTCACCTATACAATACAACCAGCACAATGTCCCCCAAGCAATATGGCTGACTTGGAAGTCACCTATAGAACATGGCCACCAGCACAATGTCCCCCATGCAATATGGCTGACTTGGAAGTCACCTATACAAGACAACCAGCACAATGTCCCCCATGCAATATGGCTGACTTGGAAGTCACCTATACAGCATGGCAACCAGCACAATGTCCCCCATGCAATATGGCTGACTTGGAAGTCACCTATACAATACAACCAGCACAATGTCCCCCATGCAATATGGCTGATTTGGAAGTCACCTATACAACACAACCAGCACAATGTCCCCCATGCAATATGGCTGACTTGGAAGTCACCTATACAAGACAACCAGCACAATGTCCCAAATGCAATATGGCTGACTTGGAAGTCACCTATAGAACATGGCCACCAGCACAATGTCCCCCATGCAACACGGCTGACTTGGAAGTCACCTATACAAGACAACCAGCACAATGTCCCCCATGCAATATGGCTGACTTGGAAGTCACCTATACAACACAACCAGCACAATGTCCCCCAAGCAATATGGCTCACTTGGAAGTCACCTATACAACATGGCAACCAGCACAATGTCCCCCATGCAATATGCCTGACTTGGAAGTCACCTATACAACATGGCAACCAGCACAATGTCCCCCATGCAATATGGCTGACTTGGAAGTCACCTATACAAGACAACCAGCACAATGTCCCCCATGCAATATGGCTGACTTGGAAGTCACCTATACAGCATGGCAACCAGCACAATGTCCCCCATGCAATATGGCTGACTTGGAAGTCACCTATACAATACAACCAGCACAATGTCCCCCAAGCAATATGGCTGACTTGGAAGTCACCTATAGAACATGGCCACCAGCACAATGTCCCCCATGCAATATGGCTGACTTGGAAGTCACCTATACAAGACAACCAGCACAATGTCCCCCATGCAATATGGCTGACTTGGAAGTCACCTATACAGCATGGCAACCAGCACAATGTCCCCCATGCAATATGGCTGACTTGGAAGTCACCTATACAATACAACCAGCACAATGTCCCCCAAGCAATATGGATGACTTGGAAGTCACCTATAGAACATGGCCACCAGCACAATGTCCCCCAAGCAATATGGCTCACTTGGAAGTCACCTATACAACATGGCAACCAGCACAATGTCCCCCATGCAATATGCCTGACTTGGAAGTCACCTATACAACATGGCAACCAGCACAATGTCCCCCATGCAATATGGCTGACTTGGAAGTCACCTATACAAGACAACCAGCACAATGTCCCCCATGCAATATGGCTGACTTGGAAGTCACCTATACAGCATGGCAACCAGCACAATGTCCCCCATGCAATATGGCTGACTTGGAAGTCACCTATACAATACAACCAGCACAATGTCCCCCAAGCAATATGGCTGACTTGGAAGTCACCTATAGAACATGGCCACCAGCACAATGTCCCCCATGCAATATGGCTGACTTGGAAGTCACCTATACAAGACAACCAGCACAATGTCCCCCATGCAATATGGCTGACTTGGAAGTCACCTATACAGCATGGCAACCAGCACAATGTCCCCCATGCAATATGGCTGACTTGGAAGTCACCTATACAATACAACCAGCACAATGTCCCCCAAGCAATATGGCTGACTTGGAAGTCACCTATAGAACATGGCCACCAGCACAATGTCCCCCATGCAATATGGCTGACTTGGAAGTCACCTATACAAGACAACCAGCACAATGTCCCCCATGCAATATGGCTGACTTGGAAGTCACCTATACAGCATGGCAACCAGCACAATGTCCCCCATGCAATATGGCTGACTTGGAAGTCACCTATACAATACAACCAGCACAATGTCCCAAATGCAATATGGCTGACTTGGAAGTCACCTATAGAACATGGCCACCAGCACAATGTCCCCCATGCAATATGGCTGACTTGGAAGTCACCTATACAACATGGCAACCAGCACAATGTCCCCCATGCAATATGGCTGACTTGGAAGTCACCTATACAATACAACCAGCACAATGTCACCCCAAGCAATATGGCTGACTTGGAAGTCACCTATACAAGACAACCAGCACAATGTCCCCCATGCAATATGGCTGACTTGGAAGTCACCTATACGACATGGCCAACAGCACAATGTCCCCCATGCAATATGGCTGACTTGGAAGTCACCTATACAATACAACCAGCACAATGTCCCCCATGCAATATGGCTGACTTGGAAGTCACCTATACAATACAACCAGCACAATGTCCCCCATGCAATATGGCTGATTTGGAAGTCACCTATACAACACAACCAGCACAATGTCCCCCATGCAATATGGCTGACTTGGAAGTCACCTATACAAGACAACCAACACAATGTCCCAAATGCAATATGGCTGACATGGAAGTCACCTATAGAACATGGCCACCAGCACAATGTCCCCCATGCAATATGGCTGACTTGGAAGTCACCTATACAAAATGGCAACCAGCACAATGTCCCCCATGCAATATGGCTGACTTGGAAGTCAACTATACAATACAACCAGCACAATGTCCCCCAAGCAATATGGCTGACTTGGAAGTCACCTATACAAGACAACCAGCACAATGTCCCCCATGCAATATGGCTGACTTGGAAGTTACCTATAGGACATGGCCACCAGCACAATGTCCCCCATGCAATATGGCTGACTTGGAAGTCACCTATACAATACAACCAGCACAATGTCCCCCATGCAATATGGCTGACTTGGAAGTCACCTATACAATACAACCAGCACAATGTCCCCCATGCAATATGGCTGATTTGGAAGTCACCTATACAACACAACCAGCACAATGTCCCCCATGCAATATGGCTGACTTGGAAGTCACCTATACAAGACAACCAGCACAATGTCCCAAATGCAATATGGCTGACTTGGAAGTCACCTATAGAACATGGCCACCAGCACAATGTCCCCCATGCAACACGGCTGACTTGGAAGTCACCTATACAAGACAACCAGCACAATGTCCCCCATGCAATATGGCTGACTTGGAAGTCACCTATACAACACAACCAGCACAATGTCCCCCAAGCAATATGGCTCACTTGGAAGTCACCTATACAACATGCCAACCAGCACAATGTCCCCCATGCAATATGCCTGACTTGGAAGTCACCTATACAACATGGCAACCAGCACAATGTCCCCCATGCAATATGGCTGACTTGGACGTCACCTATACAAGACAACCAGCACAATGTCCCCCATGCAATATGGCTGACTTGGAAGTCACCTATAGAACATGGACACCAGCACAATGTCCCCCATGCAATATGGCTGACTTGGAAGTCACCTATAGGACAATGCAACCAGCACAATGTCCCCCATGCAATATGGCTGACTTGGAAGTCACCTATAGAACATGGCCACCAGCACAATGTCCCCCAAGCAATATGGCTCACTTGGAAGTCACCTATACAATACAACCAGCACAATGTCCCCCATGCAATATGGCTGACTTGGAAGTCACCTATACAATACAACCAGCACAATGTCCCAAATGCAATATGGCTGACTTGGAAGTCACCTATAGCACATGGCCACCAGCACAATGTTCCCCATGCAATATGGCTGACTTGGAAGTCACCTATACAACATGGCAACCAGCACAATGTCCCCCATGCAATATGGCTGACTTGGAAGTCACCTATACAATACAACCAGCACAATGTCCCCCAAGCAATATGGCTGACTTGGAAGTCACCTATACAAGACAACCAGCACAATGTCCCCCATGCAATATGGCTGACTTGGAAGTCACCTATACGACATGGCCACCAGCACAATGTCCCCCATGCAATATGGCTGACTTGGAAGTCACCTATACAATACAACCAGCACAATGTCCCCCATGCAATATGGCTGACTTGGAAGTCACCTATACAATACAACCAGCACAATGTCCCCCATGCAATATGGCTGATTTGGAAGTCACCTATACAACACAACCAGCACAATGTCCCCCATGCAATATGGCTGACTTGGAAGTCACCTATACAAGACAACCAGCACAATGTCCCAAATGCAATATGGCTGACTTGGAAGTCACCTATAGAACATGGCCACCAGCACAATGTCCCCCATGCAACACGGCTGACTTGGAAGTCACCTATACAAGACAACCAGCACAATGTCCCCCATGCAATATGGCTGACTTGGAAGTCACCTATACAACACAACCAGCACAATGTCCCCCAAGCAATATGGCTCACTTGGAAGTCACCTATACAACATGGCAACCAGCACAATGTCCCCCATGCAATATGCCTGACTTGGAAGTCACCTATACAACATGGCAACCAGCACAATGTCCCCCATGCAATATGGCTGACTTGGAAGTCACCTATACAAGACAACCAGCACAATGTCCCCCATGCAATATGGCTGACTTGGAAGTCACCTATACAGCATGGCAACCAGCACAATGTCCCCCATGCAATATGGCTGACTTGGAAGTCACCTATACAATACAACCAGCACAATGTCCCCCAAGCAATATGGCTGACTTGGAAGTCACCTATAGAACATGGCCACCAGCACAATGTCCCCCATGCAATATGGCTGACTTGGAAGTCACCTATACAAGACAACCAGCACAATGTCCCCCATGCAATATGGCTGACTTGGAAGTCACCTATACAGCATGGCAACCAGCACAATGTCCCCCATGCAATATGGCTGACTTGGAAGTCACCTATACAATACAACCAGCACAATGTCCCCCAAGCAATATGGCTGACTTGGAAGTCACCTATAGAACATGGCCACCAGCACAATGTCCCCCAAGCAATATGGCTCACTTGGAAGTCACCTATACAACATGGCAACCAGCACAATGTCCCCCATGCAATATGCCTGACTTGGAAGTCACCTATACAACATGGCAACCAGCACAATGTCCCCCATGCAATATGGCTGACTTGGAAGTCACCTATACAAGACAACCAGCACAATGTCCCCCATGCAATATGGCTGACTTGGAAGTCACCTATACAGCATGGCAACCAGCACAATGTCCCCCATGCAATATGGCTGACTTGGAAGTCACCTATACAATACAACCAGCACAATGTCCCCCAAGCAATATGGCTGACTTGGAAGTCACCTATAGAACATGGCCACCAGCACAATGTCCCCCATGCAATATGGCTGACTTGGAAGTCACCTATACAAGACAACCAGCACAATGTCCCCCATGCAATATGGCTGACTTGGAAGTCACCTATACAGCATGGCAACCAGCACAATGTCCCCCATGCAATATGGCTGACTTGGAAGTCACCTATACAATACAACCAGCACAATGTCCCCCAAGCAATATGGCTGACTTGGAAGTCACCTATAGAACATGGCCACCAGCACAATGTCCCCCATGCAATATGGCTGACTTGGAAGTCACCTATACAAGACAACCAGCACAATGTCCCCCATGCAATATGGCTGACTTGGAAGTCACCTATACAGCATGGCAACCAGCACAATGTCCCCCATGCAATATGGCTGACTTGGAAGTCACCTATACAATACAACCAGCACAATGTCCCAAATGCAATATGGCTGACTTGGAAGTCACCTATAGAACATGGCCACCAGCACAATGTCCCCCATGCAATATGGCTGACTTGGAAGTCACCTATACAACATGGCAACCAGCACAATGTCCCCCATGCAATATGGCTGACTTGGAAGTCACCTATACAATACAACCAGCACAATGTCACCCCAAGCAATATGGCTGACTTGGAAGTCACCTATACAAGACAACCAGCACAATGTCCCCCATGCAATATGGCTGACTTGGAAGTCACCTATACGACATGGCCAACAGCACAATGTCCCCCATGCAATATGGCTGACTTGGAAGTCACCTATACAATACAACCAGCACAATGTCCCCCATGCAATATGGCTGACTTGGAAGTCACCTATACAATACAACCAGCACAATGTCCCCCATGCAATATGGCTGATTTGGAAGTCACCTATACAACACAACCAGCACAATGTCCCCCATGCAATATGGCTGACTTGGAAGTCACCTATACAAGACAACCAACACAATGTCCCAAATGCAATATGGCTGACATGGAAGTCACCTATAGAACATGGCCACCAGCACAATGTCCCCCATGCAATATGGCTGACTTGGAAGTCACCTATACAAAATGGCAACCAGCACAATGTCCCCCATGCAATATGGCTGACTTGGAAGTCAACTATACAATACAACCAGCACAATGTCCCCCAAGCAATATGGCTGACTTGGAAGTCACCTATACAAGACAACCAGCACAATGTCCCCCATGCAATATGGCTGACTTGGAAGTTACCTATAGGACATGGCCACCAGCACAATGTCCCCCATGCAATATGGCTGACTTGGAAGTCACCTATACAATACAACAAGCACAATGTCCCCCATGCAATATGGCTGACTTGGAAGTCACCTATACAATACAACCAGCACAATGTCCCCCATGCAATATGGCTGATTTGGAAGTCACCTATACAAGACAACCAGCACAATGTCCCCCATGCAATATGGCTGACTTGGAAGTCACCTATAGAACATGGCCACCAGCACAATGTCCCCCATGCAATATGGCTGACTTGGAAGTCACCTATAGGACATGGCCACCAGCACAATGTCCCCCAAGCAATATGGCTCACTTGGAAGTCACCTATACAATACAACCAGCACAATGTCCCCCATGCAATATGGCTGACTTGGAAGTCACCTATACAATACAACCAGCACAATGTCCCAAATGCAATATGGCTGACTTGGAAGTCACCTATAGCACATGGCCACCAGCACAATGTCCCCCATGCAATATGGCTGACTTGGAAGTCACCTCTACAACATGGCAACCAGCACAATGTCCCCCATGCAATATGGCTGACTTGGAAGTCACCTATACAATACAACCAGCACAATGTCCCCCAAGCAATATGGCTGACTTGGAAGTCACCTATACAAGACAACCAGCACAATGTCCCCCATGCAATATGGCTGACTTGGAAGTCACCTATACGACATGGCCACCAGCACAATGTCCCCCATGCAATATGGCTGACTTGGAAGTCACCTATACAATACAAGCAGCACAATGTCCCCCATGCAATATGGCTGACTTGGAAGTCACCTATACAATACAACCAGCACAATGTCCCCCATGCAATATGGCTGATTTAGAAGTCACCTATACAACACAACCAGCACAATGTCCCCCATGCAATATGGCTGACTTGGAAGTCACCTATACAAGACAACCAGCACAATGTCCCAAATGCAATATGGCTGACTTGGAAGTCACCTATAGAACATGGCCACCAGCACAATGTCCCCCATGCAACACGGCTGACTTGGAAGTCACCTATACAAGACAACCAGCACAATGTCCCCCATGCAATATGGCTGACTTGGAAGTCACCTATACAACACAACCAGCACAATGTCCCCCAAGCAATATGGCTCACTTGGAAGTCACCTATACAACATGGCAACCAGCACAATGTCCCCCATGCAATATGCCTGACTTGGAAGTCACCTATACAACATGGCAACCAGCACAATGTCCCCCATGCAATATGGCTGACTTGGAAGTCCCTATACAAGACAACCAGCACAATGTCCCCCATGCAATATGGCTGACTTGGAAGTCACCTATAGAACATGGCCACCAGCACAATGTCCCCCATGCAATATGGCTGACTTGGAAGTCACCTATAGGACAATGCAACCAGCACAATGTCCCCCATGCAATATGGCTGACTTGGAAGTCACCTATAGAACATGGCCACCAGCACAATGTCCCCCAAGCAATATGGCTCACTTGGAAGTCACCTATACAATACAACCAGCACAATGTCCCCCATGCAATATGGCTGACTTGGAAGTCACCTATACAATACAACCAGCACAATGTGCCAAATGCAATATGGCTGACTTGGAAGTCACCTATAGAACATGGCCACCAGCACAATGTCCCCCATGCAATATGGCTGACTTGGAAGTCACCTATACAACATGGCAACCAGCACAATGTCCCCCATGCAATATGGCTGACTTGGAAGTCACCTATACAATACAACCAGCACAATGTCCCCCAAGCAATATGGCTGACTTGGAAGTCACCTATACAAGACAACCAGCACAATGTCCCCCATGCAATATGGCTGACTTGGAAGTCACCTATACGACATGGCCAACAGCACAATGTCCCCCATGCAATATGGCTGACTTGGAAGTCACCTATACAATACAACCAGCACAATGTCCCCCATGCAATATGGCTGACTTGGAAGTCACCTATACAATACAACCAGCACAATGTCCCCTATGCAATATGGCTGACTTGGAAGTCACCTATAGAACATGGCCACCAGCACAATGTCCCCCATGCAATATGGCTGACTTGGAAGTCACCTATAGGACAATGCAACCAGCACAATGTCCCCCATGCCATATGGCTGACTTGGAAGTCACCTATAGAACATGGCCACCAGCACAATGTCCCCCAAGCAATATGGCTCACTTGGAAGTCACCTATACAATACAACCAGCACAATGTCCCCCATGCAATATGGCTGACTTGGAAGTCACCTATACAATACAACCAGCACAATGTGCCAAATGCAATATGGCTGACTTGGAAGTCACCTATAGAACATGGCCACCAGCACAATGTCCCCCATGCAATATGGCTGACTTGGAAGTCACCTATACAACATGGCAACCAGCACAATGTCCCCCATGCAATATGGCTGACTTGGAAGTCACCTATACAATACAACCAGCACAATGTCCCCCAAGCAATATGGCTGACTTGGAAGTCACCTATACAAGACAACCAGCACAATGTCCCCCATGCAATATGGCTGACTTGGAAGTCACCTATACGACATGGCCAACAGCACAATGTCCCCCATGCAATATGGCTGACTTGGAAGTCACCTATACAATACAACCAGCACAATGTCCCCCATGCAATATGGCTGACTTGGAAGTCACCTATACAATACAACCAGCACAATGTCCCCCATGCAATATGGCTGATTTGGAAGTCACCTATACAACACAACCAGCACAATGTCCCCCATGCAATATGGCTGACTTGGAAGTCACCTATACAAGACAACCAGCACAATGTCCCAAATGCAATATGGCTGACATGGAAGTCACCTATAGAACATGGCCACCAGCACAATGTCCCCCATGCAATATGGCTGACTTGGAAGTCACCTATACAAAATGGCAACCAGCACAATGTCCCCCATGGAATATGGCTGACTTGGAAGTCACCTATACAATACAACCAGCACAATGTCCCCCAAGCAATATGGCTGACTTGGAAGTCACCTATACAAGACAACCAGCACAATGTCCCCCATGCAATATGGCTGACTTGGAAGTTACCTATAGGACATGGCCACCAGCACAATGTCCCCCATGCAATATGGCTGACTTGGAAGTCACCTATACAATACAACCAGCACAATGTCCCCCATGCAATATGGCTGACTTGGAAGTCACCTATACAATACAACCAGCACAATGTCCCCCATGCAATATGGCTGATTTGGAAGTCACCTATACAAGACAACCAGCACAATGTCCCTCATGCAATATGGCTGACTTGGAAGTCACCTATAGAACATGGCCACCAGCACAATGTCCCCATGCAATATGGCAGACTTGGAAGTCACCTATACAACATGGCAACCAGCACAATGTCCCCCAAGCAATATGGCTGACTTGGAAGTCACCTATACAACATGGCAACCAGCACAATGTCCCCCAAGCAATATGGCTGACTTGGAAGTCACCTATAGAACATGGCAACTAGCACAATGTCCCCCAACCAATATGGCTGAGTTAAAAGTCACCTATACAAGACAACCAGCACAATTCCCCCCATGCAATATAGCTGACTTGGAAGTCACCTATAGGACATCGCAACCAGCACAATGTCCCCCATGCAATATGGCTGAATTGTAAGTCACCTATACAACATGGCAACCAGCACAATGTCCCCCATGCAATATGGCTGACTTGGAAGTCACCTTTACAACATGGCAACCAGCACAATGTCCCCCATGCAATATGGCTGACTTGGAAGTCACCTATACAATACAACCAGCACAATGTCCCCCATGCAACACGGCTGACTTGGAAGTCACCTATACAAGACAACCAGCACAATGTCCCCCATGCAATATGGCTGACTTGGAAGTCACCTATACAACACAACCAGCACAATGTCCCCCAAGCAATATGGCTCACTTGGAAGTCACCTATACAACATGGCAACCAGCACAATGTCCCCCATGCAATATGGCTGACTTGGAAGTCACCTATAGGACATGGCAACCAGCACAATGTCCCCCATGCAATATGGCTGACTTGGAAGTCACCTATAGAACATGGCCACCAGCACAATGCCCCCCAAGCAATTTGGCTCACTTGGAAGTCATCTATACAATACAACCAGCACAATGTCCCCCATGCAATATGGCTGACTTGGAAGTCACCTATACAATACAACCAGCACAATGTCCCCCATGCAATATGGCTGACTTGGAAGTCACCTATACAACACAACCAACACAATGTCCCCCATGCAATATGGCTGACTTGGAAGTCACCTATACAACACAACCAGCACAATGTCCCCCATGCAATATGGCTCACTTGGAAGTCACCTATACAACATGGCATCCAGCACAATGTCCCCCATGCAATATGGCTGACTTGGAAGTCACCTATACAACATGGCAACCAGCACAATGTCCCCCATGCAATATGGCTGACTTGGAAGTCACCTATACAACATGGTAACCAGCACAATGTCCCCCATGCAATTTGGCTGACTTGGAAGTCACCTATACAAGAAACCAGCACAATGTCCCCCATGCAATGCGGCTGACTTGGAAGTCACCTATAGAACATGGCCACCAGCACAATGTCCCCCATGCAATATGGCTGACTTGGAAGTCACCTATACAACATGGCAACCAGCACAATGTCCCCCAAGCAATATGGCTCACTTGGAAGTCACCTATAGAACGTGGCAACCGGCACAATGTCCCCCAAGCAATATGGCTGACTTGGAAGTCACCTATACAACATGGCAACCAGCACAATGTCCCCCATGCAATATGGCTGACTTGGAAGTCACCTATATAACATGGCCACCAGCACAATGTCCCCCATGCAACACGGCTGACTTGGAAGTCACCTATACAAGAAAACCAGCACAATGTCCTCCATGCAATATGGCTGACTTGGAAGTCACCTATACAACACAACCAGCACAATGTCCCCCAAGCAATATGGCTCACTTGGAAGTCACCTATACAACGTGGCAACCAGCACAATGTCCCCCATGCAATATGGCTGACTTGGAAGTCACCTATACAAGACAACCAGCACAATGTCCCCCATGCAATATGGCTGACTTGGAAGTCACCTATAGGACATGGCAACCAGCACAATGTCCCCCAAGCAATATGGCTGACTTTGAAATCACCTATACAAGACAACCAGCACAATGTCCCAAATGCAATATGGCTGACTTGGAAGTCACCTATAGAACATGGCCACCAGCACAATGTCCCCCATGCAATATGGCTGACTTGGAAGTCACCTATACAACATGGCAACCAGCACAATGTCCCCCATGCAATATGGCTGACTTGGAAGTCACCTATACAATACAACCAGCACAATGTCCCCCAAGAAATATGGCTGACTTGGAAGTCACCTATACAAGACAACCAGCACAATGTCCCCCATGCAATATGGCTGACTTGGAAGTCACCTATACAACACAACCAGCACAATGTCCCCCAAGCAATATGGCTCACTTGGAAGTCACCTATACAACATGGCAACCAGCACAATGTCCCCCATGCAATATGCCTGACTTGGAAGTCACCTATACAACATGGCAACCAGCACAATGTCCCCCATGCAATATGGCTGACTTGGAAGTCCCTATACAAGACAACCAGCACAATGTCCCCCATGCAATATGGCTGACTTGGAAGTCACCTATAGAACATGGCCACCAGCACAATGTCCCCCATGCAATATGGCTGACTTGGAAGTCACCTATAGGACAATGCAACCAGCACAATGTCCCCCATGCAATATGGCTGACTTGGAAGTCACCTATAGAACATGGCCACCAGCACAATGTCCCCCAAGCAATATGGCTCACTTGGAAGTCACCTATACAATACAACCAGCACAATGTCCCCCATGCAATATGGCTGACTTGGAAGTCACCTATACAATACAACCAGCACAATGTGCCAAATGCAATATGGCTGACTTGGAAGTCACCTATAGAACATGGCCACCAGCACAATGTCCCCCATGCAATATGGCTGACTTGGAAGTCACCTATACAACATGGCAACCAGCACAATGTCCCCCATGCAATATGGCTGACTTGGAAGTCACCTATACAATACAACCAGCACAATGTCCCCCAAGCAATATGGCTGACTTGGAAGTCACCTATACAAGACAACCAGCACAATGTCCCCCATGCAATATGGCTGACTTGGAAGTCACCTATACGACATGGCCAACAGCACAATGTCCCCCATGCAATATGGCTGACTTGGAAGTCACCTATACAATACAACCAGCACAATGTCCCCCATGCAATATGGCTGACTTGGAAGTCACCTATACAATACAACCAGCACAATGTCCCCTATGCAATATGGCTGACTTGGAAGTCACCTATAGAACATGGCCACCAGCACAATGTCCCCCATGCAATATGGCTGACTTGGAAGTCACCTATAGGACAATGCAACCAGCACAATGTCCCCCATGCAATATGGCTGACTTGGAAGTCACCTATAGAACATGGCCACCAGCACAATGTCCCCCAAGCAATATGGCTCACTTGGAAGTCACCTATACAATACAACCAGCACAATGTCCCCCATGCAATATGGCTGACTTGGAAGTCACCTATACAATACAACCAGCACAATGTGCCAAATGCAATATGGCTGACTTGGAAGTCACCTATAGAACATGGCCACCAGCACAATGTCCCCCATGCAATATGGCTGACTTGGAAGTCACCTATACAACATGGCAACCAGCACAATGTCCCCCATGCAATATGGCTGACTTGGAAGTCACCTATACAATACAACCAGCACAATGTCCCCCAAGCAATATGGCTGACTTGGAAGTCACCTATACAAGACAACCAGCACAATGTCCCCCATGCAATATGGCTGACTTGGAAGTCACCTATACGACATGGCCAACAGCACAATGTCCCCCATGCAATATGGCTGACTTGGAAGTCACCTATACAATACAACCAGCACAATGTCCCCCATGCAATATGGCTGACTTGGAAGTCACCTATACAATACAACCAGCACAATGTCCCCCATGCAATATGGCTGATTTGGAAGTCACCTATACAACACAACCAGCACAATGTCCCCCATGCAATATGGCTGACTTGGAAGTCACCTATACAAGACAACCAGCACAATGTCCCAAATGCAATATGGCTGACATGGAAGTCACCTATAGAACATGGCCACCAGCACAATGTCCCCCATGCAATATGGCTGACTTGGAAGTCACCTATACAAAATGGCAACCAGCACAATGTCCCCCATGGAATATGGCTGACTTGGAAGTCACCTATACAATACAACCAGCACAATGTCCCCCAAGCAATATGGCTGACTTGGAAGTCACCTATACAAGACAACCAGCACAATGTCCCCCATGCAATATGGCTGACTTGGAAGTTACCTATAGGACATGGCCACCAGCACAATGTCCCCCATGCAATATGGCTGACTTGGAAGTCACCTATACAATACAACCAGCACAATGTCCCCCATGCAATATGGCTGACTTGGAAGTCACCTATACAATACAACCAGCACAATGTCCCCCATGCAATATGGCTGATTTGGAAGTCACCTATACAAGACAACCAGCACAATGTCCCCCATGCAATATGGCTGACTTGGAAGTCACCTATAGAACATGGCCACCAGCACAATGTCCCCATGCAATATGGCAGACTTGGAAGTCACCTATACAACATGGCAACCAGCACAATGTCCCCCAAGCAATATGGCTGACTTGGAAGTCACCTATACAACATGGCAACCAGAACAATGTCCCCCAAGCAATATGGCTGACTTGGAAGTCACCTATAGAACATGGCAACTAGCACAATGTCCCCCAACCAATATGGCTGAGTTAAAAGTCACCTATACAAGACAACCAGCACAATTCCCCCCATGCAATATAGCTGACTTGGAAGTCACCTATAGGACATCGCAACCAGCACAATGTCCCCCATGCAATATGGCTGAATTGTAAGTCACCTATACAACATGGCAACCAGCACAATGTCCCCCATGCAATATGGCTGACTTGGAAGTCACCTTTACAACATGGCAACCAGCACAATGTCCCCCATGCAATATGGCTGACTTGGAAGTCACCTATACAATACAACCAGCACAATGTCCCCCATGCAACACGGCTGACTTGGAAGTCACCTATACAAGACAACCAGCACAATGTCCCCCATGCAATATGGCTGACTTGGAAGTCACCTATACAACACAACCAGCACAATGTCCCCCAAGCAATATGGCTCACTTGGAAGTCACCTATACAACATGGCAACCAGCACAATGTCCCCCATGCAATATGGCTGACTTGGAAGTCACCTATAGGACATGGCAACCAGCACAATGTCCCCCATGCAATATGGCTGACTTGGAAGTCACCTATAGAACATGGCCACCAGCACAATGCCCCCCAAGCAATTTGGCTCACTTGGAAGTCATCTATACAATACAACCAGCACAATGTCCCCCATGCAATATGGCTGACTTGGAAGTCACCTATACAATACAACCAGCACAATGTCCCCCATGCAATATGGCTGACTTGGAAGTCACCTATACAACACAACCAACACAATGTCCCCCATGCAATATGGCTGACTTGGAAGTCACCTATACAACACAACCAGCACAATGTCCCCCATGCAATATGGCTCACTTGGAAGTCACCTATACAACATGGCATCCAGCACAATGTCCCCCATGCAATATGGCTGACTTGGAAGTCACCTATACAACATGGCAACCAGCACAATGTCCCCCATGCAATATGGCTGACTTGGAAGTCACCTATACAACATGGTAACCAGCACAATGTCCCCCATGCAATTTGGCTGACTTGGAAGTCACCTATACAAGAAACCAGCACAATGTCCCCCATGCAATGCGGCTGACTTGGAAGTCACCTATAGAACATGGCCACCAGCACAATGTCCCCCATGCAATATGGCTGACTTGGAAGTCACCTATACAACATGGCAACCAGCACAATGTCCCCCAAGCAATATGGCTCACTTGGAAGTCACCTATAGAACGTGGCAACCGGCACAATGTCCCCCAAGCAATATGGCTGACTTGGAAGTCACCTATACAACATGGCAACCAGCACAATGTCCCCCATGCAATATGGCTGACTTGGAAGTCACCTATATAACATGGCCACCAGCACAATGTCCCCCATGCAACACGGCTGACTTGGAAGTCACCTATACAAGAAAACCAG
Source organism: Petromyzon marinus (assembly GCF_048934315.1). Lineage (NCBI taxonomy): Eukaryota > Metazoa > Chordata > Hyperoartia > Petromyzontiformes > Petromyzontidae > Petromyzon > Petromyzon marinus. The sequence continues at coordinate 344,422 of NW_027422684.1, read as the reverse complement.
CACAATGTCCTCCATGCAATATGGCTGACTTGGAAGTCACCTATACAACACAACCAGCACAATGTCCCCCAAGCAATATGGCTCACTTGGAAGTCACCTATACAACGTGGCAACCAGCACAATGTCCCCCATGCAATATGGCTGACTTGGAAGTCACCTATACAAGACAACCAGCACAATGTCCCCCATGCAATATGGCTGACTTGGAAGTCACCTATAGGACATGGCAACCAGCACAATGTCCCCCAAGCAATATGGCTGACTTTGAAATCACCTATACAAGACAACCAGCACAATGTCCCAAATGCAATATGGCTGACTTGGAAGTCACCTATAGAACATGGCCACCAGCACAATGTCCCCCATGCAATATGGCTGACTTGGAAGTCACCTATACAACATGGCAACCAGCACAATGTCCCCCATGCAATATGGCTGACTTGGAAGTCACCTATACAATACAACCAGCACAATGTCCCCCAAGAAATATGGCTGACTTGGAAGTCACCTATACAAGACAACCAGCACAATGTCCCCCATGCAATATGGCTGACGTGGAAGTCACCTATAGGACATGGCCACCAGCACAATGTCCCCCATGCAATACAACCAGCACAATGTCCCCCAAGCAATATGGCTGACTTGGAAGTCACCTATACAAGACAACCAGCACAATGTCCCCCATGCAATATGGCTGACTTGGAAGTCACCTATACAATACAACCAGCACAATGTCCCCCATGCAATATGGCTGATTTGGAAGTCACCTATACAACACAACCAGCACAATGTCCCCCATGCAATATGGCTGACTTGGAAGTCACCTATAGAACATGGCCACCAGCACAATGTCCCCCATGCAATATGGCTGACTTGGAAGTCACCTATACAACATGGCAACCAGCACAATGTCCCCCATGCAATATGGCTGACTTGGAAGTCACCTATACAATACAACCAGCACAATGTCCCCCAAGCAATATGGCTGACTTGGAAGTCACCTATACAAGACAACCATCACAATGTCCCCCATGCAATATGGCTGACTTGGAAGTCACCTATAGGACATGGCCACCAGCACAATGTCCCCCATGCAATATGGCTGACTTGGAAGTCACCTATACAATACAACCAGCACAATGTCCCCCATGCAATATGGCTGACTTGGAAGTCACCTATACAATACAACCAGCACAATGTCCCCCATGCAATATGGCTGATTTGGAAGTCACCTATACAACACAACCAGCACAATGTCCCCCATGCAATATGGCTGACTTGGAAGTCACCTATACAAGACAACCAGCACAATGTCCCCCATGCAATATGGCTGACTTGGAAGTCACCTATAGAACATGGCCACCAGCACAATGTCCCCCATGCAATATGGCTGACTAGGAAGTCACCTATACAACATGGCAACCAGCACAATGTCCCCCAAGCAATATGGCTGACTTGGAAGTCACCTATACAACATGGCAACCAGCACAATGTCCCCCAAGCAATATGGCTGACTTGGAAGTCACCTATAGAACATGGCAACCAGCACAATGTCCCCCAAGCAATATGGCTGACTTAAAAGTCACCTATACAAGACAACCAGCACAATTTCCCCCATGCAATATGGCTGACTTGGAAGTAACCTATAGGACATGGCAACCAGCACAATGTCCCCCATGCAATATGGCTGACTTGTAAGTCACCTATACAACATGGCAACCAGCACAATGTCCCCCATGCAATATGGCTGACTTGGAAGTCACCTATACAACATGGCAACCAGCACAATGTCCCCCATGCAATATGGCTGACTTGGAAGTCACCTATACAATACAACCAGCACAATGTCCCCCATGCAATATGGCTGACTTGGAAGTCACCTATACAACATGGCAACCAGCACAATGTCCCCCATGCAATATGGCTGACTTGGAAGTCACCTATACAATACAACCAGCACAATGTCCCCCAAGCAATATGGCTGACTTGGAAGTCACCTATACAAGACAACCAGCACAATGTCCCCCATGCAATATGGCTGACTTGGAAGTCACCTATAGGACATGGCCACCAGCACAATGTCCCCCATGCAATATGGCTGACTTGGAAGTCACCTATACAATACAACCAGCACAATGTCCCCCATGCAATATGGCTGACTTGGAAGTCACCTATACAATACAACCAGCACAATGTCCCCCATGCAATATGGCTGATTTGGAAGTCACCTATACAACACAACCAGCACAATGTCCCCCATGCAATATGGCTGACTTGGAAGTCACCTATACAAGACAACCAGCACAATGTCCCCCATGCAATATGGCTGACTTGGAAGTCACCTATAGAACATGGCCACCAGCACAATGTCCCCCATGCAATTTGGCTGACTTGGAAGTCACCTATAGAACATGGCAACCAGCACAATGTCCCCCAAGCAATATGGCTGACTTAAAAGTCACCTATACAAGACAACCAGCACTATTTCCCCCATGCAATATGGCTGACTTGGAAGTCACCTATAGGACATGGCAACCAGCACAATGTCCCCCATGCAATATGGCTGACTTGTAAGTCACCTATACAACATGGCAACCAGCACAATGTCCCCCATGCAATATGGCTGACTTGGAAGTCACCTATACAACATGGCAACCAGCACAATGTCCCCCATGCAATATGGCTGAGTTGGAAGTCACCTATACAATACAACCAGCACAATGTCCCCCATGCAATATGGCTGACTTGGAAGTCACCTATACAACATGGCAACCAGCACAATGTCCCCCATGCAATATGGCTGACTTGGAAGTCACCTATACAATACAACCAGCACAATGTCCCCCAAGCAATATGGCTGACTTGGAAGTCACCTATACAAGACAACCAGCACAATGTCCCCCATGCAATATGGCTGACTTGGAAGTCACCTATAGGACATGGCCACCAGCACAATGTCCCCCATGCAATATGGCTGACTTGGAAGTCACCTATACAATACAACCAGCACAATGTCCCCCATGCAATATGGCTGACTTGGAAGTCACCTATACAATACAACCAGCACAATGTCCCCCATGCAATATGGCTGATTTGGAAGTCACCTATACAACACAACCAGCACAATGTCCCCCATGCAATATGGCTGACTTGGAAGTCACCTATACAAGACAACCAGCACAATGTCCCCCATGCAATATGGCTGACTTGGAAGTCACCTATACAACATGGTAACCAGCACAATGTCCCCCATGCAATTTGGCTGACTTGGAAGTCACCTATACAAGAAACCAGCACAATGTCCCCCATGCAATGTGGCTGACTTGGAAGTCACCTATAGAACATGGCCACCAGCACAATGTCCCCCATGCAATATGGCTGACTTGGAAGTCACCTATACAACATGGCAACCAGCACAATGTCCCCCAAGCAATATGGCTCACTTGGAAGTCACCTATAGAACGTGGCAACCGGCACAATGTCCCCCAAGCAATATGGCTGACTTGGAAGTCACCTATACAACATGGCAACCAGCACAATGTCCCCCATGCAATATGGCTGACTTGGAAGTCACCTATATAACATGGCCACCAGCACAATGTCCCCCATGCAACACGGCTGACTTGGAAGTCACCTATACAAGAAAACCAGCACAATGTCCTCCATGCAATATGGCTGACTTGGAAGTCACCTATACAACACAACCAGCACAATGTCCCCCAAGCAATATGGCTCACTTGGAAGTCACCTATACAACGTGGCAACCAGCACAATGTCCCCCATGCAATATGGCTGACTTGGAATTCACCTATACAACATGGCAACCAGCACAATGTCCCCCATGCAATATGGCTGACTTGGAAGTCACCTATACAAGACAACCAGCACAATGTCCCCCATGCAATATGGCTGACTTGGAAGTCACCTATAGGACATGGCAACCAGCACAATGTCCCCCAAGCAATATGGCTGACTTTGAAATCACCTATACAAGACAACCAGCACAATGTCCCAAATGCAATATGGCTGACTTGGAAGTCACCTATAGAACATGGCCACCAGCACAATGTCCCCCATGCAATATGGCTGACTTGGAAGTCACCTATACAACATGGCAACCAGCACAATGTCCCCCATGCAATATGGCTGACTTGGAAGTCACCTATACAATACAACCAGCACAATGTCCCCCAAGAAATATGGCTGACTTGGAAGTCACCTATACAAGACAACCAGCACAATGTCCCCCATGCAATATGGCTGACTTGGAAGTCACCTATAGGACATGGCCACCAGCACAATGTCCCCCATGCAATACAACCAGCACAATGTCCCCCAAGCAATATGGCTGACTTGGAAGTCACCTATACAAGACAACCAGCACAATGTCCCCCATGCAATATGGCTGACTTGGAATTCACCTATACAATACAACCAACACAATGTCCCCCATGCAATATGGCTGATTTGGAAGTCACCTATACAACACAACCAGCACAATGTCCCCCATGCAATATGGCTGACTTGGAAGTCACCTAATCAAGACAACCAGCACAATGTCCCAAATGCAATATGGCTGACTTGGAAGTCACCTATAGAACATGGCCACCAGCACAATGTCCCCCATGCAATATGGCTGACTTGGAAGTCACCTATACAACATGGCAACCAGCACAATGTCCCCCATGCAATATGGCTGACTTGGAAGTCACCTATACAATACAACCAGCACAATGTCCCCCAAGCAATATGGCTGACTTGGAAGTCACCTATACAAGACAACCATCACAATGTCCCCCATGCAATATGGCTGACTTGGAAGTCACCTATAGGACATGGCAACCAGCACAATGTCCCCCATGCAATATGGCTGACTTGGAAGTCACCTATACAATACAACCAGCACAATGTCCCCCATGCAATATGGCTGACTTGGAAGTCACCTATACAATACAACCAGCACAATGTCCCCCATGCAATATGGCTGATTTGGAAGTCACCTATACAACACAACCAGCACAATGTCCCCCATGCAATATGGCTGACTTGGAAGTCACCTATACAAGACAACCAGCACAATGTCCCCCATGCAATATGGCTGACTTGGAAGTCACCTATAGAACATGGCCACCAGCACAATGTCCCCCATGCAATATGGCTGACTAGGAAGTCACCTATACAACATGGCAACCAGCACAATGTCCCCCAAGCAATATGGCTGACTTGGAAGTCACCTATACAACATGGCAACCAGCACAATGTCCCCCAAGCAATATGGCTGACTTGGAAGTCACCTATAGAACATGGCAACCAGCACAATGTCCCCCAAGCAATATGGCTGACTTAAAAGTCACCTATACAAGACAACGAGCACAATTTCCCCCATGCAATATGGCTGACTTGGAAGTCACCTATAGGACATGGCAACCAGCACAATGTCCCCCATGCAATATGGCTGACTTGTAAGTCACCTATACAACATGGCAACCAGCACAATGTCCCCCATGCAATATGGCTGACTTGGAAGTCACCTATACAATACAACCAGCACAATGTCCCCCATGCAATATGGCTGACTTGGAAGTCACCTATACAACATGGCAACCAGCACAATGTCCCCCATGCAATATGGCTGACTTGGAAGTCACCTATACAATACAACCAGCACAATGTCCCCCAAGCAATATGGCTGACTTGGAAGTCACCTATACAAGACAACCAGCACAATGTCCCCCATGCAATATGGCTGACTAGGAAGTCACCTATACAATACAACCAGCACAATGTCCCCCATGCAATATGGCTGACTTGGAAGTCACCTATACAATACAACCAGCACAATGTCCCCCATGCAATATGGCTGATTTGGAAGTCACCTATACAACACAACCAGCACAATGTCCCCCATGCAATATGGCTGACTTGGAAGTCACCTATACAAGACAACCAGCACAATGTCCCCCATGCAATATGGCTGACTTGGAAGTCACCTATAGAACATGGCCACCAGCACAATGTCCCCCATGCAATATGGCTGACTTGGAAGTCACCTATACAACATGGCAACCAGCACAATGTCCCCCATGCAATATGGCTGACTTGTAAGTCACCTATACAACATGGCAACCAGCACAATGTCCCCCATGCAATATGGCTGACTTGGAAGTCACCTATACAACATGGCAACCAGCACAATGTCCCCAATGCAATATAGCTTACTTGGAAGTCACCTTTACAACATGGCCACCAGCACAATGTCCCCCATGCAATATGGCTGACTTGGAAGTCACCTATACAATACAACCAGCACAATGTCCCCCATGCAACACGGCTGACTTGGAAGTCACCTATACAAGACAACCAGCACAATGTCCCCCATGCAATATGGCTGACTTGGAAGTCACCTATACAACACAACCAGCACAATGTCCCCCAAGCAATATGGCTCACTTGGAAGTCACCTATACAACATGGCAACCAGCACAATGTCCCCCATGCAATATGGCTGACTTGGAAGTCACCTATAGGACATGGCAACCAGCACAATGTCCCCCATGCAATATGGCTGACTTGGAAGTCACCTATAGAACATGGCCACCAGCACAATGTCCCCCAAGCAATATGGCTCACTTGGAAGTCACCTATACAATACAACCAGCACAATGTCCCCCATGCAATATGGCTGACTTGGAAGTCACCTATACAATACAACCAGCACAATGTCCACCATGCAATATGGCTGACTTGGAAGTCACCTATACAACACAACCAGCACAATGTCCCCCATGCAATATGGCTCACTTGGAAGTCACCTATACAACACAACCAGCACAATGTCCCCCATGCAATATGGCTCACTTGGAAGTCACCTATGCAACATGGCATCCAGCACAATGTCCACCATGCAATATGGCTGACTTGGAAGTCACCTATACAACATGGCAAACAGCACAATGTCCCCCATGCAATATGGCTGACTTGGAAGTCACCTATACAACATGGCAACCAGCACAATGTCCCCCATGCAATATGGCTGACTTGGAAGTCACCTATACCTAAAACCAGCACAATGTCCCCCATGCAATGTGGCTGACTTGGAAGTCACCTATAGAACATGGCCACCAGCACAATGTCCCCCATGCAATATGGCTGACTTGGAAGTCACCTATACAACATGGCACCCAGCACAATGTCCCCCAAGCAATATGGCTCACTTGGAAGTCACCTATAGAACATGGCAACCAGCACAATGCCCCCCAAGCAATATGGCTGACTTGGAAGTCACCTATACAACATGGCAACCAGCACAATTTCCCCCATGCAATATGGCTGACTTGGAAGTCACCTATAGAACATGGCCACCAGCACAATGTCCCCCATGCAATATGGCTCACTTGGAAGTCACCTATACAACACAACCAGCACAATGTCCCCCATGCAATATGGCTCACTTGGAAGTCACCTATACAACATGGCATCCAGCACAATGTCCACCATGCAATATGGCTGACTTGGAAGTCACCTATACAACATGGCAACCAGCACAATGTCCCCCATGCAATATGGCTGACTTGGAAGTCACCTATACAACATGGCAACCAGCACAATGTCCCCCATGCAATATGGCTGACTTGGAAGTCACCTATACCTAAAACCAGCACAATGTCCCCCATGCAATGTGGCTGACTTGGAAGTCACCTATAGAACATGGCCACCAGCACAATGTCCCCCATGCAATATGGCTGACTTGGAAGTCACCTATACAACATGGCACCCAGCACAATGTCCCCCAAGCAATATGGCTCACTTGGAAGTCACCTATAGAACATGGCAACCAGCACAATGTCCCCCAAGCAATATGGCTGACTTGGAAGTCACCTATACAACATGGCAACCAGCACAATTTCCCCCATGCAATATGGCTGATTTGGAAGTCACCTATACAACACAACCAGCACAATGTCCCCAATGCAATATGGCTGACTTGGAAGTCACCTATACAAGACAACCAGCACAATGTCCCCCATGCAATATGGCTGACTTGGAAGTCACCTATAGAACATGGCCACCAGCACAATGTCCCCCATGCAATATGGCTGACTTGGAAGTCACCTATACAACATGGCAACCAGCACAATGTCCCCCAAGCAATATGGCTGACTTGGAAGTCACCTATACAACATGGCAACCAGCACAATGTCCCCCAAGCAATATGGCTGACTTGGAAGTCACCTATAGAACAAAGCAACCAGCACAATGTCCCCCAAGTAATATGGCTGACTTAAAAGTCACCTATACAAGACAACCAGCACAATTTCCCCCATGCAATATGGCTGACTTGGAAGTCACCTATAGGACATGGCAACCAGCACAATGTCCCCCATGCAATATGGCTGACTTGTAAGTCACCTATACAACATGGCAACCAGCACAATGTCCCCCTTGCAATATGGCTGACTTGGAAGTCACCTATACAACATGGCAACCAGCACAATGTCCCCCATGCAATATGGCTGACTTGGAAGTCACCTTTACAACATGGCCACCAGCACAATGTCCCCCATGCAATATGGCTGACTTGGAAGTCACCTATACAATACAACCAGCACAATGTCCCCCATGCAACACGGCTGACTTGGAAGTCACCTATACAAGACAACCAGCACAATGTCCCCCATGCAATATGGCTAACTTGGAAGTCACCTATACAACACAACCAGCACAATGTCCCCCAAGCAATATGGCTCACTTGGAAGTCACCTATACAACATGGCAACCAGCACAATGTCCCCCATGCAATATGGCTGACTTGGAAGTCACCTATAGAACATGGCCACCAACACAAGGTCCCCCAAGCAATATGGCTCACTTGGAAGTCACCTATAGAACATGGCCACCAACACAAGGTCCCCCAAGCAATATGGCTCACTTGGAAGTCACCTATACAATACAACCAGCACAATGTCCCCCATGCAATATGGCTCACTTGGAAGTCACCTATACAACATGGCAACCAGCACAATGTCCCCCTTGCAATATGGCTGACTTGGAAGTCACCTATACAACATGGCAACCAGCACAATGTCCCCCATGCAATATGGCTGACTTGGAAGTCACCTTTACAACATGGCCACCAGCACAATGTCCCCCATGCAATATGGCTGACTTGGAAGTCACCTATACAATACAACCAGCACAATGTCCCCCATGCAACACGGCTGACTTGGAAGTCACCTATACAAGACAACCAGCACAATGTCCCCCATGCAATATGGCTAACTTGGAAGTCACCTATACAACACAACCAGCACAATGTCCCCCAAGCAATATGGCTCACTTGGAAGTCACCTATACAACATGGCAACCAGCACAATGTCCCCCATGCAATATGGCTGACTTGGAAGTCACCTATAGAACATGGCCACCAACACAAGGTCCCCCAAGCAATATGGCTCACTTGGAAGTCACCTATAGAACATGGCCACCAACACAAGGTCCCCCAAGCAATATGGCTCACTTGGAAGTCACCTATACAATACAACCAGCACAATGTCCCCCATGCAATATGGCTCACTTGGAAGTCACCTATACAATACAACCAGCACAATGTCCCCCATGCAATATGGCTGACTTGGAAGTCACCTATACAATACAACCAGCACAATGTCCCCCATGCAATATGGCTGACTTGGAAGTCACCTATACAACACAACCAGCACAATGTCCCCCATGCAATATGGCTCACTTGGAAGTCACCTATACAACATGGCATCCAGCACAATGTCCCCCATGCAAAATGGCTGACTTGGAAGTCACCTATACAACATGGCAACCAGCACAATGTCCCCCATGCAATATGGCTGACTTGGAAGTCACCTATACAACATGGCAACCAGCACAATGTCCCCCAAGCAATATGGCTGACTTGGAAGTCACCTATACAAGAAACCAGCGCAATGTCCCCCATGCAATGTGGCTGACTTGGAAGTCACCTATAGAACATGGCCACCAGCACAATGTCCCCCATGCAATATGGCTGACTTGGAAGTCACCTATACAACATGGCAACCAGCACAATGTCCCCCAAGCAATATGGCTCACTTGGAAGTCACCTATAGAACATGGCAACCAGCACAATGTCCCCCAACTAATATGGCTGACTTGGAAGGCACCTATACACCATGGCAACCAGCACAATGTCCCCCATGCAATATGGCTGACTTGGAAGTCACCTATAGAACATGGCCACCAGCACAATGTCCCCCATGCAACACGGCTGACTTGGAAGTCACCTATACAAGACAACAAGCACAATGTCCCCCATGCAATATGGCTGACTTGGAAGTCACCTATACAACACAACCAGCACAATGTCCCCCAAGCAATATGGCTCACTTGGAAGTCACCTATACAACATGGCAACCAGCACAATGTCCCCCATGCAATATGGCTGACTTGGAAGTCACCTATACAACATGGCAACCAGCACAATGTCCCCCATGCAATATGGCTGACTTGGAAGTCACCTATACAAGACAACCAGCACAATGTCCCCCATGCAATATGGCTGACTTGGAAGTCACCTATAGGACATGGCAACCAGCACAATGTCCCACAAGCAATATGGCTGACTTGGAAGTCACCTATACAAGACAACCAGCACAATGTCCCAAATGCAATATGGCTGACTTGGAAGTCACCTATAGAACATGGCCACCAGCACAATGTCCCCCATGCAATATGGCTGACTTGGAAGTCACCTATAAAACATGGCAACCAGCACAATGTCCCCCATGCAATATGGCTGACTTGGAAGTCACCTATAGAACATGGCCACCAACACAAGGTCCCCCAAGCAATATGGCTCACTTGGAAGTCACCTATAGAACATGGCCACCAACACAAGGTCCCCCAAGCAATATGGCTCACTTGGAAGTCACCTATACAATACAACCAGCACAATGTCCCCCATGCAATATGGCTCACTTGGAAGTCACCTATACAATACAACCAGCACAATGTCCCCCATGCAATATGGCTGACTTGGAAGTCACCTATACAATACAACCAGCACAATGTCCCCCATGCAATATGGCTGACTTGGAAGTCACCTATACAACACAACCAGCACAATGTCCCCCATGCAATATGGCTCACTTGGAAGTCACCTATACAACATGGCATCCAGCACAATGTCCCCCATGCAAAATGGCTGACTTGGAAGTCACCTATACAACATGGCAACCAGCACAATGTCCCCCATGCAATATGGCTGACTTGGAAGTCACCTATACAACATGGCAACCAGCACAATGTCCCCCAAGCAATATGGCTGACTTGGAAGTCACCTATACAAGAAACCAGCGCAATGTCCCCCATGCAATGTGGCTGACTTGGAAGTCACCTATAGAACATGGCCACCAGCACAATGTCCCCCATGCAATATGGCTGACTTGGAAGTCACCTATACAACATGGCAACCAGCACAATGTCCCCCAAGCAATATGGCTCACTTGGAAGTCACCTATAGAACATGGCAACCAGCACAATGTCCCCCAACTAATATGGCTGACTTGGAAGGCACCTATACACCATGGCAACCAGCACAATGTCCCCCATGCAATATGGCTGACTTGGAAGTCACCTATAGAACATGGCCACCAGCACAATGTCCCCCATGCAACACGGCTGACTTGGAAGTCACCTATACAAGACAACAAGCACAATGTCACCCATGCAATATGGCTGACTTGGAAGTCACCTATACAACACAACCAGCACAATGTCCCCCAAGCAATATGGCTCACTTGGAAGTCACCTATACAACATGGCAACCAGCACAATGTCCCCCATGCAATATGGCTGACTTGGAAGTCACCTATACAACATGGCAACCAGCACAATGTCCCCCATGCAATATGGCTGACTTGGAAGTCACCTATACAAGACAACCAGCACAATGTCCCCCATGCAATATGGCTGACTTGGAAGTCACCTATAGGACATGGCAACCAGCACAATGTCCCCCAAGCAATATGGCTGACTTGGAAGTCACCTATACAAGACAACCAGCACAATGTCCCAAATGCAATATGGCTGACTTGGAAGTCACCTATAGAACATGGCCACGAGCACAATGTCCCCCATGCAATATGGCTGACTTGGAAGTCACCTATAAAACATGGCAACCAGCACAATGTCCCCCATGCAATATGGCTGACTTGGAAGTCACCTATAGAACATGACCACCAACACAAGGTCCCCCAAGCAATATGGCTCACTTGGAAGTCACCTATACAATACAACCAGCACAATGTCCCCCATGCAATATGGCTCACTTGGAAGTCACCTATACAATACAACCAGCACAATGTCCCCCATGCAATATGGCTGACTTGGAAGTCACCTATACAATACAACCAGCACAATGTCCCCCATGCAATATGGCTGACTTGGAAGTCACCTATACAACACAACCAGCACAATGTCCCTCATGCAATATGGCTCACTTGGAAGTCACCTATACAACATGGCATCCAGCACAATGTCCCCCATGCAATATGGCTGACTTGGAAGTCACCTATACAACATGGCAACCAGCACAATGTCCCCCATGCAATATGGCTGACTTGGAAGTCACCTATACAACATGGCAACCAGCACAATGTCCCCCAAGCAATATGGCTGACTTGGAAGTCACCTATACAAGAAACCAGCACAATGTCCCCCATGCAATGTGGCTGACTTGGAAGTCACCTATAGAACATGGCCACCAGCACAATGTCCCCCATGCAATATGGCTGACTTGGAAGTCACCTATACACCATGGCAACCAGCACAATGTCCCCCATGCAATATGGCTGACTTGGAAGTCACCTATAGAACATGGCCACCAGCACAATGTCCCCCATGCAACACGGCTGACTTGGAAGTCACCTATACAAGACAACAAGCACAATGTCCCCCATGCAATATGGCTGACTTGGAAGTCACCTATACAACACAACCAGCACAATGTCCCCCAAGCAATATGGCTCACTTGGAAGTCACCTATACAACATGGCAACCAGCACAATGTCCCCCATGCAATATGGCTGACTTGGAAGTCACCTATACAACATGGCAACCAGCACAATGTCCCCCATGCAATATGGCTGACTTGGAAGTCACCTATACAAGACAACCAGCACAATGTCCCCCAAGCAATATGGCTCACTTGGAAGTCACCTATACAACATGGCAACCAGCACAATGTCCCCCATGCAATATGGCTGACTTGGAAGTCACCTATACAACATGGCAACCAGCACAATGTCCCCCATGCAATATGGCTGACTTGGAAGTCACCTATACAAGACAACCAGCACAATGTCCCCCATGCAATATGGCTGACTTGGAAGTCACCTATAGGACATGGCAACCAGCACAATGTCCCCCAAGCAATATGGCTGACTTGGAAGTCACCTATACAAGACAACCAGCACAATGTCCCCCATGCAATATGGCTGACTTGGAAGTCACCTATACAATACAACCAGCACAATGTCCCCCATGCAATATGGCTGACTTGGAAGTCACCTATACAACACAACCAGCACAATGTCCCTCATGCAATATGGCTCACTTGGAAGTCACCTATACAACATGGCATCCAGCACAATGTCCCCCATGCAATATGGCTGACTTGGAAGTCACCTATACAACATGGCAACCAGCACAATGTCCCGCATGCAATATGGCTGACTTGGAAGTCACCTATACAACATGGCAACCAGCACAATGTCCCCCAAGCAATATGGCTGACTTGGAAGTCACCTATACAAGAAACCAGCACAATGTCCCCCATGCAATGTGGCTGACTTGGAAGTCACCTATAGAACATGGCCACCAGCACAATGTCCCCCATGCAATATGGCTGACTTGGAAGTCACCTATACACCATGGCAACCAGCACAATGTCCCCCATGCAATATGGCTGACTTGGAAGTCACCTATACAACACAACCAGCACAATGTCCCCCAAGCAATATGGCTCACTTGGAAGTCACCTATACAACATGGCAACCAGCACAATGTCCCCCATGCAATATGGCTGACTTGGAAGTCACCTATACAACATGGCAACCAGCACAATGTCCCCCATGCAATATGGCTGACTTGGAAGTCACCTATACAAGACAACCAGCACAATGTCCCCCAAGCAATATGGCTCACTTGGAAGTCACCTATACAACATGGCAACCAGCACAATGTCCCCCATGCAATATGGCTGACTTGGAAGTCACCTATACAACATGGCAACCAGCACAATGTCCCCCATGCAATATGGCTGACTTGGAAGTCACCTATACAAGACAACCAGCACAATGTCCCCCATGCAATATGGCTGACTTGGAAGTCACCTATAGGACATGGCAACCAGCACAATGTCCCCCAAGCAATATGGCTGACTTGGAAGTCACCTATACAAGACAACCAGCACAATGTCCCAAATGCAATATGGCTGACTTGGAAGTCACCTATAGAACATGGCCACCAGCACAATGTCCCCCATGCAATATGGCTGACTTGGAAGTCACCTATACAACATGGCAACCAGCACAATGTCCCCCATGCAATATGGCTGACTTGGAAGTCACCTATAGAACATGGCCACCAACACAAGGTCCCCCAAGCAATATGGCTCACTTGGAAGTCACCTATACAATACAACCAGCACAATGTCCCCCATGCAATATGGCTCACATGGAAGTCACCTATACAATACAACCAGCACAATGTCCCCCATGCAATATGGCTGACTTGGAAGTCACCTATACAATACAACCAGCACAATGTCCCCCATGCAATATGTCTGACTTGGAAGTCACCTATACAACACAACCAGCACAATGTCCCCCATGCAATATGGCTCACTTGGAAGTCACCTATACAACATGGCATCCAGCACAATGTCCCCCATGCAATATGGCTGACTTGGAAGTCACCTATACAACATGGCAACCAGCACAATGTCCCCCATGCAATATGGCTGACTTGGAAGTCACCTATACAACATGGCAACCACCACAATGTCCCCCAAGCAATATGGCTGACTTGGAAGTCACCTATACAAGAAACCAGCACAATGTCCCCCATGCAATGTGGCTGACTTGGAAGTCACCTATAGAACATGGCCACCAGCACAATGTCCCCCATGCAATATGGCTGACTTGGAAGTCACCTATACAACATGGCAACCAGCACAATGTCCCCCAAGCAATATGGCTCACTTGGAAGTCACCTATAGAACATGGCAACCAGCACAATGTCCCCCAACTAATATGGCTGACTTGGAAGTCACCTATACACCATGGCAACCAGCACAATGTCCCCCATGCAATATGGCTGACTTGGAAGTCACCTATAGAACATGGCCACCAGCACAATGTCCCCCATGCAACACGGCTGACTTGGAAGTCACCTATACAAGACAACAAGCACAATGTCCCCCATGCAATATGGCTGACTTGGAAGTCACCTATACAACACAACCAGCACAATGTCCCCCAAGCAATATGGCTCACTTGGAAGTCACCTATACAACATGGCAACCAGCACAATGTCCCCCATGCAATATGGCTGACTTGGAAGTCACCTATACAACATGGCAACCAGCACAATGTCCCCCATGCAATATGGCTGACTTGGAAGTCACCTATACAAGACAACCAGCACAATGTCCCCCATGCAATATGGCTGACTTGGAAGTCACCTATAGGACATGGCAACCAGCACAATGTCCCCCAAGCAATATGGCTGACTTGGAAGTCACCTATACAAGACAACCAGCACAATGTCCCAAATGCAATATGGCTGACTTGGAAGTCACCTATAGAACATGGCCACCAGCACAATGTCCCCCATGCAATATGGCTGACTTGGAAGTCACCTATACAACATGGCAACCAGCACAATGTCCCCCATGCAATATGGCTGACTTGGAAGTCACCTATAGAACATGACCACCAACACAAGGTCCCCCAAGCAATATGGCTCACTTGGAAGTCACCTATACAATACAACCAGCACAATGTCCCCCATGCAATATGGCTCACTTGGAAGTCACCTATACAATACAACCAGCACAATGTCCCCCATGCAATATGGCTGACTTGGAAGTCACCTATACAACATGGCAACCAGCACAATGTCCCCCATGCAATATGGCTGACTTGGAAGTCACCTATAGAACATGGCCACCAACACAAGGTCCCCCAAGCAATATGGCTCACTTGGAAGTCACCTATACAATACAACCAGCACAATGTCCCCCATGCAATATGGCTCACTTGGAAGTCACCTATACAATACAACCAGCACAATGTCCCCCATGCAATATGGCTGACTTGGAAGTCACCTATACAATACAACCAGCACAATGTCCCCCATGCAATATGTCTGACTTGGAAGTCACCTATACAACACAACCAGCACAATGTCCCCCATGCAATATGGCTCACTTGGAAGTCACCTATACATCATGGCATCCAGCACAATGTCCCCCATGCAATATGGCTGACTTGGAAGTCACCTATACAACATGGCAACCAGCACAATGTCCCCCATGCAATATGGCTGACTTGGAAGTCACCTATACAACATGGCAACCAGCACAATGTCCCCCAAGCAATATGGCTGACTTGGAAGTCACCTATACAAGAAACCAGCACAATGTCTCCCATGCAATGTGGCTGACTTGGAAGTCACCTATAGAACATGGCCACCAGCACAATGTCCCCCATGCAATATGGCTGACTTGGAAGTCACCTATACAACATGGCAACCAGCACAATGTCCCCCAAGCAATATGGCTCACTTGGAAGTCACCTATAGAACATGGCAACCAGCACAATGTCCCCCAACTAATATGGCTGACTTGGAAGTCACCTATACACCATGGCAACCAGCACAATGTCCCCCATGCAATATGGCTGACTTGGAAGTCACCTATAGAACATGGCCACCAGCACAATGTCCCCCATGCAACACGGCTGACTTGGAAGTCACCTATACAAGACAACAAGCACAATGTCCCCCATGCAATATGGCTGACTTGGAAGTCACCTATACAACACAACCAGCACAATGTCCCCCAAGCAATATGGCTCACTTGGAAGTCACCTATACAACATGGCAACCAGCACAATGTCCCCCATGCAATATGGCTGACTTGGAAGTCACCTATACAACATGGCAACCAGCACAATGTCCCCCATGCAATATGGCTGACTTGGAAGTCACCTATACAAGACAACCAGCACAATGTCCCCCATGCAATATGGCTGACTTGGAAGTCACCTATAGGACATGGCAACCAGCACAATGTCCCCCAAGCAATATGGCTGACTTAGAAGTCACCTATACAAGACAACCAGCACAATGTCCCAAATGCAATATGGCTGACTTGGAAGTCACCTATAGAACATGGCCACCAGCACAATGTCCCCCATGCAATATGGCTGACTTGGAAGTCACCTATACAACATGGCAACCAGCACAATGTCCCCCATGCAATATGGCTGACTTGGAAGTCACCTATAGAACATGACCACCAACACAAGGTCCCCCAAGCAATATGGCTCACTTGGAAGTCACCTATACAATACAACCAGCACAATGTCCCCCATGCAATATGGCTCACTTGGAAGTCACCTATACAATACAACCAGCACAATGTCCCCCATGCAATATGGCTGACTTGGAAGTCACCTATACAATACAACCAGCACAATGTCCCCCATGCAATATGGCTGACTTGGAAGTCACCTATACAAGACAACCAGCACAATGTCCCTCATGCAATATGGCTCACTTGGAAGTCACCTATACAACATGGCATCCAGCACAATGTCCCCCATGCAATATGGCTGACTTGGAAGTCACCTATACAAGAAACCAGCACAATGTCCCCCATGCAATGTGGCTGACTTGGAAGTCACCTATAGAACATGGCCACCAGCACAATGTCCCCCATGCAATATGGCTGACTTGGAAGTCACCTATACAACATGGCAACCAGCACAATGTCCCCCAAGCAATATGGCTCACTTGGAAGTCACCTATAGAACATGGCAACCAGCACAATGTCCCCCAACTAAAATGGCTGACTTGGAAGTCACCTATACACCATGGCAACCAGCACAATGTCCCCCATGCAATATGGCTGACTTGGAAGTCACCTATAGAACATGGCCACCAGCACAATGTCCCCCATGCAACACGGCTGACTTGGAAGTCACCTATACAAGACAACAAGCACAATGTCCCCCATGCAATATGGCTGACTTGGAAGTCACCTATACAACACAACCAGCACAATGTCCCCCAAGCAATATGGCTCACTTGGAAGTCACCTATACAACATGGCAACCAGCACAATGTCCCCCATGCAATATGGCTGACTTGGAAGTCACCTATACAACATGGCAACCAGCACAATGTCCCCCATGCAATATGGCTGACTTGGAAGTCACCTATACAAGACAACCAGCACAATGTCCCCCAAGCAATATGGCTCACTTGGAAGTCACCTATACAACATGGCAACCAGCACAATGTCCCCCATGCAATATGGCTGACTTGGAAGTCACCTATACAACATGGCAACCAGCACAATGTCCCCCATGCAATATGGCTGACTTGGAAGTCACCTATACAAGACAACCAGCACAATGTCCCCCATGCAATATGGCTGACTTGGAAGTCACCTATAGGACATGGCAACCAGCACAATGTCCCCCAAGCAATATGGCTGACTTGGAAGTCACCTATACAAGACAACCAGCACAATGTCCCAAATGCAATATGGCTGACTTGGAAGTCACCTATAGAACATGGCCACCAGCACAA
The DNA here is from genome assembly GCF_048934315.1 of Petromyzon marinus. Lineage (NCBI taxonomy): Eukaryota > Metazoa > Chordata > Hyperoartia > Petromyzontiformes > Petromyzontidae > Petromyzon > Petromyzon marinus. Next base: position 325,531 of record NW_027422684.1, on the reverse strand, counting down.
TGTCCCCCATGCAATATGGCTGACTTGGAAGTCACCTATACAACATGGCAACCAGCACAATGTCCCCCATGCAATATGGCTGACTTGGAAGTCACCTATAGAACATGGCCACCAACACAAGGTCCCCCAAGCAATATGGCTCACTTGGAAGTCACCTATACAATACAACCAGCACAATGTCCCCCATGCAATATGGCTCACTTGGAAGTCACCTATACAATACAACCAGCACAATGTCCCCCATGCAATATGGCTGACTTGGAAGTCACCTATACAATACAACCAGCACAATGTCCCCCATGCAATATGTCTGACTTGGAAGTCACCTATACAACACAACCAGCACAATGTCCCCCATGCAATATGGCTGACTTGGAAGTCACCTATACAACATGGCAACCAGCACAATGTCCCCCAAGCAATATGGCTGACTTGGAAGTCACCTATACAAGAAACCAGCACAATGTCCCCCATGCAATGTGGCTGACTTGGAAGTCACCTATAGAACATGGCCACCAGCACAATGTCCCCCATGCAATATGGCTGACTTGGAAGTCACCTATACAACATGGCAACCAGCAAAATGTCCCCCAAGCAATATGGCTCACTTGGAAGTCACCTATAGAACATGGCAACCAGCACAATGTCCCCCAACTAATATGGCTGACTTGGAAGTCACCTATACACCATGGCAACCAGCACAATGTCCCCCATGCAATATGGCTGACTTGGAAGTCACCTATAGAACATGGCCACCAGCACAATGTCCCCCATGCAACACGGCTGACTTGGAAGTCACCTATACAAGACAACAAGCACAATGTCCCCCATGCAATATGGCTGACTTGGAAGTCACCTATACAACACAACCAGCACAATGTCCCCCAAGCAATATGGCTCACTTGGAAGTCACCTATACAACATGGCAACCAGCACAATGTCCCCCATGCAATATGGCTGACTTGGAAGTCACCTATACAACATGGCAACCAGCACAATGTCCCCCATGCAATATGGCTGACTTGGAAGTCACCTATACAAGACAACCAGCACAATGTCCCCCATGCAATATGGCTGACTTGGAAGTCACCTATAGGACATGGCAACCAGCACAATGTCCCCCAAGCAATATGGCTGATTGGAAGTCACCTATACAAGACAACCAGCACAATGTCCCAAATGCAATATGGCTGACTTGGAAGTCACCTATAGAACATGGCCACCAGCACAATGTCCCCCATGCAATATGGCTGACTTGGAAGTCACCTATACAACATGGCAACCAGCACAATGTCCCCCATGCAATATGGCTGACTTGGAAGTCACCTATAGAACATGACCACCAACACAAGGTCCCCCAAGCAATATGGCTCACTTGGAAGTCACCTATACAATACAACCAGCACAATGTCCCCCATGCAATATGGCTCACTTGGAAGTCACCTATACAATACAACCAGCACAATGTCCCCCATGCAATATGGCTGACTTGGAAGTCACCTATACAATACAACCAGCACAATGTCCCCCATGCAATATGGCTGACTTGGAAGTCACCTATACAAGACAACCAGCACAATGTCCCTCATGCAATATGGCTCACTTGGAAGTCACCTATACAACATGGCATCCAGCACAATGTCCCCCATGCAATATGGCTGACTTGGAAGTCACCTATACAACATGGCAACCAGCACAATGTCCCCCATGCAATATGGCTGACTTGGAATTCACCTATACAACATGGCAACCAGCACAATGTCCCCCATGCAATATGGCTGACTTGGAAGTCACCTATACAAGACAACCAGCACAATGTCCCAAATGCAATATGGCTGACTTGGAAGTCACCTATAGAACATGGCCACCAGCACAATGTCCCCCATGCAATATGGCTGACTTGGAAGTCACCTATACAATACAACCAGCACAATGTCCCCCATGCAATATGTCTGACTTGGAAGTCACCTATACAACACAACCAGCACAATGTCCCCCATGCAATATGGCTCACTTGGAAGTCACCTATACAACATGGCATCCAGCACAATGTCCCCCATGCAATATGGCTGACTTGGAAGTCACCTATACAACATGGCAACCAGCACAATGTCCCCCATGCAATATGGCTGACTTGGAAGTCACCTATACAAAATGGCAACCAGCACAATGTCCCCCAAGCAATATGGCTGACTTGGAAGTCACCTATACAAGAAACCAGCACAATGTCCCCCATGCAATGTGGCTGACTTGGAAGTCACCTATAGAACATGGCCACCAGCACAATGTCCCCCATGCAATATGGCTGACTTGGAAGTCACCTATACAACATGGCAACCAGCAAAATGTCCCCCAAGCAATATGGCTACACTTGGAAGTCACCTATAGAACATGGCAACCAGCACAATGTCCCCCAACTAATATGGCTGACTTGGAAGTCACCTATACACCATGGCAACCAGCACAATGTCCCCCATGCAATATGGCTGACTTGGAAGTCACCTATAGAACATGGCCACCAGCACAATGTCCCCCATGCAACACGGCTGACTTGGAAGTCACCTATACAAGACAACAAGCACAATGTCCCCCATGCAATATGGCTGACTTGGAAGTCACCTATACAACACAACCAGCACAATGTCCCCCAAGCAATATGGCTCACTTGGAAGTCACCTATACAACATGGCAACCAGCACAATGTCCCCCATGCAATATGGCTGACTAGGAAGTCACCTATACAACATGGCAACCAGCACAATGTCCCCCATGCAATATGGCTGACTTGGAAGTCACCTATACAAGACAACCAGCACAATGTCCCCCATGCAATATGGCTGACTTGGAAGTCACCTATAGGACATGGCAACCAGCACAATGTCCCCCAAGCAATATGGCTGACTTGGAAGTCACCTATACAAGACAACCAGCACAATGTCCCCCAAGCAATATGGCTCACTTGGAAGTCACCTATACAACATGGCAACCAGCACAATGTCCCCCATGCAATATGGCTGACTTGGAAGTCACCTATACAACATGGCAACCAGCACAATGTCCCCCATGCAATATGGCTGACTTGGAAGTCACCTATACAGGACAACCAGCACAATGTCCCCCATGCAATATGGCTGACTTGGAAGTCACCTATAGGACATGGCAACCAGCACAATGTCCCCCAAGCAATATGGCTGACTTGGAAGTCACCTATACAAGACAACCAGCACAATGTCCCAAATGCAATATGGCTGACTTGGAAGTCACCTATAGAACATGGCCACCAGCACAATGTCCCCCATGCAATATGGCTGACTTGGAAGTCACCTATACAACATGGCAACCAGCACAATGTCCCCCATGCAATATGGCTGACTTGGAAGTCACCTATAGAACATGGCCACCAACACAAGGTCCCCCAAGCAATATGGCTCACTTGGAAGTCACCTATACAATACAACCAGCACAATGTCCCCCATGCAATATGGCTCACTTGGAAGTCACCTATACAATACAACCAGCACAATGTCCCCCATGCAATATGGCTGACTTGGAAGTCACCTATACAATACAACCAGCACAATGTCCCCCATGCAATATGTCTGACTTGGAAGTCACCTATACAACACAACCAGCACAATGTCCCCCATGCAATATGGCTGACTTGGAAGTCACCTATACAACATGGCAACCAGCACAATGTCCCCCAAGCAATATGGCTGACTTGGAAGTCACCTATACAAGAAACCAGCACAATGTCCCCCATGCAATGTGGCTGACTTGGAAGTCACCTATAGAACATGGCCACCAGCACAATGTCCCCCATGCAATATGGCTGACTTGGAAGTCACCTATACAACATGGCAACCAGCAAAATGTCCCCCAAGCAATATGGCTCACTTGGAAGTCACCTATAGAACATGGCAACCAGCACAATGTCCCCCAACTAATATGGCTGACTTGGAAGTCACCTATACACCATGGCAACCAGCACAATGTCCCCCATGCAATATGGCTGACTTGGAAGTCACCTATAGAACATGGCCACCAGCACAATGTCCCCCATGCAACACGGCTGACTTGGAAGTCACCTATACAAGACAACAAGCACAATGTCCCCCATGCAATATGGCTGACTTGGAAGTCACCTATACAACACAACCAGCACAATGTCCCCCAAGCAATATGGCTCACTTGGAAGTCACCTATACAACATGGCAACCAGCACAATGTCCCCCATGCAATATGGCTGACTTGGAAGTCACCTATACAACATGGCAACCAGCACAATGTCCCCCATGCAATATGGCTGACTTGGAAGTCACCTATACAAGACAACCAGCACAATGTCCCCCATGCAATATGGCTGACTTGGAAGTCACCTATAGGACATGGCAACCAGCACAATGTCCCCCAAGCAATATGGCTGATTGGAAGTCACCTATACAAGACAACCAGCACAATGTCCCAAATGCAATATGGCTGACTTGGAAGTCACCTATAGAACATGGCCACCAGCACAATGTCCCCCATGCAATATGGCTGACTTGGAAGTCACCTATACAACATGGCAACCAGCACAATGTCCCCCATGCAATATGGCTGACTTGGAAGTCACCTATAGAACATGACCACCAACACAAGGTCCCCCAAGCAATATGGCTCACTTGGAAGTCACCTATACAATACAACCAGCACAATGTCCCCCATGCAATATGGCTCACTTGGAAGTCACCTATACAATACAACCAGCACAATGTCCCCCATGCAATATGGCTGACTTGGAAGTCACCTATACAATACAACCAGCACAATGTCCCCCATGCAATATGGCTGACTTGGAAGTCACCTATACAAGACAACCAGCACAATGTCCCTCATGCAATATGGCTCACTTGGAAGTCACCTATACAACATGGCATCCAGCACAATGTCCCCCATGCAATATGGCTGACTTGGAAGTCACCTATACAACATGGCAACCAGCACAATGTCCCCCATGCAATATGGCTGACTTGGAATTCACCTATACAACATGGCAACCAGCACAATGTCCCCCATGCAATATGGCTGACTTGGAAGTCACCTATACAAGACAACCAGCACAATGTCCCAAATGCAATATGGCTGACTTGGAAGTCACCTATAGAACATGGCCACCAGCACAATGTCCCCCATGCAATATGGCTGACTTGGAAGTCACCTATACAATACAACCAGCACAATGTCCCCCATGCAATATGTCTGACTTGGAAGTCACCTATACAACACAACCAGCACAATGTCCCCCATGCAATATGGCTCACTTGGAAGTCACCTATACAACATGGCATCCAGCACAATGTCCCCCATGCAATATGGCTGACTTGGAAGTCACCTATACAACATGGCAACCAGCACAATGTCCCCCATGCAATATGGCTGACTTGGAAGTCACCTATACAACATGGCAACCAGCACAATGTCCCCCAAGCAATATGGCTGACTTGGAAGTCACCTATACAAGAAACCAGCACAATGTCCCCCATGCAATGTGGCTGACTTGGAAGTCACCTATAGAACATGGCCACCAGCACAATGTCCCCCATGCAATATGGCTGACTTGGAAGTCACCTATACAACATGGCAACCAGCAAAATGTCCCCCAAGCAATATGGCTACACTTGGAAGTCACCTATAGAACATGGCAACCAGCACAATGTCCCCCAACTAATATGGCTGACTTGGAAGTCACCTATACACCATGGCAACCAGCACAATGTCCCCCATGCAATATGGCTGACTTGGAAGTCACCTATAGAACATGGCCACCAGCACAATGTCCCCCATGCAACACGGCTGACTTGGAAGTCACCTATACAAGACAACAAGCACAATGTCCCCCATGCAATATGGCTGACTTGGAAGTCACCTATACAACACAACCAGCACAATGTCCCCCAAGCAATATGGCTCACTTGGAAGTCACCTATACAACATGGCAACCAGCACAATGTCCCCCATGCAATATGGCTGACTAGGAAGTCACCTATACAACATGGCAACCAGCACAATGTCCCCCATGCAATATGGCTGACTTGGAAGTCACCTATACAAGACAACCAGCACAATGTCCCCCATGCAATATGGCTGACTTGGAAGTCACCTATAGGACATGGCAACCAGCACAATGTCCCCCAAGCAATATGGCTGACTTGGAAGTCACCTATACAAGACAACCAGCACAATGTCCCAAATGCAATATGGCTGACTTGAAAGTCACCTATAGAACATGGCCACCAGCACAATGTCCCCCATGCAATATGGCTGACTTGGAAGTCACCTATACAACATGGCAACCAGCACAATGTCCCCCATGCAATATGGCTGACTTGGAAGTCACCTATAGAACATGACCACCAACACAAGGTCCCCCAAGCAATATGGCTCACTTGGAAGTCACCTATACAATACAACCAGCACAATGTCCCCCATGCAATATGGCTGACTTGGAAGTCACCTATACAATACAACCAGCACAATGTCCCCCATGCAATATGGCTGACTTGGAAGTCACCTATACAAGACAACCAGCACAATGTCCCTCATGCAATATGGCTCACTTGGAAGTCACCTATACAACATGGCATCCAGCACAATGTCCCGCATGCAATATGGCTGACTTGGAAGTCACCTATACAACATGGCAACCAGCACAATGTCCCCCATGCAATATGGCTGACTTGGAAGTCACCTATACAACATGGCAACCAGCACAATGTCCCCCAAGCAATATGGCTGACTTGGAAGTCACCTATACAAGAAACCAGCACAATGTCCCCCATGCAATGTGGCTGACTTGGAAGTCACCTATAGAACATGGCCACCAGCACAATGTCCCCCATGCAATATGGCTGACTTGGAAGTCACCTATACAACATGGCAACCAGCACAATGTCCCCCAAGCAATATGGCTCACTTGGAAGTCACCTATAGAACATGGCAACCAGCACAATGTCCCCCAACTAATATGGCTGACTTGGAAGTCACCTATACACCATGGCAACCAGCACAATGTCCCCCATGCAATATGGCTGACTTGGAAGTCACCTATAGAACATGGCCACCAGCACAATGTCCCCCATGCAACACGGCTGACTTGGAAGTCACCTATACAAGACAACAAGCACAATGTCCCCCATGCAATATGGCTGACTTGGAAGTCACCTATACAACACAACCAGCACAATGTCCCCCAAGCAATATGGCTCACTTGGAAGTCACCTATACAACATGGCAACCAGCACAATGTCCCCCATGCAATATGGCTGACTTGGAAGTCACCTATACAACATGGCAACCAGCACAATGTCCCCCATGCAATATGGCTGACTTGGAAGTCACCTATACAAGACAACCAGCACAATGTCCCCCAAGCAATATGGCTCACTTGGAAGTCACCTATACAACATGGCAACCAGCACAATGTCCCCCATGCAATATGGCTGACTTGGAAGTCACCTATACAACATGGCAACCAGCACAATGTCCCCCATGCAATATGGCTGACTTGGAAGTCACCTATACAAGACAACCAGCACAATGTCCCCCATGCAATATGGCTGACTTGGAAGTCACCTATAGGACATGGCAACCAGCACAATGTCCCCCAAGCAATATGGCTGACTTGGAAGTCACCTATACAAGACAACCAGCACAATGTCCCAAATGCAATATGGCTGACTTGGAAGTCACCTATAGAACATGGCCACCAGCACAATGTCCCCCATGCAATATGGCTGACTTGGAAGTCACCTATACAACATGGCAACCAGCACAATGTCCCCCATGCAATATGGCTGACTTGGAAGTCACCTATAGAACATGGCCACCAACACAAGGTCCCCCAAGCAATATGGCTCACTTGGAAGTCACCTATACAATACAACCAGCACAATGTCCCCCATGCAATATGGCTCACTTGGAAGTCACCTATACAATACAACCAGCACAATGTCCCCCATGCAATATGGCTGACTTGGAAGTCACCTATACAATACAACCAGCACAATGTCCCCCATGCAATATGTCTGACTTGGAAGTCACCTATACAACACAACCAGCACAATGTCCCCCATGCAATATGGCTCACTTGGAAGTCACCTATACAACATGGCATCCAGCACAATGTCCCCCATGCAATATGGCTGACTTGGAAGTCACCTATACAACATGGCAACCAGCACAATGTCCCCCATGCAATATGGCTGACTTGGAAGTCACCTATACAACATGGCAACCAGCACAATGTCCCCCAAGCAATATGGCTGACTTGGAAGTCACCTATACAAGAAACCAGCACAATGTCCCCCATGCAATGTGGCTGACTTGGAAGTCACCTATAGAACATGGCCACCAGCACAATGTCCCCCATGCAATATGGCTGACTTGGAAGTCACCTATACAACATGGCAACCAGCACAATGTCCCCCAAGCAATATGGCTCACTTGGAAGTCACCTATAGAACATGGCAACCAGCACAATGTCCCCCAACTAATATGGCTGACTTGGAAGTCACCTATACACCATGGCAACCAGCACAATGTCCCCCATGCAATATGGCTGACTTGGAAGTCACCTATAGAACAGGGCCACCAGCACAATGTCCCCCATGCAACACGGCTGACTTGGAAGTCACCTATACAAGACAACAAGCACAATGTCCCCCATGCAATATGGCTGACTTGGAAGTCACCTATACAACACAACCAGCACAATGTCCCCCAAGCAATATGGCTCACTTGGAAGTCACCTATACAACATGGCAACCAGCACAATGTCCCCCATGCAATATGGCTGACTTGGAAGTCACCTATACAACATGGCAACCAGCACAATGTCCCCCATGCAATATGGCTGACTTGGAAGTCACCTATACAAGACAACCAGCACAATGTCCCCCATGCAATATGGCTGAATGGAAGTCACCTATAGGACATGGCAACCAGCACAATGTCCCCCAAGCAATATGGCTGACTTGGAAGTCACCTATACAAGACAACCAGCACAATGTCCCAAATGCAATATGGCTGACTTGGAAGTCACCTATAGAACATGGCCACCAGCACAATGTCCCCCATGCAATATGGCTGACTTGGAAGTCACCTATACAACATGGCAACCAGCACAATGTCCCCAATGCAATATGGGTGACTTGGAAGTCACCTATACAATACAACCAGCACAATGTCCCCCAAGCAATATGGCTGACTTGGAAGTCACCTATACAAGACAACCAGCTCAATGTCCCCCATGCAATATGGCTGACTTGGAAGTCACCTATACAATACAACCAGCACAATGTCCCCCATGCAATATGGCTGATTTGGAAGTCACCTATACAACACAACCAGCACAATGTCCCCCATGCAATATGGCTGACTTGGAAGTCACCTATACAAGACAACCAGCACAATGTCCCAAATGCAATATGGCTGACTTGGAAGTCACCTATAGAACATGGCCACTAGCACAATGTCCCCCATGCAATATGGCTGACTTGGAAGTCACCTATACAACATGGCAACCAGCACAATGTCCCCCATGCAATATGGCTGACTTGGAAGTCACCTATCCAATACAACCAGCACAATGTCCCCCATGCAATATGGCTGACTTGGAAGTCACCTATAGAACATGGCCACCAGCACAATGTCCCCCATGCAATATGGCTGACTTGGAAGTCACCTATACAACATGGCAACCAGCACAATGTCCCCCAAGCAATATGGCTGACTTGGAAGTCACCTATACAACATGGCAACCAGCACAATGTCCCCCAAGCAATATGGCTGACTTGGAAGTCACCTATAGAACAAAGCAACCAGCACAATGTCCCCCAAGTAATATGGCTGACTTAAAAGTCACCTATACAAGACAACCAGCACAATTTCCCCCATGCAATATGGCTGACTTGGAAGTCACCTATAGGACATGGCAACCAGCACAATGTCCCCCATGCAATATGGCTGACTTGTAAGTCACCTATACAACATGGCAACCAGCACAATGTCCCCCTTGCAATATGGCTGACTTGGAAGTCACCTATACAACATGGCAACCAGCACAATGTCCCCCATGCAATATGGCTGACTTGGAAGTCACCTTTACAACATGGCCACCAGCACAATGTCCCCCATGCAATATGGCTGACTTGGAAGTCACCTATACAATACAACCAGCACAATGTCCCCCATGCAACACGGCTGACTTGGAAGTCACCTATACAAGACAACCAGCACAATGTCCCCCATGCAATATGGCTAACTTGGAAGTCACCTATACAACACAACCAGCACAATGTCCCCCAAGCAATATGGCTCACTTGGAAGTCACCTATACAACATGGCAACCAGCACAATGTCCCCCATGCAATATGGCTGACTTGGAAGTCACCTATAGAACATGGCCACCAACACAAGGTCCCCCAAGCAATATGGCTCACTTGGAAGTCACCTATAGAACATGGCCACCAACACAAGGTCCCCCAAGCAATATGGCTCACTTGGAAGTCACCTATACAATACAACCAGCACAATGTCCCCCATGCAATATGGCTCACTTGGAAGTCACCTATACAATACAACCAGCACAATGTCCCCCATGCAATATGGCTGACTTGGAAGTCACCTATACAATACAACCAGCACAATGTCCCCCATGCAATATGGCTGACTTGGAAGTCACCTATACAACACAACCAGCACAATGTCCCCCATGCAATATGGCTCACTTGGAAGTCACCTATACAACATGGCATCCAGCACAATTTCCCCCATGCAATATGGCTGACTTGGAAGTCACCTATACAACATGGCAACCAGCACAATGTCCCCCATGCAATATGGCTGACTTGGAAGTCACCTATACAACATGGCAACCAGCACAATGTCCCCCAAGCAATATGGCTGACTTGGAAGTCACCTATACAAGAAACCAGCACAATGTCCCCCATGCAATGTGGCTGACTTGGAAGTCACCTATAGAACATGGCCACCAGCACAATTTCCCCCATGCAATATGGCTGACTTGGAAGTCACCTATAGGACATGGCAACCAGCACAATGTCCCCCATGCAATATGGCTGACTTGTAAGTCACCTATACAACATGGCAACCAGCACAATGTCCCCCTTGCAATATGGCTGACTTGGAAGTCACCTATACAACATGGCAACCAGCACAATGTCCCCCATGCAATATGGCTGACTTGGAAGTCACCTTTACAACATGGCCACCAGCACAAAGTCCCCCATGCAATATGGCTGACTTGGAAGTCACCTATACAATACAACCAGCACAATGTCCCCCATGCAACACGGCTGACTTGGAAGTCACCTATACAAGACAACCAGCACAATGTCCCCCATGCAATATGGCTAACTTGGAAGTCACCTATACAACACAACCAGCACAATGTCCCCCAAGCAATATGGCTCACTTGGAAGTCACCTATACAACATGGCAACCAGCACAATGTCCCCCATGCAATATGGCTGACTTGGAAGTCACCTATAGAACATGGCCACCAACACAAGGTCCCCCAAGCAATATGGCTCACTTGGAAGTCACCTATAGAACATGGCCACCAACACAAGGTCCCCCAAGCAATATGGCTCACTTGGAAGTCACCTATACAATACAACCAGCACAATGTCCCCCATGCAATATGGCTCACTTGGAAGTCACCTATACAATACAACCAGCACAATGTCCCCCATGCAATATGGCTGACTTGGAAGTCACCTATACAATACAACCAGCACAATGTCCCCCATGCAATATGGCTGACTTGGAAGTCACCTATACAACACAACCAGCACAATGTCCCCCATGCAATATGGCTCACTTGGAAGTCACCTATACAACATGGCATCCAGCACAATGTCCCCCATGCAATATGGCTGACTTGGAAGTCACCTATACAACATGGCAACCAGCACAATGTCCCCCATGCAATATGGCTGACTTGGAAGTCACCTATACAACATGGCAACCAGCACAATGTCCCCCAAGCAATATGGCTGACTTGGAAGTCACCTATACAAGAAACCAGCACAATGTCCCCCATGCAATGTGGCTGACTTGGAAGTCACCTATAGAACATGGCCACCAGCACAATGTCCCCCATGCAATATGGCTGACTTGGAAGTCACCTATACAACATGGCAACCAGCACAATGTCCCCCAAGCAATATGGCTCACTTGGAAGTCACCTATAGAACATGGCAACCAGCACAATGTCCCCCAACTAATATGGCTGACTTGGAAGGCACCTATACACCATGGCAACCAGCACAATGTCCCCCATGCAATATGGCTGACTTGGAAGTCACCTATAGAACATGGCCACCAGCACAATGTCCCCCATGCAACACGGCTGACTTGGAAGTCACCTATACAAGACAACAAGCACAATGTCCCCCATGCAATATGGCTGACTTGGAAGTCACCTATACAACACAACCAGCACAATGTCCCCCAAGCAATATGGCTGACTTGGAAGTCACCTATAGAACATGGCCACCAGCACAATGTCCCCCATGCAACACGGCTGACTTGGAAGTCACCTATACAAGACAACAAGCACAATGTCCCCCATGCAATATGGCTGACTTGGAAGTCACCTATACAACACAACCAGCACAATGTCCCCCAAGCAATATGGCTCACTTGGAAGTCACCTATACAACATGGCAACCAGCACAATGTCCCCCATGCAATATGGCTCACTTGGAAGTCACCTATACAACATGGCATCCAGCACAATGTCCCCCATGCAATATGGCTGACTTGGAAGTCACCTATACAACATGGCAACCAGCACAATGTCCCCCATGCAATATGGCTGACTTGGAAGTCACCTATACAACATGGCAACCAGCACAATGTCCCCCAAGCAATATGGCTGACTTGGAAGTCACCTATACAAGAAACCAGCACAATGTCCCCCATGCAATGTGGCTGACTTGGAAGTCACCTATAGAACATGGCCACCAGCACAATGTCCCCCATGCAATATGGCTGACTTGGAAGTCACCTATACAACATGGCAACCAGCACAATGTCCCCCAAGCAATATGGCTCACTTGGAAGTCACCTATAGAACATGGCAACCAGCACAATGTCCCCCAACTAATATGGCTGACTTGGAAGTCACCTATACACCATGGCAACCAGCACAATGTCCCCCATGCAATATGGCTGACTTGGAAGTCACCTATACAACATGGCATCCAGCACAATGTCCCCCATGCAACACGGCTGACTTGGAAGTCACCTATACAACACAACCAGCACAATGTCCCCCAAGCAATATGGCTCACTTGGAAGTCACCTATACAACATGGCAACCAGCACAATGTCCCCCATGCAATATGGCTGACTTGGAAGTCACCTATACAATACAACCAGCACAATGTCCCCCAAGCAATATGGCTGACTTGGAAGTCACCTATAGAACTTGGCCACCAGCACAATGTCCCCCATGCAATATGGCTGACTTGGAAGTCACCTATACAATACAACCAGCACAATGTCCCCCAAGCAATATGGCTGACTTGGAAGTCACCTATAGAACTTGGCCACCAGCACAATGTCCCCCATGCAATATGGCTGACTTGGAAGTCACCTATACAAGACAACCAGCACAATGTCCCCCGTGCAATATGGCTGACTTGGAAGTCACCTATAGAACATGGCCACCAGCACAATGTCCCCCATGCAATATGGCTGACTTGGAAGTCACCTATAGAACATGGCAACCAGCACAATGTCCCCCAAGCAATATGGCTGACTTGGAAGTCACCTATACAAGACAACCAGCACAATTTCCCCCATGCAATATGGCTGACTTGGAAGTCACCTATAGAACATGGCAACCAGCACAATGTTCCCCAAGCAATATGGCTGACTTGGAAGTCACCTATACAAGACAACCAGCACAATTTCCCCCATGCAATATGGCTGACTTGGAAGTCACCTATAGGACATGGCAACCAGCACAATGTCCCCCATGCAATATGGCTGACTTGGAAGTCACCTATAGAACATGGCCACCAGCACAATGTCCCCCATGCAATATGGCTGACTTGGAAGTCACCTATAGAACATGGCCACCAGCAGAATGTCCCACATGCAATATGGCTGACTTGGAAGTCACCTATACAACATGGCAACCAGCACAATGTCCCCCAAGCAATATGGCTGACTTGGAAGTCACCTATAGAACATGGCCACCAGCACAATGTCCCCCAAGCAATATGGCTGACTTGGAAGTCACCTATAGAACATGGCAACCAGCACAATGTCCCCCAAGCAATATGGCTGACTTGGAAGTCACCTATACAAGACAACCAGCACAATGTCCCCCATGCAATATGGCTGACTTGGAAGTCACCTATACAAGACAACCAGCACAATGTCCCCCATGCAATATGGCTGAATTGGAAGTCACCTATAGGACATGGCAACCAGCACAATGTCCCCCATGCAATATGGCTGACTTGGAAGTCACCTATAGAACATGGCCACCAGCACAATGTCCCCCAAGCAATATGGCTCACTTGGAAGTCACCTATACAATACAACCAGCACAATGTCCCGCATGCAATATGGGTGACTTGGAAGTCACCTATACAATACAACCAGCACAATGTCCCAAATGCAATATGGTTGACTTGGAAGTCACCTATAGAACATGGCCACCAGCACAATGTCCCCCATGCAATATGGCTGACTTGGAAGTCACCTATACAACATGGCAACCAGCACAATGTTCCCCATGCAATATGGCTGACTTGGAAGTCACCTATAGAACATGGCCACCAGCACAATGTCCCCCATGCAACACGGCTGACTTGGAAGTCACCTATACAAGACAACCAGCACAATGTCCCCCATGCAATATGGCTGACTTGGAAGTCACCTATACAACACAACCAGCACAATGTCCCCCAAGCAATATGGCTCACTTGGAAGTCACCTATACAACATGGCAACCAGCACAATGTCCCCCATGCAATATGGCTGACTTGGAAGTCACCTATACAACATGGCAACCAGCACAATGTCCCCCATGCAATATGGCTGACTTGGAAGTCACCTATACAATACAACCAGCACAATGTCTCCCAGGCAATATGGCTGACTTGGAAGTCACCTATACAACATGGCAACCAGCACAATGTCCCCCAAGCAATATGGCTGACTTGGAAGTCACCTATACAACATGGCAACCAGCACAATGTCCCCCATGCAATATGGCTGACTTGGAAGTCACCTATAGGACATGGCAACCAGCACAATGTCCCCCATGCAATATGGCTGACTTGGAAGTCACCTATAGAACATGGCCACCAGCACAATGTCCCCCATGCAATATGGCTGACTTGGAAGTCACCTATAGAACATGGCCACCAGCAGAATGTCCCACATGCAATATGGCTGACTTGGAAGTCACCTATACAACATGGCAACCAGCACAATGTCCCCCAAGCAATATGGCTGACTTGGAAGTCACCTATAGAACATGGCCACCAGCACAATGTCCCCCAAGCAATATGGCTGACTTGGAAGTCACCTATAGAACATGGCAACCAGCACAATGTCCCCCAAGCAATATGGCTGACTTGGAAGTCACCTATACAAGACAACCAGCACAATGTCCCCCATGCAATATGGCTGACTTGGAAGTCACCTATACAAGACAACCAGCACAATGTCCCCCATGCAATATGGCTGAATTGGAAGTCACCTATAGGACATGGCAACCAGCACAATGTCCCCCATGCAATATGGCTGACTTGGAAGTCACCTATAGAACATGGCCACCAGCATAATGTCCCCCAAGCAATATGGCTCACTTGGAAGTCACCTATACAATACAACCAGCACAATGTCCCGCATGCAATATGGGTGACTTGGAAGTCACCAATACAAAACAACCAGTACAAAATCCCAAATGCAATATGGTTGACTTGGAAGTCACCTATAGAACATGGCCACCAGCACAATGTCCCCCATGCCATATGGCTGACTTGGAAGTCACCTATACAACATGGCAACCAGCACAATGTTCCCCATGCAATATGGCTGACTTGGAAGTCACCTATAGAACATGGCCACCAGCACAATGTCCCCCATGCAACACGGCTGACTTGGAAGTCACCTATACAAGACAACCAGCACAATGTCCCCCATGCAATATGGCTGACTTGGAAGTCACCTATACAACACAACCAGCACAATGTTCCCCAAGCAATATGGCTCACTTGGAAGTCACCTATACAACATGGCAACCAGCACAATGTCCCCCATGCAATATGGCTGACTTGGAAGTCACCTATAGAACATGGCAACCAGCACAATGTCCCCCATGCAATATGGCTGACTTGGAAGTCACCTATACAATACAACCAGCACAATGTCTCCCAGGCAATATGGCTGACTTGGAAGTCACCTATACAACATGGCAACCAGCACAATGTCCCCCAAGCAATATGGCTGACTTGGAAGTCACCTATACAACATGGCAACCAGCACAATGTCCCCCATGCAATATGGCTGACTTGGAAGTCACCTATACAACATGGCAACCAGCACAATGTCCCCCATGCAATATGGCTGACTTGGAAGTCACCTATACAACATGGCAACCAGCACAATGTCCCCCATGCAATATGGCTGACTTGGAAGTCACCTATACAACATGGCCACCAGCACAATGTCCCCCATGCAATATGGCTGACGTGGAAGTCACCTATACAAGACAACCAGCACAATGTCCCCCATGCAATATGGCTGACTTGGAAGTCACCTATAGGACATGGCAACCAGCACAATGTCCCCCAAGCAATATGGCTGACTTGGAAGTCACCTATACAAGACAACTAGCACAATGTCCCAAATGCAATATGGCTGACTTGGAAGTCACCTATAGAACATGGCCACCAGCACAATGTCCCCCATGCAATATGGCTGACTTGGAAGTCACCTATACAACATGGCAACCGGCACAATGTCCCCCAAGCAATATGGCTGACTTGGAAGTCACCTATAGAACATGGCCACCAGCACAATGTCCCCCAAGCAATATGGCTGACTTGGAAGTCACCTATACAAGACAACCAGCACAATCTCCCCCATGCAACACGGCTGACTTGGAAGTCACCTATACAACACAACCAGCACAATGTCCCCCAAGCAATATGGCTCACTTGGAAGTCACCTATACAACATGGCAACCAGCACAATGTCCCCCATGCAATATGGCTGACTTGGAAGTCACCTATACAATACAACCAGCACAATGTCCCCCAAGCAATATGGCTGACTTGGAAGTCACCTATAGAACATGGCCACCAGCACAATGTCTCCCATGCAATATGGCTGACTTGGAAGTCACCTATACAAGACAACCAGCACAATGTCCCCCATGCAATATGGCTGACTTGGAAGTCACCTATAGAACATGGCCACCAGCACAATGTCCCCCATGCAATATGGCTGACTTGGAAGTCACCTATAGAACATGGCAACCAGCACAATGTCCCCCAAGCAATATGGCTGACTTGGAAGTCACCTATACAAGACAACCAGCACAATTTCCCCCATGCAATATGGCTGACTTGGAAGTCACCTATAGAACATGGCAACCAGCACAATGTCCCCCAAGCAATATGGCTGACTTGGAAGTCACCTATACAAGACAACCAGCACAATTTCCCCCATGCAATATGGCTGACTTGGAAGTCACCTATAGGACATGGCAACCAGCACAATGTCCCCCATGCAATATGGCTGACTTGGAAGTCACCTATACAATACAACCAGCACAATGTCCCCCATGCAATATGGCTGACTTGGAAGTCACCTATACAACATGGCAACCAGCACAATGTCCCCCATGCAATATGGCTGACTTGGAAGTCACCTATACAATACAACCAGCACAATGTCCCCCAAGCAATATGGCTGACTTGGAAGTCACCTATACAAGACAACCAGCACAATGTCCCCCATGCAATATGGCTGACTTGGAAGTCACCTATACAATACAACCAGCACAATGTCCCCCATGCAATATGGCTGATTTGGAAGTCACCTATACAACACAACCAGCACAATGTCCCCCATGCAATATGGCTGACTTGGAAGTCACCTATACAAGACAACCAGCACAATGTCCCAAATGCAATATGGCTGACTTGGAAGTCACCTATAGAACATGGCCACCAGCACAATGTCCCCCATGCAATATGGCTGACTTGGAAGTCACCTATACAACATGGCAACCAGCACAATGTCCCCCATGCAATATGGCTGACTTGGAAGTCACCTATACAATACAACCAGCACAATGTCCCCCAAGCAATATGGCTGACTTGGAAGTCACCTATACAAGACAACCAGCACAATGTCCCCCATGCAATATGGCTGACTTGGAAGTCACCTATAGGACATGGCCACCAGCACAATGTCCCCCATGCAATATGGCTGACTTGGAAGTCACCTATACAATACAACCAGCACAATGTCCCCCATGCAATATGGCTGACTTGGAAGTCACCTATACAATACAACCAGCACAATGTCCCCCATGCAATATGGCTGATTTGGAAGTCACTTATACAACACAACCAGCACAATGTCCCCCATGCAATATGGCTGACTTGGAAGTCACCTATACAAGACAACCAGCACAATGTCCCCCATGCAATATGTCTGACTTGGAAGTCACCTATAGAACATGGCCACCAGCACAATGTCCCCCATGCAATATGGCTGACTTGGAAGTCACCAATACAACATGGCAACCAGCACAATGTCCCCCATGCAATATGGCTGACTTGGAAGTCACCTATAGAACATGGCCACCAGCACAATGTCCCCCATGCAATATGGCTGACTTGGAAGTCACCTATACAACATGGCAACCAGCACAATGTCCCCCAAGCAATATGGCTGACTTGGAAGTCACCTATAGAACATGGCCACCAGCACAATGTCCCCCAAGCAATATGGCTGACTTGGAAGTCACCTATAGAACATGGCAACCAGCACAATGTCCCCCAAGCAATATGGCTGACTTGGAAGTCACCTATACAATACAACCAGCACAATGTCCCCCATGCAATATGGCTGACTTGGAAGTCACCTATACAATACAACCAGCACAATGTCCCAAATGCAATATGGCTGACTTGGAAGTCACCTATAGAACATGGCCACCAGCACAATGTCCCCCATGCAATATGGCTGACTTGGAAGTCACCTATACAACATGGCAACCAGCACAATGTCCCCCATGCAATATGGCTGACTTGGAAGTCACCTATACAATAAAACCAGCACAATGTCCCCCAAGCAATATGGCTGACTTGGAAGTCACCTATACAAGACAACCAGCACAATGTCCCCCATGCAATATGGCTGACTTGGAAGTCACCTATACAATACAACCAGCACAATGTCCCCCATGCAATATGGCTGATTTGGAAGTCACCTATACAACACAACCAGCACAATGTCCCCCATGCAATATGGCTGACTTGGAAGTCACCTATACAAGACAACCAGCACAATGTCCCAAATGCAATATGGCTGACTTGGAAGTCACCTATAGAACATGGCCACCAGCACAATGTCCCCCATGCAATATGGCTGACTTGGATGTCACCTATACAACATGGCAACCAGCACAATGTCCCCCATGCAATATGGTTGACTTGGAAGTCACCTATACAAGACAACCAGCACAATGTCCCCCATGCAATATGGCTGACTTGGAAGTCACCTATAGGACATGGCAACCAGCACAATGTCCCCCAAGCAATATGGCTGACTTGGAAGTCACCTATACAAGACAACCAGCACAATGTCCCAAATGCAATATGGCTGACTTGGAAGTCACCTATAGAACATGGCCACCAGCACAATGTCCCCCATGCAATATGGCTGACTTGGAAGTCACCTATACAACATGGCAACCAGCACAATGTCCCCCATGCAATATGGCTGACTTGGAAGTCACCTATACAATACAACCAGCACAATTTCCCCCATGCAATATGGCTGAATTGGAAGTCACCTATACAATACAACCAGCACAATGTCCCCCATGCAATATGGCTGACTTGGAAGTCACCTATACAATACAACCAGCACAATGTCCCAAATGCAATATGGCTGACTTGGAAGTCACCTATAGAACATGGCCACCAGCACAATGTCCCCCATTCAATATGGCTGACTTGGAAGTCACCTATACAACATGGCAACCAGCACAATGTCCCCCATGCAATATGGCTGACTTGGAAGTCACCTATACAATACAACCAGCACAATGTCCCCCAAGCAATATGGCTGACTTGGAAGTCACCTATACAAGACAACCAGCACAATGTCCCCCATGCAATATGGCTGACTTGGAAGTCACCTATACAATACAACCAGCACAATGTCCCCCATGCAATATGGCTGATTTGGAAGTCACCTATACAAGACAACCAGCACAATGTCCCAAATGCAATATGGCTGACTTGGAAGTCACCTATAGAACATGGCCACCAGCACAATGTCCCCCATGCAATATGGCTGACTTGGATGTCACCTATACAACATTGCAACCAGCACAATGTCCCCCATGCAATATGGCTGACTTGGAAGTCACCTATACAAGACAACCAGCACAATGTCCCCCATGCAATATGGCTGACTTGGAAGTCACCTATAGGACATGGCAACCAGCACAATGTCCCCCAAGCAATATGGCTGACTTGGAAGTCACCTATACAAGACAACCAGCACAATGTCCCAAATGCAATATGGCTGACTTGGAAGTCACCTATAGAACATGGCCACCAGCACAATGTCCCCCATGCAATATGGCTGACTTGGAAGTCACCTATACAACATGGCAACCAGCACAATGTCCCCCATGCAATATGGCTGACTTGGAAGTCACCTATACAATACAACCAGCACAATTTCCCCCATGCAATATGGCTGAATTGGAAGTCACCTATACAATACAACCAGCACAATGTCCCCCATGCAATATGGCTGACTTGGAAGTCACCTATACAATACAACCAGCACAATGTCCCAAATGCAATATGGCTGACTTGGAAGTCACCTATAGAACATGGCCACCAGCACAATGTCCCCCATTCAATATGGCTGACTTGGAAGTCACCTATACAACATGGCAACCAGCACAATGTCCCCCATGCAATATGGCTGACTTGGAAGTCACCTATACAATACAACCAGCACAATGTCCCCCAAGCAATATGGCTGACTTGGAAGTCACCTATAAAAGACAACCAGCACAATGTCCCCCATGCAATATGGCTGACTTGGAAGTCACCTATACAATACAACCAGCACAATGTCCCCCATGCAATATGGCTGATTTGGAAGTCACCTATACAACACAACCAGCACAATGTCCCCCATGCAATATGGCTGACTTGGAAGTCACCTATACAAGACAATCAGCACAATGTCCCAAATGCAATATGGCTGACTTGGAAGTCACCTATAGAACATGGCCACCAGCACAATGTCCCCCATGCAATATGGCTGACTTGGAAGTCACCTATACAACATGGCAACCAGCACAATTTCCCCCATGCAATATGGCTGACTTGGAAGTCACCTATACAATACAACCAGCACAATGTCCCCCAAGCAATATGGCTGACTTGGAAGTCACCTATACAAGACAACCAGCACAATGTCCCCCATGCAATATGGCTGACTTGGAAGTCACCTATACAATACAACCAGCACAATGTCCCCCATGCAATATGGCTGATTTGGAAGTCACCTATACAACACAACCAGCACAATGTCCCCCATGCAATATGGCTGACTTGGAAGTCACCTATACAAGACAACCAGCACAATGTCCCAAATGCAATATGGCTGACTTGGAAGTCACCTATAGAACATGGCCACCAGCACAATGTCCCCCATGCAATATGGCTGACTTGGATGTCACCTATACAACATGGCAACCAGCACAATGTCCCCCATGCAATATGGCTGACTTGGAAGTCACCTATACAAGACAACCAGCACAATGTCCCCCATGCAATATGGCTGACTTGGAAGTCACCTATAGGACATGGCAACCAGCACAATGTCCCCCAAGCAATATGGCTGACTTGGAAGTCACCTATACAAGACAACCAGCACAATGTCCCAAATGCAATATGGCTGACTTGGAAGTCACCTATAGAACATGGCCACCAGCACAATGTCCCCCATGCAATATGGCTGACTTG
This sequence comes from Petromyzon marinus, assembly GCF_048934315.1. Taxonomy (NCBI): domain Eukaryota; kingdom Metazoa; phylum Chordata; class Hyperoartia; order Petromyzontiformes; family Petromyzontidae; genus Petromyzon; species Petromyzon marinus. Next base: position 303,203 of record NW_027422684.1, on the reverse strand, counting down.
GAAGTCACCTATACAACATGGCAACCAGCACAATGTCCCCCATGCAATATGGCTGACTTGGAAGTCACCTATACAATACAACCAGCACAATTTCCCCCATGCAATATGGCTGAATTGGAAGTCACCTATACAATACAACCAGCACAATGTCCCCCATGCAATATGGCTGACTTGGAAGTCACCTATACAATACAACCAGCACAATGTCCCAAATGCAATATGGCTGACTTGGAAGTCACCTATAGAACATGGCCACCAGCACAATGTCCCCCATTCAATATGGCTGACTTGGAAGTCACCTATACAACATGGCAACCAGCACAATGTCCCCCATGCAATATGGCTGACTTGGAAGTCACCTATACAATACAACCAGCACAATGTCCCCCAAGCAATATGGCTGACTTGGAAGTCACCTATACAAGACAACCAGCACAATGTCCCCCATGCAATATGGCTGACTTGGAAGTCACCTATACAATACAACCAGCACAATGTCCCCCATGCAATATGGCTGATTTGGAAGTCACCTATACAAGACAACCAGCACAATGTCCCAAATGCAATATGGCTGACTTGGAAGTCACCTATAGAACATGGCCACCAGCACAATGTCCCCCATGCAATATGGCTGACTTGGATGTCACCTATACAACATTGCAACCAGCACAATGTCCCCCATGCAATATGGCTGACTTGGAAGTCACCTATACAAGACAACCAGCACAATGTCCCCCATGCAATATGGCTGACTTGGAAGTCACCTATAGGACATGGCAACCAGCACAATGTCCCCCAAGCAATATGGCTGACTTGGAAGTCACCTATACAAGACAACCAGCACAATGTCCCAAATGCAATATGGCTGACTTGGAAGTCACCTATAGAACATGGCCACCAGCACAATGTCCCCCATGCAATATGGCTGACTTGGAAGTCACCTATACAACATGGCAACCAGCACAATGTCCCCCATGCAATATGGCTGACTTGGAAGTCACCTATACAATACAACCAGCACAATTTCCCCCATGCAATATGGCTGAATTGGAAGTCACCTATACAATACAACCAGCACAATGTCCCCCATGCAATATGGCTGACTTGGAAGTCACCTATACAATACAACCAGCACAATGTCCCAAATGCAATATGGCTGACTTGGAAGTCACCTATAGAACATGGCCACCAGCACAATGTCCCCCATTCAATATGGCTGACTTGGAAGTCACCTATACAACATGGCAACCAGCACAATGTCCCCCATGCAATATGGCTGACTTGGAAGTCACCTATACAATACAACCAGCACAATGTCCCCCAAGCAATATGGCTGACTTGGAAGTCACCTATACAAGACAACCAGCACAATGTCCCCCATGCAATATGGCTGACTTGGAAGTCACCTATACAATACAACCAGCACAATGTCCCCCATGCAATATGGCTGATTTGGAAGTCACCTATACAACACAACCAGCACAATGTCCCCCATGCAATATGGCTGACTTGGAAGTCACCTATACAAGACAATCAGCACAATGTCCCAAATGCAATATGGCTGACTTGGAAGTCACCTATAGAACATGGCCACCAGCACAATGTCCCCCATGCAATATGGCTGACTTGGAAGTCACCTATACAACATGGCAACCAGCACAATTTCCCCCATGCAATATGGCTGACTTGGAAGTCACCTATACAATACAACCAGCACAATGTCCCCCAAGCAATATGGCTGACTTGGAAGTCACCTATACAAGACAACCAGCACAATGTCCCCCATGCAATATGGCTGACTTGGAAGTCACCTATACAATACAACCAGCACAATGTCCCCCATGCAATATGGCTGATTTGGAAGTCACCTATACAACACAACCAGCACAATGTCACCCATGCAATATGGCTGACTTGGAAGTCACCTATACAAGACAACCAGCACAATGTCCCAAATGCAATATGGCTGACTTGGAAGTCACCTATAGAACATGGCCACCAGCACAATGTCCCCCATGCAATATGGCTGACTTGGAAGTCACCTATACAACATGGCAACCAGCACAATGTCCCCCATGCAATATGGCTGACTTGGAAGTCACCTATACAGGACAACCAGCACAATGTCCCCCATGCAATATGGCTGACTTGGAAGTCACCTATAGGACATGGCAAACAGCACAATGTCCCCTAAGCAATATGGCTGACTTGGAAGTCACCTATACAAGACAACCAGCACAATGTCCCAAATGCAATATGGCTGACTTGGAAGTCACCTATAGAACATGGCCACCAGCACAATGTCCCCCATGCAATATGGCTGACTTGGAAGTCACCTATACAACATGGCAACCAGCACAATGTCCCCCATGCAATATGGCTGACTTGGAAGTCACCTATACAATACAACCAGCACAATTTCCCCCATGCAATATGGCTGACTTGGAAGTCACCTATACAATACAACCAGCACAATGTCCCCCATGCAATATGGCTGACTTGGAAGTCACCTATACAATACAACCAGCACAATGTCCCAAATGCAATATGGCTGACTTGGAAGTCACCTATAGAACATGGCCACCAGCACAATGTCCCCCATTCAATATGGCTGACTTGGAAGTCACCTATACAACATGGCAACCAGCACAATGTCCCCCATGCAATATGGCTGACTTGGAAGTCACCTATACAATACAACCAGCACAATGTCCCCAAACAAAATGGCTGACTTGGAAGTCACCTATACAAGACAACCAGCACAATGTCCCCCATGCAATATGGCTGACTTGGAAGTCACCTATACAATACAACCAGCACAATGTCCCCCATGCAATATGGCTGATTTGGAAGTCACCTATACAACACAACCAGCACAATGTCCCCCATGCAATATGGCTGACTTGGAAGTCACCTATACAAGACAATCAGCACAATGTCCCAAATGCAATATGGCTGACTTGGAAGTCACCTATAGAACATGGCCACCAGCACAATGTCCCCCATGCAATATGGCTGACTTGGAAGTCACCTATACAACATGGCAACCAGCACAATTTCCCCCATGCAATATGGCTGACTTGGAAGTCACCTATACAATACAACCAGCACAATGTCCCCCAAGCAATATGGCTGACTTGGAAGTCACCTATACAAGACAACCAGCACAATGTCCCCCATGCAATATGGCTGACTTGGAAGTCACCTATAGGACATGGCCACCAGCACAATGTCCCCCATGCAATATGGCTGACTTGGAAGTCACCTATACAATACAACCAGCACAATGTCCCCCATGCAATATGGCTGACTTGGAAGTCACCTATACAATACAACCAGCACAATGTCCCCCAAGCAATATGGCTGACTTCGAAGTCACCTATAGAACATGGCCACCAGCACAATGTCCCCCAAGCAATATTGCTGACTTGGAAGTCACCTATAGAACATGGCAACCAGCACAATGTCCCCCAAGCAATATGGCTGACTTGGAAGTCACCTATACAAGACAACCAGCACAATGTCCCCCATGCAATATGGCTGACTTGGAAGTCACCTATAGAACATGGCCACCAGCACAATGTCCCCCATTCAATATGGCTGACTTGGAAGTCACCTATACAACATGGCAACCAGCACAATGTCCCCCATGCAATATGGCTGACTTGGAAGTCACCTATACAATACAACCAGCACAATGTCCCCCAAGCAATATGGCTGACTTGGAAGTCACCTATAGAACATGGCCACCAGCACAATGTCCCCCATTCAATATGGCTGACTTGGAAGTCACCTATACAACATGGCAACCAGCACAATGTCCCCCATGCAATATGGCTGACTTGGAAGTCACCTATACAATTCAACCAGCACAATGTCCCCCAAGCAATATGGCTGACTTGGAAGTCACCTATACAAGACAACCAGCACAATGTCCCCCATGCAATATGGCTGACTTGGAAGTCACCTATACAATACAACCAGCACAATGTCCCCCATGCAATATGGCTGATTTGGAAGTCACCTATACAACACAACCAGCACAATGTCCCCCATGCAATATGGCTGACTTGGAAGTCACCTATACAAGACATTCAGCACAATGTCCCAAATGCAATATGGCTGACTTGGAAGTCACCTATAGAACATGGCCACCAGCACAATGTCCCCCATGCAATATGGCTGACTTGGAAGTCATCTATACAACATGGCAACCAGCACAATTTCCCCCATGCAATATGGCTGACTTGGAAGTCACCTATACAATACAACCAGCACAATGTCCCCCAAGCAATATGGCTGACTTGGAAGTCACCTATACAAGACAACCAGCACAATGTCCCCCATGCAATATGGCTGACTTGGAAGTCACCTATAGGACATGGCCACCAGCACAATGTCCCCCATGCAATATGGCTGACTTGGAAGTCACCTATACAATACAACCAGCACAATGTCCCCCATGCAATATGGCTGACTTGGAAGTCACCTATACAATACAACCAGCACAATGTCCCCCAAGCAATATGGCTGACTTCGAAGTCACCTATAGAACATGGCCACCAGCACAATGTCCCCCAAGCAATATTGCTGACTTGGAAGTCACCTATAGAACATGGCAACCAGCACAATGTCCCCCAAGCAATATGCCTGACTTGGAAGTCACCTATACAAGACAACCAGCACAATGTCCCCCATGCAATATGGCTGACTTGGAAGTCACCTATAGGACATGGCAACCAGCACAATGTCCCCCATGCAATATGGCTGACTTGGAAGTCACCTATAGAACATGGCCACCAGCACAATGTTCCCCAAGCAATATGGCTCACTTGGAAGTCACCTATACAATACAACCAGCACAATGTCCCCCATGCAATATGGCTGACTTGGAAGTCACCTATACAATACAACCAGCACAATGTCCCAAATGCAATATGGCTGACTTGGAAGTCACCTATAGAACATGGCCACCAGCACAATGTCCCCCATGCAATATGGCTGACTTGGAAGTCACCTATAGAACATGGCAACCAGCACAATGTCCCCCAAGCAATATGGCTGACTTGGAAGTCACCTATACAAGACAACCAGCACATTTTCCCCCATGCAATATGGCTGACTTGGAAGTCACCTATAGGACATGGCAACCAACACAATGTCCCCCATGCAATATGGCTGACTTGGAAGTCACCTATACAATACAACCAGCACAATGTCCCCCATGCAATATGGCTGACTTGGAAGTCACCTATACAACATGGCAACCAGCACAATGTCCCCCATGCAATATGGCTGACTTGGAAGTCACCTATAGAACATGGCCACCAGCACAATGTCCCCCATGCAATATGGCTGACTTGGAAGTCACCTATACAACATGGCAACCAGCACAATGTCCCCCATGCAATATGGCTGACTTGGAAGTCACCTATAGGACATGGCAACCAGCACAATGTCCCCCATGCAATATGGCTGACTTGGAAGTCACCTATAGAACATGGCCACCAGCACAATGTTCCCCAAGCAATATGGCTCACTTGGAAGTCACCTATACAATACAACCAGCACAATGTCCCCCATGCAATATGGCTGACTTGGAAGTCACCTATACAATACAACCAGCACAATGTCCCAAATGCAATATGGCTGACTTGGAAGTCACCTATAGAACATGGCCACCAGCACAATGTCCCCCATGCAATATGGCTGACTTGGAAGTCACCTATAGAACATGGCAACCAGCTCAATGTCCCCCAAGCAATATGGCTGACTTGGAAGTCACCTATACAAGACAACCAGCACATTTTCCCCCATGCAATATGGCTGACTTGGAAGTCACCTATAGGACATGGCAACCAGCACAATGTCCCCCATGCAATATGGCTGACTTGGAAGTCACCTATACAATACAACCAGCACAATGTCCCCCATGCAATATGGCTGACTTGGAAGTCACCTATACAACATGGCAACCAGCACAATGTCCCCCATGCAATATGGCTGACTTGGAAGTCACCTATAGAACATGGCCACCAGCACAATGTCCCCCATGCAATATGGCTGACTTGGAAGTCACCTATACAACATGGCAACCAGCACAATGTCCCCCAAGCAATATGGCTGACTTGGAAGTCACCTATAGAACATGGCCACCAGCACAATGTCCCCCAAGCAATATGGCTGACTTGGAAGTCACCTATAGAACATGGCAACCAGCACAATGTCCCCCAAGCAATATGGCTGACTTGGAAGTCACCTATACAAGACAACCAGCACAATGTCCCCCATGCAATATGGCTGACTTGGAAGTCACCTATAGGACATGGCAACCAGCACAATGTCCCCCATGCAATATGGCTGACTTGGAAGTCACATATAGAACATGGCCATCAGCACAATGTCCCCCAAGCAATATGGCTGACTTGGAAGTCACCTATACAACATGGCAACCAGCACAATTTCCCCCATGCAATATGGCTGACTTGGAAGTCACCAATACAATACAACCAGCACAATGTCCCTCATGCAATATGGCTGACTTGGAAGTCACCTATACAATACAACCAGCACAATGTCCCAAATGCAATATGGCTGACTTGGAAGTCACCTATAGAACATGGCCACCAGCACAATGTCCCCCATGCAATATGGCTGACTTGGAAGTCACCTATACAACATGGCAACCAGCACAATGTCCCCCATGCAATATGGCTGATTTGGAAGTCACCTAAACAACACAACCAGCACAATGTCCCCCATGCAATATGGCTGACTTGGAAGTCACCTATACAAGACAACCAGCACAATGTCCCAAATGCAATATGGCTGACTTGGAAGTCATCTATAGAACATGGCCACCAGCACAATGTCCCCCATGCAATATGGCTGACTTGGAAGTCAACTATACAACATGGCAACCAGCACAATTTCCCCCATGCAATATGGCTGACTTGGAAGTCACCTATACAATACAACCAGCACAATGTCCCCCAAGAAATATGGCTGACTTGGAAGTCACCTATACAAGACAACCAGCACAATGTCCCCCATGCAATATGGCTGACTTGGAAGTCACCTATAGGACATGGCCACCAGCACAATGTCCCCCATGCAATATGGCTGACTTGGAAGTCACCTATACAATACAACCAGCACAATGTCCCCCATGCAATATGGCTGACTTGGAAGTCACCTATACAATACAACCAGCACAATGTCCCCAAGCAATATGGCTGACTTGGAAGTCACCTATAGAACATGGCCACCAGCACAATGTCCCCCAAGCAATATGGCTGACTTGGAAGTCACCTATAGAACATGGCAACCAGCACAATGTCCCCCAAGCAATATGGCTGACTTGGAAGTCACCTATACAAGACAACCAGCACAATGTCCCCCATGCAATATGGCTGACTTGGAAGTCACCTATAGGACATGGCAACCAGCACAATGTCCCCCATGCAATATGGCTGACTTGGAAGTGACCTATAGAACATGGCCACCAGCACAATGTCCCCCAAGCAATATGGCTCACTTGGAAGTCACCTATACAATACAACCAGCACAATGTCCCCCATGCAATATGGCTGACTTGGAAGTCACCTATACAATACAACCAGCACAATGTCCCCCATGCAATATGGCTGACTTGGAAGTCACCTATACAACATGGCAACCAGCACAATGTCCCCCATGCAATATGGCTGACTTGGAAGTCACCTATAGAACATGGCCACCAGCACAATGTCCCCCATGCAATATGGCTGACTTGGAAGTCACCTATACAACATGGCAACCAGCACAATGTCCCCCAAGCAATATGGCTGACTTGGAAGTCACCTATAGAACATGGCCACCAGCACAATGTCCCCCAAGCAATATGGCTGACTTGGAAGTCACCTATAGAACATGGCAACCAGCACAATGTCCCCCAAGCAATATGGCTGACTTGGAAGTCACCTATACAAGACAACCAGCACAATGTCCCCCATGCAATATGGCTGACTTGGAAGTCACCTATAGGACATGGCAACCAGCACAATGTCCCCCATGCAATATGGCTGACTTGGAAGTCACATATAGAACATGGCCATCAGCACAATGTCCCCCAAGCAATATGGCTGACTTGGAAGTCACCTATACAACATGGCAACCAGCACAATTTCCCCCATGCAATATGGCTGACTTGGAAGTCACCAATACAATACAACCAGCACAATGTCCCTCATGCAATATGGCTGACTTGGAAGTCACCTATACAATACAACCAGCACAATGTCCCAAATGCAATATGGCTGACTTGGAAGTCACCTATAGAACATGGCCACCAGCACAATGTCCCCCATGCAATATGGCTGACTTGGAAGTCACCTATACAACATGGCAACCAGCACAATGTCCCCCATGCAATATGGCTGATTTGGAAGTCACCTAAACAACACAACCAGCACAATGTCCCCCATGCAATATGGCTGACTTGGAAGTCACCTATACAAGACAACCAGCACAATGTCCCAAATGCAATATGGCTGACTTGGAAGTCATCTATAGAACATGGCCACCAGCACAATGTCCCCCATGCAATATGGCTGACTTGGAAGTCAACTATACAACATGGCAACCAGCACAATTTCCCCCATGCAATATGGCTGACTTGGAAGTCACCTATACAATACAACCAGCACAATGTCCCCCAAGAAATATGGCTGACTTGGAAGTCACCTATACAAGACAACCAGCACAATGTCCCCCATGCAATATGGCTGACTTGGAAGTCACCTATAGGACATGGCCACCAGCACAATGTCCCCCATGCAATATGGCTGACTTGGAAGTCACCTATACAATACAACCAGCACAATGTCCCCCATGCAATATGGCTGACTTGGAAGTCACCTATACAATACAACCAGCACAATGTCCCCAAGCAATATGGCTGACTTGGAAGTCACCTATAGAACATGGCCACCAGCACAATGTCCCCCAAGCAATATGGCTGACTTGGAAGTCACCTATAGAACATGGCAACCAGCACAATGTCCCCCAAGCAATATGGCTGACTTGGAAGTCACCTATACAAGACAACCAGCACAATGTCCCCCATGCAATATGGCTGACTTGGAAGTCACCTATAGGACATGGCAACCAGCACAATGTCCCCCATGCAATATGGCTGACTTGGAAGTGACCTATAGAACATGGCCACCAGCACAATGTCCCCCAAGCAATATGGCTCACTTGGAAGTCACCTATACAATACAACCAGCACAATGTCCCCCATGCAATATGGCTGACTTGGAAGTCACCTATACAATACAACCAGCACAATGTCCCAAATGCAATATGGCTGAATTGGAAGTCACCTATAGAACATGGCCACCAGCACAATGTCCCCCATGCAATATGGCTGACTTGGAAGTCACCTATACAACATGGCAACCAGCACAATGTCCCCCATGCAATATGGCTGACTTGGAAGTCACCTATACAATACAACCAGCACAATGTCCCCCAAGCAATATGGCTGACTTGGAAGTCACCTATACAAGACAACCAGCACAATGTCCCCCATGCAATATGGCTGACTTGGAAGTCACCTATACAATACAATGAGCACAATGTCCCCCATGCAATATGGCTGATTTGGAAGTCACCTATACAACACAACCAGCACAATGTCCCCCATGCAATATGGCTGACTTGGAAGTCACCTATAGGACATGGCCACCAGCACAATGTCCCCCATGCAATATGGCTGACTTGGAAGTCACCTATACAATACAACCAGCACAATGTCCCCCATGCAATATGGCTGACTTGGAAGTCACCTATACAATACAACCAGCACAATGTCCCCCAAGCAATATGGCTGACTTGGAAGTCACCTATAGAACATGGCCACCAGCACAATGTCCCCCAAGCAATATGGCTGACTTGGAAGTCACCTATAGAACATGGCAACCAGCACAATGTCCCCCAAGCAATATGGCTGACTTGCAAGTCACCTATACAAGACAACCAGCACAATGTCCCCCATGCAATATGGCTGACTTGGAAGTCACCTATACAACATGGCAACCTGCCCAATTTCCCCCATGCAATATGGCTGACTTGGAAGTCACCTATACAATAAAACCAGCACAATGTCCCCCAATCAATATGGCTGACTTGGAAGTCACCTATACAAGACAACCAGCACAATGTCCCCCATGCAATATGGCTGACTTGGATGTCACCTATAGGACATGGCCACCAGCACAATGTCCCCCATGCAATATGGCTGACTTGGAAGTCACCTATACAATACAACCAGCACAATGTCCCCCATGCAATATGGCTGACTTGGAAGTCACCTATACAATACAACCAGCACAATGTCCCCCAAGCAATATGGCTGACTAGGAAGTCACCTATAGAACATGGCCACCAGCACAATGTCCCCCAAGCAATATGGCTGACTTGGAAGTCACCTATAGAACATGGCAACCAGCTCAATGTCCCCCAAGCAATATGGCTGACTTGGAAGTCACCTATACAAGACAACCAGCACAATGTCCCCATGCAATATGGCTGACTTGGAAGTCACCTATAGGACATGGCCACCAGCACAATGTCCCCCATGCAATATGGCTGACTTGGAAGTCACCTATACAATACAACCAGCACAATGTCCCCCATGCAATATGGCTGACTTGGAAGTCACCTATACAATACAACCAGCACAATGTCCCCCAAGCAATATGGCTGACTTGGAAGTCACCTATAGAACATGGCAACCAGCACAATGTCCCCCAAGCAATATGGCTGACTTGCAAGTCACCTATACAAGACAACCAGCACAATGTCCCCCATGCAATATGGCTGACTTGGAAGTCACCTATAGGACATGGCAACCAGCACAATGTCCCCCATGCAATATGGCTGACTTGGAAGTGACCTATAGAACATGGCCACCAGCACAATGTCCCCCAAGCAATATTGCTCACTTGGAAGTCACCTATACAATACAACCAGCACAATGTCCCCCATGCAATATGGCTGACTTGGAAGTCACCTATACAATACAACCAGCACAATGTCCCAAATGCTATATGGCTGAATTGGAAGTCACCTATAGAACATGGCCACCAGCACAATGTCCCCCATGCAATATGGCTGACTTGGAAGTCACCTATACAACATGGCAACCAGCACAATGTCCCCCATGCAATATGGCTGACTTGGAAGTCACCTATACAATACAACCAGCACAATGTCCCCCAAGCAATATGGCTGACTTGGAAGTCACCTATACAAGACAACCAGCACAATGTCCCCCATGCAATATGGCTGACTTGGAAGTCACCTATACAATACAACGAGCACAATGTCCCCCATGCAATATGGCTGATTTGGAAGTCACCTATACAACACAACCAGCACAATGTCCCCCATGCAATATGGCTGACTTGGAAGTCACCTATACAAGACAACCAGCACAATGTCCCAAATGCAATATGGCTGACTTGGAAGTCACCTATAGAACATGGCCACCAGCACAATGTCCCCCATGCAATATGGCTGACTTGGAAGTCACCTATACAACATGGCAACCAGCACAATTTCCCCCATGCAATATGGCTGACTTGGAAGTCACCTATACAATACAACCAGCACAATGTCCCCCAAGCAATATGGCTGACTTGGAAGTCACCTATACAAGACAACCAGCACAATGTCCCCCATGCAATATGGCTGACTTGGAAGTCACCTATAGGACATGGCCACCAGCACAGTGTCCCCCATGCAATATGGCTGACTTGGAAGTCACCTATACAATACAACCAGCACAATGTCCCCCATGCAATATGGCTGACTTGGAAGTCACCTATACAATACAACCAGCACAATGTCCCCCAAGCAATATGGCTGACTAAGAAGTCACCTATAGAACATGGCCACCAGCACAATGTCCCCCAAGCAATATGTCTGACTTGGAAGTCACCTATAGAACATGGCAACCAGCACAATGTCCCCCAAGCAATATGGCTGACTTGGAAGTCACCTATACAAGACAACCAGCACAATGTCCCCCATGCAATATGGCTGACTTGGAAATCACCTATAGGACATGGCAACCAGCACAATGTCCCCCATGCAATATGGCTGACTTGGAAGTCACCTATAGAACATGGCCACCAGCACAATGTCCCCCAAGCAATATGGCTCACTTGGAAGTCACCTATACAATACAACCAGCACAATGTCCCCGATGCAATATGGCTGACTTGGAAGTCACCTATACAATACAACCAGCACAATGTCCCAAATGCAATATGGCTGACTTGGAAGTCACCTCTAGAACATGGCCACCAGCACAATGTCCCCCATGCAATATGGCTGACTTGGAAGTCACCTATACAACATGGCAACCAGCACAATGTCCCCCATGCAATATGGCTGACTTGGAAGTCACCTATACAATACAACCAGCACAATGTCCCCCAAGCAATATGGCTGACTTGGAAGTCACCTATACAATACAACCAGCACAATGTCCCCCAAGCAATATGGCTGATTTGGAAGTCACCTATACAACACAACCAGCACAATGTCCCCCATGCAATATGGCTGACTTGGAAGTCACCTATACAATACAACCAGCACAATGTCCCCCATGCAATATGGCTGATTTGGAAGTCACCTATACAACACAACCAGCACAATGTCCCCCATGCAATATGGCTGACTTGGAAGTCACCTATACAAGACAACCAGCACAATGTCCCAAATGCAATATGGATGACTTGCAAGTCACCTATAGAACATGGCCACCAGCACAATGTCCCCCATGCAATATGGCTGACTTGGAAGTCACCTATAGAACATGGCCACCAGCACAATGTCTCCCAAGCAATATGGCTGACTTGGAAGTCACCTATAGAACATGGCAACCAGCACAATGTCCCCCAAGCAATATGGCTGACTTGGAAGTCACCTATACAAGACAACCAGCACAATGTCCCCCATGCAATATGGCTGACTTGGAAGTTACCTATAGGACATGGCAACCAGCACAATGTCCCCCATGCAATATGGCTGACTTGGAAGTCACCTATAGAACATGGCCACCAGCACAATGTCCCCCATGCAATATGGCTGACTTGGAAGTCACCTATAAGACATGGCAACCAGCACAATGTCCCCCATGCAATATGGCTGACTTGGAAGTCACCTATAGGACATGGCAACCAGCACAATGTCCCCCATGCAATATGGCTGACTTGGAAGTCACCTATACAACATGGCAACCAGCACAATGTCCCCCATGCAATCTGGCTGACTTGGAAGTCACCTATACAATACAACCAGCACAATGTCTCCCATGCAATATGGCTGACTTGGAAGTCACCTATACAATACAACCAGCACAATGTCCCAAATGCAATATGGCTGACTTGGAAGTCACCTATAGAACATGGCCACCAGCACAATGTCCCCCATGCAATATGGCTGACTTGGAAGTCACCTAAACAACATGGCAACCAGCACAATGTCCCCCATGCAATATGGCTGACTTGGTAGTCACCTATACAATACAACCAGCACAATGTCCCCCAAGCAATATGGCTGACTTGGAAGTCACCTATACAAGACAACCAGCACAATGTCCCCCATGCAATTTCGCTGACTTGGAAGTCACCTATACAATACAACCAGCACAATGTCCCCCATGCAATATGGCTGATTTGGAAGTCACCTATACAACACAACCAGCACAATGTCCCCCATGCAATATGGCTGACTTGGAAGTCACCTATACAAGACAACCAGCACAATGTCCCAAATGCAATATGGCTGACTTGGAAGTCACCTATAGAACATGGCCACCAGCACAATGTCCCCCATGCAACATGGCTGACTTGGAAGTCACCTATACAACATGGCAACCAGCAAAATTTCCCCCAGGCAATATGGCTGACTTGGAAGTCACCTATACAATACAACCAGCACAATGTCCCCCAAGCAATATGGCTGACTTGGAAGTCACCTATACAAGACAACCAGCACAATGTCCCCCATGCAATATGGCTGACTTGGAAGTCACCTATAGGACATGGCCACCAGCACAATGTCCCCCATGCAATATGGCTGACTTGGAAGTCACCTATACAATACAACCAGCACAATGTCCCCCATGCAATATGGCTGACTTGGAAGTCACCTATACAATACAACCAGCACAATGTCCGCCAAGCAATATGGCTGACTTGGAAGTCACCTATAGAACATGGCCACCAGCACAATGTCCCCCAAGCAATATGGCTGACTTGGAAGTCACCTATAGAACATGGCAACCAGCACAATGTCCCCAAAGCAATATGGCTGACTTGGAAGTCACCTATACAAGACAACCAGCACAATGTCCCCCATGCAATATGGCTGACTTGGAAGTCACCTATAGGACATGGCAACCAGCACAATGTCCCCCATGCAATATGGCTGACTTGGAAGTCACCTATAGAACATGGCCACCAGCACAATGTCCCCCAAGCAATATGGCTCACTTGGAAGTCACCTATACAATACAACCAGCACAATGTCCCCCATGCAATATGGCTGACTTGGAATTCACCTATACAATACAACCAGCACAATGTCCCAAATGCAATATGGCTGACTTGGAAGTCACCTCTAGAACATGGCCACCAGCACAATGTCCCCCATGCAATATGGCTGACTTGGAAGTCACCTATACAACATGGCAACCAGCACAATGTCCCCCATGCAATATGGCTGACTTGGAAGTCACCTATACAATACAACAAGTACAATGTCCCCCAAGCAATATGGCTGACTTGGAAGTCACCTATACAAGACAACCAGCACAATGTCCCCCATGCAATATGGCTGACTTGGAAGTCACCTATACAATACAACCAGCACAATGTCCCCATGCAATATGGCTGATTTGGAAGTCACCTATACAACACAACCAGCACAATGTCCCCCATGCAATATGGCTGACTTGGAAGTCACCTATACAAGACAACCAGCACAATGTCCCAAATGCAATATGGATGACTTGGAAGTCACCTATAGAACATGGCCACCAGCACAATGTCCCCCATGCAATATGGCTGACTTGGAAGTCACCTATAGAACATGGCCACCAGCACAATGTCCCCCAAGCAATATGGCTGACTTGGAAGTCACCTATAGAACATGGCAACCAGCACAATGTCCCCCAAGCAATATGGCTGACTTGAAAGTCACCTATACAAGACAACCAGCACAATGTCCCCCATGCAATATGGCTGACTTGGAAGTCACCTATAGGACATGGCAACCAGCACAATGTCCCCCATGCAATATGGCTGACTTGGAAGTCACCTATAGAACATGGCCACCAGCACAATGTCCCCCAAGCAATATGGCTGACTTGGAAGTCACCTATACAACATGGCAACCAGCACAATGTCCCCCATGCAATATGGCTGACTTGGAAGTCACCTATACAATACAACCAGCACAATGTCCCCCATGCAATATGGCTGACTTGGAATTCACCTATACAATACAACCAGCACAATGTCCCAAATGCAATATGGCTGACTTGGAAGTCACCTATAGAACATGGCCACCAGCACAATATCCCCCATGCAATATGGCTGACTTGGAAGTCACCTATGCAACATGGCAACCAGCACAATGTCCCCCATGCAATATGGCTGACTTGGAAGTCACCTATACAATACAACCAGCACAATGTCCCCCAAGCAATATGGCTGACTTGGAAGTCACTTATACAAGACAACCAGCACAATGTCCCCCATGCAATATGGCTGACTTGGAAGTCACCTATACAATACAACCAGCACAATGTCCCCCATGCAATATGGCTGATTTGGAAGTCACCTATACAACACAACCAGCACAATGTCCCCCATGCAATATGGCTGACTTGGAAGTCACCTATACAAGACAACCAGCACAATGTCCCAAATGCAATATGGCTGATTGGAAGTCACCTATAGAACATGGCCACCAGCACAATGTCCCCCATGCAATATGGCTGACTTGGAAGTCACCTATACAACATGGCAACCAGCAAAATTTCCCCCAGGCAATATGGCTGACTTGGAAGTCACCTATACAATACAACCAGCACAATGTCCCCCAAGCAATATGGCTGACTTGGAAGTCACCTATACAAGACAACCAGCATAATGTCCCCCATGCAATATGGCTGACTTGGAAGTCACCTATAGGACATGGCCACCAGCACAATGTCCCCAATGCAATATGGCTGACTTGGAAGTCACCTATACAATACAACCAGCACAATGTCCCCCATGCAATATGGCTGACTTGGAAGTCACCTATACAATACAACCAGCACAATGTCCCCCAAGCAATATGGCTGACTTGGAAGTCACCTATAGAACATGGCCACCAGCACAATGTCCCCCAAGCAATATGGCTGACTTGGAAGTCACCTATAGAACATGGCAACCAGCACAATGTCCCCCAAGCAATATGGCTGACTTGGAAGTCACCTATACAAGACAACCAGCACAATGTCCCCCATGCAATATGGGTGACTTGGAAGTCACCTATAGGACATGGCAACCAGCACAATGTCCCCCATGCAATATGGCTGACTTGGAAGTCACCTATAGAACATGGCCACCAGCACAATGTCCCCCAAGCAATATGGCTCACTTGGAAGTCACCTATACAATACAACCAGCACAATGTCCCCCATGCAATATGGCTGACTTGGAAGTCACCTATACAATACAACCAGCACAATGTCCCAAATGCAATATGGCTGACTTGGAAGTCACCTATAGAACATGGCCACCAGCACAATGTCCCCCATGCAATATGGCTGACTTGGAAGTCACCTATACAACATGGCAACCAGCACAATGTCCCCCATGCAATATGGCTGACTTGGAAGTCACCTATACAATACAACCAGCACAATGTCCCCCAAGCAATATGGCTGACTTGGAAGTCACCTATACAAGACAACCAGCACAATGTCCCCCATGCAATATGGCTGACTTGGAAGTCACCTATACAATACAACCAGCACAATGTCCCCCATGCAATATGGCTGATTTGGAAGTCACCTATACAACACAACCAGCACAATGTCCCCCATGCAATATGGCTGACTTGGAAGTCACCTATACAAGACAACCAGCACAATGTCCAAAATGCAATATGGCTGACTTGGAAGTCACCTATAGAACATGGCCACCAGCACAATGTCCCCCATGCAATATGGCTGACTTGGAAGTCTACTATACAACATGGCAACCAGCACAATGTCCCCCATGCAATATGGCTGACTTGGAAGTCACCTATACAATACAACCAGCACAATGTCCGCCAAGCAATATGGCTGACTTGGAAGTCACCTATACAAGACAACCAGCACAATGTCCCCCATGCAATATGGCTGACTTGGAAGTCACCTATAGGACATGGCCACCAGCACAATGTCCCCCATGCAATATGGCTGACTTGGAAGTCACCTATACAATACAACCAGCACAATGTCCCCCATGCAATATGGCTGACTTGGAAGTCACCTATACAATACAACCAGCACAATGTCCCCCATGCAATATGGCTGATTTGGAAGTCACCTATACAACACAACCAGCACAATGTCCCCCATGCAATATGGCTGACTTGGAAGTCACCTATACAAGACAACCAGCACAATGTCCCCCATGCAATATGGCTGACTTGGAAGTCACCTATAGAACATGGCCACCACCACAATGTCCCCCATGCAATATGGCTGACTTGGAAGTCACCTATACAAGACAACCAGCACAATGTCCCAAATGCAATATGGCTGACTTGGAAGTCACCTATAGAACATGGCCACCAGCACAATGTCCCCCATGCAATATGGCTGACTTGGAAGTCACCTATACAACATGGCAACCAGCACAATGTCCCCCATGCAATATGGCTGAATTGGAAGTCACCTATACAATACAACCAGCACAATGTCCCCCAAACAATATGGCTGACTTGGAAGTCACCTATACAAGACAACCAGCACAATGTCCCCCATGCAATATGGCTGACTTGGAAGTCACCTATAGGACATGGCCACCAGCACAATGTCCCCCATGCAATATGGCTGACTTGGAAGTCACCTATAGAACATGGCAACCAGCACAATGTCCCCCAAGCAATATGGCTGACTTGGAAGTCACCTATACAAGACAACCAGCACAATGTCCCCCATGCAATATGGCTGACTTGGAAGTCACCTATAGGACATGGCAACCAGCACAATGTCCCCCATGCAATATGGCTGACTTGGAAGTCACCTATAGAACATGGCCACCAGCACAATGTTCTCTAAGCAATATGGCTCACTTGGAAGTCACCTATACAATACAACCAGCACAATGTCCCCCATACAATATGGCTGACTTGGAAGTCACCTATACAATACAACCAGCACAATGTCCCAAATGCAATATGGCTGACTTGGAAGTCACCTATAGAACATGGCCACCAGCACAATGTCCCCAATGCAATATGGCTGACTTGGAAGTCACCTATAGAACATGGCAACCAGCACAATGTCCCCCAAGCAATATGGCTGACTTGGAAGTCACCTATACAAGACAACCAGCACATTTTCCCCCATGCAATATGGCTGACTTGGAAGTCACCTATAGGACATGGCAACCAGGACAATGTCCCCCATGCAATATGGCTGACTTGGAAGTCACCTATACAATACAACCAGCACAATGTCCCCCATGCAATATGGCTGACTTGGAAGTCACCTATAGAACATGGCCACCAGCACAATGTCCCCCATGCAATATGGCTGACTTGGAAGTCACCTATACAACATGGCAACCAGCACAATGTCCCCCAAGCAATATGGCTGACTTGGAAGTCACCTATAGAACATGGCCACCAGCACAATGTCCCCCAAGCAATATGGCTGACTTGGAAGTCACCTATAGAACATGGCAACCAGCACAATGTCCCCCAAGCAATATGGCTGACTTGGAAGTCACCTATACAAGACAACCAGCACAATGTCCCCCATGCAATATGGCTGACTTGGAAGTCATCTATAGGACATGGCAACCAGCACAATGTCCCCCATGCAATATGGCTGACTTGGAAGTCACCTATAGAACATGGCCACCAGCACAATGTCCCCCAAGCAATATGGCTGACTTGGAAGTCAACTATACAACATGGCAACCAGCACAATGTCCCCCATGCAATATGGCTGACTTGGAAGTCACCTATACAATACAACCAGCACAATGTCAACCCTTGCAATATGGCTGACTTGGAAGTCACCTATACAATACAACCAGCACAATGTCCCAAATGCAATATGGCTGACTTGGAAGTCACCTATAGAACATGGCCACCAGCACAATGTCCCCCATGCAATATGGCTGACTTGGAAGTCACCTATACAACATGGCAACCAGCACAATGTCCCCCATGCAATATGGCTGACTTGGAAGTCACCTATACAATACAACCAGCACAATGTCCCCCAAGCAATATGGCTGACTTGGAAGTCACCTATACAAGACAACCAGCACAATGTCCCCCATGCAATATGGCTGACTTGGAAGTCAACTATACAATACAACCAGCACAATGTCCCCCATGCAATATGGCTGATTTGGAAGTCACCTAAACAACACAACCAGCACAATGTCCCCCATGCAATATGGCTGACTTGGAAGTCACCTATACAAGACAACCAGCACAATGTCCCAAATGCAATATGGCTGACTTGGAAGTCATCTATAGAACATGGCCACCAGCACAATGTCCCCCATGCAATATGGCTGACTTGGAAGTCAACTATACAACATTGCAACCAGCACAATTTCCCCCATGCAATATGGCTGACTTGGAAATCATCTATACAATACAACCAGCACAATGTCCCCCAAGCAATATGGCTGACTTGGAAGTCACCTATACAAGACAACCAGCACAATGTCCCCCATGCAATATGGCTGACTTGGAAGTCACCTACAGGACATGGCCACCAGCACAATGTCCCCCATGCAATATGGCTGACTTGGAAGTCACCTATACAATACAACCAGCACAATGTCCCCCATGCAATATGGCTGACTTGGAAGTCACATATACAATACAACCAGCACAATGTCCCCCAAGCAATATGGCTGACTTGGAAGTCACCTATAGAACATGGCCACCAGCACAATGTCCCCCAAGCAATATGGCTGACTTGGAAGTCACCTATAGAACATGGCAACCAGCACAATGTCCCCCAAGCAATATGGCTGACTTGGAAGTCACCTATACAAGACAACCAGCACAATGTCCCCCATGCAATATGGCTGACTTGGAAGTGACCTATAGAACATGGCCACCAGCACAATGTCCCCCAAGCAATATGGCTCACTTGGAAGTCACCTATACAATACAACCAGCACAATGTCCCCCATGCAATATGGCTGACTTGGAAGTCACCTATACAATACAACCAGCACAATGTCCCAAATGCAATATGGCTGAATTGGAAGTCACCTATAGAACATGGCCACCAGCACAATGTCCCCAATGCAATATGGCTGACTTGGAAGTCACCTATACAATACAACCAGCACAATGTCCCCCAAGCAATATGGCTGACTTGGAAGTCACCTATACAAGACAACCAGCACAATGTCCCCCATGCAATATGGCTGACTTGGAAGTCACCTATACAATACAACGAGCACAATGTCCCCCATGCAATATGGCTGATTTGGAAGTCACCTATACAACACAACCAGCACAATGTCCCCCATGCAATATGGCTGACTTGGAAGTCACCTATACAAGACAACCAGCACAATGTCCCAAATGCAATATGGCTGACTTGGAAGTCACCTATAGAACATGGCCACCAGCACAATGTCCCCCATGCAATATGGCTGACTTGGAAGTCACCTATACAACATGGCAACCTGCACAATTTCCCCCATGCAATATGGCTGACTTGGAAGTCACCTATACAATACAACCAGCACAATGTCCCCCAATCAATATGGCTGACTTGGAAGTCACCTATACAAGACAACCAGCACAATGTCCCCCATGCAATATGGCTGACTTGGAAGTCACCTATAGGACATGGCCACCAGCACAATGTCCCCCATGCAATATGGCTGACTTGGAAGTCACCTATAGAACATGGCAACCAGCACAATGTCCCCCAAGCAATATGGCTGACTTGGAAGTCACCTATACAAGACAACCAGCACATTTTCCCCCATGCAATATGGCTAACTTGGAAGTCACCTATAGGACATGGCAACCAGCACAATGTCCCCCATGCAATATGGCTGACTTGGAAGTCACCTATACAATACAACCAGCACAATGTCTCCCATGCAATATGGCTGACTTGGAAGTCACCTATACAACATGGCAACCAGCACAATGTCCCCCATGCAATATGGCTGACTTGGAAGTCACCTATAGAACATGGCCACCAGCACAATGTCCCCCATGCAACATGGCTGACTTGGAAGTCACCTATACAACATGGCAACCAGCACAATGTCCCCCAAGCAATATGGCTGACTTGGAAGTCACCTATAGAACATGGCCACCAGCACAATGTCCCCCAAGCAATATGGCTGACTTGGAAGTCACCTATAGAACATGGCAACCAGCACAATGTCCCCCAAGCAATATGGCTGACTTGGAAGTCACCTATACAAGACAACCAGCACAATGTCCCCCATGCAATATGGCTGACTTGGAAGTCACCTATAGGACATGGCCACCAGCACAATGTCCCCCATGCAATATGGCTGACTTGGAAGTCACCTATACAATACAACCAGCACAATGTCCCCCATGCAATATGGCTGACTTGGAAGTCACATATACAATACAACCAGCACAATGTCCCCCAAGCAATATGGCTGACTTGGAAGTCACCTATAGAACATGGCCACCAGCACAATGTCCCCCAAGCAATATGGCTGACTTGGAAGTCACCTATAGAACATGGCAACCAGCACAATGTCCCCCAAGCAATATGGCTGACTTGGAAGTCACCTATACAAGACAACCAGCACAATGTCCCCCATGCAATATGGCTGACTTGGAAGTCACCTATAGGACATGGCAACCAGCACAATGTCCCCCATGCAATATGGCTGACTTGGAAGTGACCTATAGAACATGGCCACCAGCACAATGTCCCCCAAGCAATATGGCTCACTTGGAAGTCACCTATACAATACAACCAGCACAATGTCCCCCATGCAATATGGCTGACTTGGAAGTCACCTATACAAGACAACCAGCACAATGTCCCCCATGCAATATGGCTGACTTGGAAGTCACCTATACAATACAACCAGCACAATGTCCCAAATGCAATATGGCTGAATTGGAAGTCACCTATAGAACATGGCCACCAGCACAATGTCCCCCATGCAATATGGCTGACTTGGAAGTCACCTATACAACATGGCAACCAGCACAATGTCCCCAATGCAATATGGCTGACTTGGAAGTCACCTATACAATACAACCAACACAATGTCCCCCAAGCAATATGGCTGACTTGGAAGTCACCTATACAAGACAACCAGCACAATGTCCCCCATGCAATATGGCTGACTTGGAAGTCACCTATACAATACAACGAGCACAATGTCCCCCATGCAATATGGCTGATTTGGAAGTCACCTATACAACACAACCAGCACAATGTCCCCCATGCAATATGGCTGACTTGGAAGTCACCTATACAAGACAACCAGCACAATGTCCCAAATGCAATATGGCTGACTTGGAAGTCACCTATAGAACATGGCCACCAGCACAATGTCCCCCATGCAATATGGCTGACTTGGAAGTCACCTATACAACATGGCAACCTGCACAATTTCCCCCATGCAATATGGCTGACTTGGAAGTCACCTATACAATACAACCAGCACAATGTCCCCCAATCAATATGGCTGACTTGGAAGTCACCTATACAAGACAACCAGCACAATGTCCCCCATGCAATATGGCTGACTTGGAAGTCACCTATAGGACATGGCCACCAGCACAATGTCCCCCATGCAATATGGCTGACTTGGAAGTCACCTATAGAACATGGCAACCAGCACAATGTCCCCCAAGCAATATGGCTGACTTGGAAGTCACCTATACAAGACAACCAGCACATTTTCCCCCATGCAATATGGCTGACTTGGAAGTCACCTATAGGACATGGCAACCAGCACAATGTCCCCCATGCAATATGGCTGACTTGGAAGTCACCTATACAATACAACCAGCACAATGTCTCCCATGCAATATGGCTGACTTGGAAGTCACCTATACAACATGGCAACCAGCACAATGTCCCCCATGCAATATGGCTGACTTGGAAGTCACCTATAGAACATGGCCACCAGCACAATGTCCCCCATGCAACATGGCTGACTTGGAAGTCACCTATACAACATGGCAACCAGCACAATGTCCCCCAAGCAATATGGCTGACTTGGAAGTCACCTATACAAGACAACCAGCACATTTTCCCCCATGCAATATGGCTGACTTGGAAGTCACCTATAGAACATGGCAACCAGCACAATGTCCCCCAAGCAATATGGCTGACTTGGAAGTCACCTATACAAGACAACCAGCACAATGTCCCCCATGCAATATGGCTGACTTGGAAGTCACCTATAGGACATGGCAACCAGCACAATGTCCCCCATGCAATATGGCTGACTTGGAAGTCACCTGTAGAACATTGCCACCAGCACAATGTCCCCCAAGCAATATGGCTGACTTGGAAGTCACCTATACAAGACAACCAGCACAATGTCCCCCATGCAATATGGCTGACTTGGAAGTCACCTATAGGACATGGCAACCAGCACAATGTCCCCCATGCAATATGGCTGACTTGGAAGTGACCTATAGAACATGGCCACCAGCACAATGTCCCCCAAGCAATATGGCTCACTTGGAAGTCACCTATACAATACAACCAGCACAATGTCCCCCATGCAATATGGCTGACTTGGAAGTCACCTATACAATACAACCAGCACAATGTCAACCCTTGCAATATGGCTGACTTGGAAGTCACCTATACAATACAACCAGCACAATGTCCCAAATGCAATATGGCTGACTTGGAAGTCACCTATAGAACATGGCCACCAGCACAATGTCCCCCATGCAATATGGCTGACTTGGAAGTCACCTATACAACATGGCAACCAGCACAATGTCCCCCATGCAATATGGCTGACTTGGAAGTTACCTATACAATACAACCAGCACAATGTCCCCCAAGCAATATGGCTGACTTGGAAGTCACCTATACAAGACAACCAGCACAATGTCCCCCATGCAATATGGCTGACTTGGAAGTCAACTATACAATACAACCAGCACAATGTCCCCCATGCAATATGGCTGATTTGGAAGTCACCTAAACAACACAACCAGCACAATGTCCCCCATGCAATATGGCTGACTTGGAAGTCACCTATACAAGACAACCAGCACAATGTCCCAAATGCAATATGGCTGACTTGGAAGTCACCTATAGAACATGGCCACCAGCACAATGTCCCCCATGCAATATGGCTGACTTGGAAGTCAACTATACAACATGGCAACCAGCACAATTTCCCCCATGCAATATGGCTGACTTGGAAATCATCTATACAATACAACCAGCACAATGTCCCCCAAGCAATATGGCTGACTTGGAAGTCACCTATAGGACATGGCCACCAGCACAATGTCCCCCATGCAATATGGCTGACTTGGAAGTCACCTATACAATACAACCAGCACAATGTCCCCCATGCAATATGGCTGACTTGGAAGTCACCTATAGGACATGGCAACCAGGACAATGTCCCCCATGCAATATGGCTGACTTGGAAGTCACCTATACAATACAACCAGCACAATGTCCCCCATGCAATATGGCTGACTTGGAAGTCACCTATAGAACATGGCCACCAGCACAATGTCCCCCATGCAATATGGCTGACTTGGAAGTCACCTATACAACATGGCAACCAGCACAATGTCCCCCAAGCAATATGGCTGACTTGGAAGTCACCTATAGAACATGGCCACCAGCACAATGTCCCCCAAGCAATATGGCTGACTTGGAAGTCACCTATAGAACATGGCAACCAGCACAATGTCCCCCAAGCAATATGGCTGACTTGGAAGTCACCTATACAAGACAACCAGCACAATGTCCCCCATGCAATATGGCTGACTTGGAAGTCACCTATAGGACATGGCAACCAGCACAATGTCCCCCATGCAATATGGCTGACTTGGACGTCACCTATAGAACATGGCCACCAGCACAATGTCCCCCAAGCAATATGGCTGACTTGGACGTCACCTATACAACATGGCAACCAGCACAATGTCCCCCATGCAATATGGCTGACTTGGAAGTCACCTATACAATACAACCAGCACAATGTCAACCCTTGCAATATGGCTGACTTGGAAGTCACCTATACAATACAACCAGCACAATGTCCCAAATGCAATATGGCTGACTTGGAAGTCACCTATAGAACATGGCCACCAGCACAATGTCCCCCATGCAATATGGCTGACTTGGAAGTCACCTATACAACATGGCAACCAGCACAATGTCCCCCATGCAATATGGCTGACTTGGAAGTTACCTATACAATACAACCAGCACAATGTCCCCCAAGCAATATGGCTGACTTGGAAGTCACCTATACAAGACAACCAGCACAATGTCCCCCATGCAATATGGCTGACTTGGAAGTCAACTATACAATACAACCAGCACAATGTCCCCCATGCAATATGGCTGATTTGGAAGTCACCTAAACAACACAACCAGCACAATGTCCCCCATGCAATATGGCTGACTTGGAAGTCACCTATACAAGACAACCAGCACAATGTCCCAAATGCAATATGGCTGACTTGGAAGTCATCTATAGAACATGGCCACCAGCACAATGTCCCCCATGCAATATGGCTGACTTGGAAGTCAACTATACAACATGGCAACCAGCACAATTTCCCCCATGCAATATGGCTGACTTGGAAATCATCTATACAATACAACCAGCACAATGTCCCCCAAGCAATATGGCTGACTTGGAAGTCACCTATAGGACATGGCCACCAGCACAATGTCCCCCATGCAATATGGCTGACTTGGAAGTCACCTATACAATACAACCAGCACAATGTCCCCCATGCAATATGGCTGACTTGGAAGTCACCTATACAATACAACCAGCACAATGTCCCCCAAGCAATATGGCTGACTTGGAAGACACCTATAGAACATGGCCACCAGCACAATGTCCCCCAAGCAATATGGCTGACTTGGAAGTCACCTATACAACATGGCAACCAGCACAATGTCCCCCATGCAATATGGCTGACTTGGAAGTCACCTATACAATACAACCAGCACAATGTCCCCCAAGCAATATGGCTGACTTGGAAGTCACCTATACAAGACAACCAGCACAATGTCCCCCATGCAATATGGCTGACTTGGAAGTCAACTATACAATACAACCAGCACAATGTCCCCCATGCAATATGGCTGAATTGGAAGTCACCTATACAATACAACCATCACAATGTCCCCCAAGCAATATGGCTGACTTGGAAGTCACCTATACAAGACAACCTGCACAATGTCCCCCATGCAATATGGCTGACTTGGAAGTCACCTATAGGACATGGCCACCAGCACAATGTCCCCCATGCAATATGGCTGACTTGGAAGTCACCTATAGAACATGGCAACCAGCACAATGTCCCCCAAGCAATATGGCTGACTTGGAAGTCACCTATACAAGACAACAAGCACAATGTCCCCCATGCAATATGGCTGACTTGGAAGTCACCTATAGGACATGGCAACCAGCACAATGTCCCCCATGCAATATGGCTGACTTGGAAGTCACCTATAGAACATGGCCACCAGCACAATGTTCCCTAAGCAATATGGCTCACTTGGAAGTCACCTATACAATACAACCAGCACAATGTCCCCCATACAATATGGCTGACTTGGAAGTCACCTATACAATACAACCAGCACAATGTCCCAAATGCAATATGGCTGACTTGGAAGTCACCTATAGAACATGGCCACCAGCACAATGTCCCCCATGCAATATGGCTGACTTGGAAGTCACCTATAGAACATGGCAACCAGCACAATGTCCCCCAAGCAATATGGCTGACTTGGAAGTCACCTATACAAGACAACCAGCACATTTTCCCCCATGCAATATGGCTGACTTGGAAGTCACCTATAGGACATGGCAACCAGGACAATGTCCCCCATGCAATATGGCTGACTTGGAAGTCACCTATACAATACAACCAGCACAATGTCCCCCATGCAATATGGCTGACTTGGAAGTCACCTATAGAACATGGCCACCAGCACAATGTCCCCCATGCAATATGGCTGACTTGGAAGTCACCTATACAACATGGCAACCAGCACAATGTCCCCCAAGCAATATGGCTGACTTGGAAGTCACCTATAGAACATGGCCACCAGCACAATGTCCCCCAAGCAATATGGCTGACTTGGAAGTCACCTATAGAACATGGCAACCAGCACAATGTCCCCCAAGCAATATGGCTGACTTGGAAGTCACCTATACAAGACAACCAGCACAATGTCCCCCATGCAATATGGCTGACTTGGAAGTCACCTATAGGACATGGCAACCAGCACAATGTCCCCCATGCAATATGGCTGACTTGGACGTCACCTATAGAACATGGCCACCAGCACAATGTCCCCCAAGCAATATGGCTGACTTGGACGTCACCTATACAACATGGCAACCAGCACAATGTCCCCCATGCAATATGGCTGACTTGGAAGTCACCTATACAATACAACCAGCACAATGTCAACCCTTGCAATATGGCTGACTTGGAAGTCACCTATACAATACAACCAGCACAATGTCCCAAATGCAATATGGCTGACTTGGAAGTCACCTATAGAACATGGCCACCAGCACAATGTCCCCCATGCAATATGGCTGACTTGGAAGTCACCTATACAACATGGCAACCAGCACAATGTCCCCCATGCAATATGGCTGACTTGGAAGTTACCTATACAATACAACCAGCACAATGTCCCCCAAGCAATATGGCTGACTTGGAAGTCACCTATACAAGACAACCAGCACAATGTCCCCCATGCAATATGGCTGACTTGGAAGTCAACTATACAATACAACCAGCACAATGTCCCCCATGCAATATGGCTGATTTGGAAGTCACCTAAACAACACAACCAGCACAATGTCCCCCATGCAATATGGCTGACTTGGAAGTCACCTATACAAGACAACCAGCACAATGTCCCAAATGCAATATGGCTGACTTGGAAGTCATCTATAGAACATGGCCACCAGCACAATGTCCCCCATGCAATATGGCTGACTTGGAAGTCAACTATACAACATGGCAACCAGCACAATTTCCCCCATGCAATATGGCTGACTTGGAAATCATCTATACAATACAACCAGCACAATGTCCCCCAAGCAATATGGCTGACTTGGAAGTCACCTATAGGACATGGCCACCAGCACAATGTCCCCCATGCAATATGGCTGACTTGGAAGTCACCTATACAATACAACCAGCACAATGTCCCCCATGCAATATGGCTGACTTGGAAGTCACCTATACAATACAACCAGCACAATGTCCCCCAAGCAATATGGCTGACTTGGAAGACACCTATAGAACATGGCCACCAGCACAATGTCCCCCAAGCAATATGGCTGACTTGGAAGTCACCTATAGAACATGGCAACCAGCACAATGTCCCCCAAGCAATATGGCTGACTTGGAAGTCACCTATACAAGACAACCAGCACAATGTCCCCCATGCAATATGGCTGACTTGGAAGTCACCTATAGGACATGGCAACCAGCACAATGTCCCCCATGCAATATGGCTGACTTGGAAGTGACCTATAGAACATGGCCACCAGCACAATGTCCCCCAAGCAATATGGCTCACTTGGAAGTCACCTATACAATACAACCAGCACAATGTCCCCCATGCAATATGGCTGACTTGGAAGTCACCTATACAATACAACCAGCACAATGTCCCAAATGCAATATGGCTGAATTGGAAGTCACCTATAGAACATGGCCACCAGCACAATGTCCCCCATGCAATATGGCTGACTTGGAAGTCACCTATACAACATGGCAACCAGCACAATGTCCCCAATGCAATATGGCTGACTTGGAAGTCACCTATACAATACAACCAGCACAATGTCCCCCAAGCAATATGGCTGACTTGGAAGTCACCTATACAAGACAACCAGCACAATGTCCCCCATGCAATATGGCTGACTTGGAAGTCACCAATACAATACAACGAGCACAATGTCCCCCATGCAATATGGCTGACTTGGAAGTCACCTATACAAGACAACCAGCACAATGTCCCAAATGCAATATGGCTGACTTGGAAGTCACCTATAGAACATGGCCACCAGCACAATGTCCCCCATGCAATATGGCTGACTTGGAAGTCACCTATACAACATGGCAACCTGCACAATTTCCCCCATGCAATATGGCTGACTTGGAAGTCACCTATACAATACAACCAGCACAATGTCCCCCAATCAATATGGCTGACTTGGAAGTCACCTATACAAGACAACCAGCACAATGTCCCCCATGCAATATGGCTGACTTGGAAGTCACCTATAGGACATGGCCACCAGCACAATGTCCCCCATGCAATATGGCTGACTTGGAAGTCACCTATAGAACATGGCAACCAGCACAATGTCCCCCAAGCAATATGGCTGACTTGGAAGTCACCTATACAAGACAACCAGCACATTTTCCCCCATGCAATATGGCTGACTTGGAAGTCACCTATAGGACATGGCAACCAGCACAATGTCCCCCATGCAATATGGCTGACTTGGAAGTCACCTATACAATACAACCAGCACAATGTCCCCCATGCAATATGGCTGACTTGGAAGTCACCTATACAACATGGCAACCAGCACAATGTCCCCCATGCAATATGGCTGACTTGGAAGTCACCTATAGAACATGGCCACCAGCACAATGTCCCCCATGCAATATGGCTGACTTGGAAGTCACCTATACAACATGGCAACCAGCACAATGTCCCCCAAGCAATATGGCTGACTTGGAAGTCACCTATAGAACATGGCCACCAGCACAATGTCCCCCAAGCAATATGGCTGACTTGGAAGTCACCTATAGAACATGGCAACCAGCACAATGTCCCCCAAGCAATATGGCTGACTTGGAAGTCACCTATACAAGACAACCAGCACAATGTCCCCCATGCAATATGGCTGACTTGGAAGTCACCTATAGGACATGGCAACCAGCACAATGTCCCCCATGCAATATGGCTGACTTGGAAGTCACCTGTAGAACATGGCCACCAGCACAATGTCCCCCAAGCAATATGGCTGACTTGGAAGTCACCTATACAACATGACAACCAGCACAATGTCCCCCATGCAATATGGCTGACTTGGAAGTCACCTATACAATACAACCAGCACAATGTCAACCCTTGCAATATGGCTGACTTGGAAGTCACCTATACAATACAACAAGCACAATGTCCCAAATGCAATATGGCTGACTTGGAAGTCACCTATAGAACATGGCCACCAGCACAATGTCCCCCATGCAATATGGCTGACTTGGAAGTCACCTATACAACATGGCAACAGGCACAATGTCCCCCATGCAATATGGCTGACTTGGAAGTCACCTATACAATACAACCAGCACAATGTCCCCCAAGCAATATGGCTGACTTGGAAGTCAACTATACAATACAACCAGCACAATGTCCCCCATGCAATATGGATGATTTGGAAGTCACCTAAACAACACAACCAGCACAATGTCCCCCATGCAATATGGCTGACTTGGAAGTCACCTATACAAGACAACCAGCACAATGTCCCAAATGCAATATGGCTGACTTGGAAGTCATCTATAGAACATGGCCCCCAGCACAATGTCCCCCATGCAATATGGCTGACTTGGAAGTCAACTATACAACATGGCAACCAGCACAATTTCCCCCATGCAATATGGCTGACTTGGAAGTCATCTATACAATACAACCAGCACAATGTCCCCCAAGCAATATGGCTGACTTGGAAGTCACCTATACAAGACAACCAGCACAATGTCCCCCATGCAATATGGCTGACTTGGAAGTCACCTATAGGACATGGCCACCAGCACAATGTCCCCCATGCAATATGGCTGACTTGGAAGTCACCTATACAATACAACCAGCACAATGTCCCCCATGCAATATGGCTGACTTGGAAGTCACCTATACAACATGGCAACCAGCACAATGTCCCCCATGCAATATGGCTGACTTGGAAGTCACCTATAGAACATGGCCACCAGCACAATGTCCCCCATGCAATATGGCTGACTTGGAAGTCACCTATACAACATGGCAACCAGCACAATGTCCCCCATGCAATATGGCTGACTTGGAAGTCACCTATACAATACAACCAGCACAATGTCCCCCAAGCAATATGGCTGACTTGGAAGTCACCTATAGAACATGGCAACCAGCACAATGTCCCCCAAGCAATATGGCTGACTTGGAAGTCACCTATACAAGACAACCAGCACAATGTCCCCCATGCAATATGGCTGACTTGGAAGTCACCTATAGGACATGGCAACCAGCACAATGTCCCCCATGCAATATGGCTGATTGGAAGTCACCTGTAGAACATGGCCACCAGCACAATGTCCCCCAAGCAATATGGCTGACTTGGAAGTCACCTATACAACATGACAACCAGCACAATGTCCCCCATGCAATATGGCTGACTTGGAAGTCACCTATACAATACAACCAGCACAATGTCAACCCTTGCAATATGGCTGACTTGGAAGTCACCTATACAATACAACAAGCACAATGTCCCAAATGCAATATGGCTGACTTGGAAGTCACCTATAGAACATGGCCACCAGCACAATGTCCCCCATGCAATATGGCTGACTTGGAAGTCACCTATACAACATGGCAACCAGCACAATGTCCCCCATGCAATATGGCTGACTTGGAAGTCACCTATACAATACAACCAGCACAATGTCCCCCAAGCAATATGGCTGACTTGGAAGTCACCTATACAAGACAACCAGCACAATGTCCCCCATGCAATATGGCTGACTTGGAAGTCAACTATACAATACAACCAGCACAATGTCGCCCATGCAATATGGCTGATTTGGAAGTCACCTAAACAACACAACCAGCACAATGTCCCCCATGCAATATGGCTGACTTGGAAGTCACCTATACAAGACAACCAGCACAATGTCCCAAATGCAATATGGCTGACTTGGAAGTCATCTATAGAACATGGCCCCCAGCACAATGTCCCCCATGCAATATGGCTGACTTGGAAGTCAACTATACAACATGGCAACCAGCACAATTTCCCCCATGCAATATGGCTGACTTGGAAGTCATCTATACAATACAACCAGCACAATGTCCCCCAAGCAATATGGCTGACTTGGAAGTCACCTATACAAGACAACCAGCACAATGTCCCCCATGCAATATGGCTGACTTGGAAGTCACATATAGGACATGGCCACCAGCACAATGTCCCCCATGCAATATGGCTGACTTGGAAGTCACCTATACAATACAACCAGCACAATGTCCCCCATGCAATATGGCTGACTTGGAAGTCACCTATACAATACAACCAGCACAATGTCCCAAATGCAATATGGCTTAATTGGAAGTCACCTATAGAACATGGCCACCAGCACAATGTCCCCCATGCAATATGGCTGACTTGGAAGTCACCTATACAACATGGCAACCAGCACAATGTCCCCCATGCAATATGGCTGACTTGGAAGTCACCTATACAATACAACCAGCACAATGTCCCCCATGCAATATGGCTGATTTGGAAGTCACCTATACAACACAACCAGCACAATGTCCCCCATGCAATATGGCTGACTTGGAAGTCACCTATACATGACAACCAGCACAATGTCCCAAATGCAATATGGCTGACTTGGAAGTCACCTATAGAACATGGCCACCAGCACAATGTTCCCCATGCAATATGGCTGACTTGGAAGTCACCTATACAACATGGCAACCTGCACAATTTCCCCCATGCAATATGGCTGACTTGGAAGTCACCTATACAATACAACCAGCACAATGTCCCCCAATCAATATGGCTGACTTGGAAGTCACCTATACAAGACAACCAGCACAATGTCCCCCATGCAATATGGCTGACTTGGAAGTCACCTATAGGACATGGCCACCAGCACAATGTCCCCCATGCAATATGACTGACTTGGAAGTCACCTATACAATACAACCAGCACAATGTCCCCCATGCAATATGGCTGACTTGGAAGTCACCTATACAATACAACCAGCACAATGTCCCCCAAGCAATATGGCTGACTAGGAAGTCACCTATAGAACATGGCCACCAGCACAATGTCCCCCATGCAATATGGCTGACTTGGAAGTCACCTATACAACATGGCAACCAGCACAATGTCCCCCATGCAATATGGCTGACTTGGAAGTCACCTATACAATACAACCAGCACAATGTCCCCCATGCAATATGGCTGATTTGGAAGTCACCTATACAACACAACCAGCACAATGTCCCCCATGCAATATGGCTGACTTGGAAGTCACCTATACATGACAACCAGCACAATGTCCCAAATGCAATATGGCTGACTTGGAAGTCACCTATAGAACATGGCCACCAGCACAATGTCCCCCATGCAATATGGCTGACTTGGAAGTCACCTATACAACATGGCAACCTGCACAATTTCCCCCATGCAATATGGCTGACTTGGAAGTCACCTATACAATACAACCAGCACAATGTCCCCCAATCAATATGGCTGACTTGGAAGTCACCTATACAAGACAACCAGCACAATGTCCCCCATGCTATATGGCTGACTTGGAAGTCACCTATAGGACATGGCCACCAGCACAATGTCCCCCATGCAATATGGCTGACTTGGAAGTCACCTATACAATACAACCAGCACAATGTCCCCCATGCAATATGGCTGACTTGGAAGTCACCTATACAACACAACCAGCACAATGTCCCCCATGCAATATGGCTGACTTGGAAGTCACCTATACATGACAACCAGCACAATGTCCCAAATGCAATATGGCTGACTTGGAAGTCACCTATAGAACATGGCCACCAGCACAATGTCCCCCATGCAATATGGCTGACTTGGAAGTCACCTATACAACATGGCAACCTGCACAATTTCCTCCATGCAATATGGCTGACTTGGAAGTCACCTATACAATACAACCAGCACAATGTCCCCCAATCAATATGGCTGACTTGGAAGTCACCTATACAAGACAACCAGCACAATGTCCCCCATGCAATATGGCTGACTTGGAAGTCACCTATAGGACATGGCCACCAGCACAATGTCCCCCATGCAATATGGCTGACTTGGAAGTCACCTATAGAACATGGCAACCAGCACAATGTCCCCCAAGCAATATGGCTGACTTGGAAGTCACCTATACAAGACAACCAGCACATTTTTCCCCATGCAATATGGCTGACTTGGAAGTCACCTATAGGACATGGCAACCAGCACAATGTCCCCCATGCAATATGGCTGACTTGGAAGTCACCTATACAATACAACCAGCACAATGTCCCCCATGCAATATGGCTGACTTGGAAGTCACCTATACAACATGGCAACCAGCACAATGTCCCCCATGCAATATGGCTGACTTGGAAGTCACCTATAGAACATGGCCACCAGCACAATGTCCCCCATGCAATATGGCTGACTTGGAAGTCACCTATACAACATGGCAACCAGCACAATGTCCCCCAAGCAATATGGCTGACTTGGAAGTCACCTATAGAACATGGCCACCAGCACAATGTCCCCCAAGCAATATGGCTGACTTGGAAGTCACCTATAGAACATGGCAACCAGCACAATGTCCCCCAAGCAATATGGCTGACTTGGAAGTCACCTATACAAGACAACCAGCACAATGTCCCCCATGCAATATGGCTGACTTGGAAGTCACCTATAGGACATGGCAACCAGCACAATGTCCCCCATGCAATATGGCTGACTTGGAAGTCACCTGTAGAACATGGCCACCAGCACAATGTCCCCCAAGCAATATGGCTGACTTGGAAGTCACCTATACAACATGACAACCAGCACAATGTCCCCCATGCAATATGGCTGACTTGGAAGTCACCTATACAATACAACCAGCACAATGTCAACCCTTGCAATATGGCTGACTTGGAAGTCACCTAAACAATACAACAAGCACAATGTCCCAAATGCAATATGGCTGACTTGGAAGTCACCTATAGAACATGGCCACCAGCACAATGTCCCCCATGCAATATGGCTGACTTGGAAGTCACCTATACAACATGGCAACAGGCACAATGTCCCCCATGCAATATGGCTGACTTGGAAGTCACCTATACAATACAACCAGCACAATGTCCCCCAAGCAATATGGCTGACTTGGAAGTCACCTATACAAGACAACCAGCACAATGTCCCCCATGCAATATGGCTGACTTGGAAGTCAACTATACAATACAACCAGCACAATGTCCCCCATGCAATATGGATGATTTGGAAGTCACCTAAACAACACAACCAGCACAATGTCCCCCATGCAATATGGCTGACTTGGAAGTCACCTATACAAGACAACCAGCACAATGTCCCAAATGCAATATGGCTGACTTGGAAGTCATCTATAGAACATGGCCCCCAGCACAATGTCCCCCATGCAAAATGGCTGACTTGGAAGTCAACTATACAACATGGCAACCAGCACAATTTCCCCCATGCAATATGGCTGACTTGGAAGTCATCTATACAATACAACCAGCACAATGTCCCCCAAGCAATATGGCTGACTTGGAAGTCACCTATACAAGACAACCAGCACAATGTCCCCCATGCAATATGGCTGACTTGGAAGTCACCTATAGGACATGGCCACCAGCACAATGTCCCCCATGCAATATGGCTGACTTGGAAGTCACCTATACAATACAACCAGGACAATGTCCCCCATGCAATATGGCTGACTTGGAAGTCACCTATACAACATGGCAACCAGCACAATGTCCCCCAAGCAATATGGCTGACTTGGAAGTCACCTATAGAACATGGCCACCAGCACAATGTCCCCCAAGCAATATGGCTGACTTGGAAGTCACCTATAGAACATGGCAACCAGCACAATGTCCCCCAAGCAATATGGCTGACTTGGAAGTCACCTATACAAGACAACCAGCACAATGTCCCCCATGCAATATGGCTGACTTGGAAGTCACCTATAGGACATGGCAACCAGCACAATGTCCCCCATGCAATATGGCTGACTTGGAAGTCACCTGTAGAACATGGCCACCAGCACAATGTCCCCCAAGCAATATGGCTGACTTGGAAGTCACCTATACAACATGACAACCAGCACAATGTCCCCCATGCAATATGGCTGACTTGGAAGTCACCTATACAATACAACCAGCACAATGTCAACCCTTGCAATATGGCTGACTTGGAAGTCACCTAAACAATACAACAAGCACAATGTCCCAAATGCAATATGGCTGACTTGGAAGTCACCTATAGAACATGGCCACCAGCACAATGTCCCCCATGCAATATGGCTGACTTGGAAGTCACCTATACAACATGGCAACAGGCACAATGTCCCCCATGCAATATGGCTGACTTGGAAGTCACCTATACAATACAACCAGCACAATGTCCCCCAAGCAATATGGCTGACTTGGAAGTCACCTATACAACATGACAACCAGCACAATGTCCCCCATGCAATATGGCTGACTTGGAAGTCACCTATACAATACAACCAGCACAATGTCAACCCTTGCAATATGGCTGACTTGGAAGTCACCTATACAATACAACAAGCACAATGTCCCAAATGCAATATGGCTGACTTGGAAGTCACCTATAGAACATGGCCACCAGCACAATGTCCCCCATGCAATATGGCTGACTTGGAAGTCACCTATACAACATGGCAACCAGCACAATGTCCCCCATGCAATATGGCTGACTTGGAAGTCACCTATACAATACAACCAGCACAATGTCCCCCAAGCAATATGGCTGACTTGGAAGTCACCTATACAAGACAACCAGCACAATGTCCCCCATGCAATATGGCTGACTTGGAAGTCAACTATACAATACAACCAGCACAATGTCGCCCATGCAATATGGCTGATTTGGAAGTCACCTAAACAACACAACCAGCACAATGTCCCCCATGCAATATGGCTGACTTGGAAGTCACCTATACAAGACAACCAGCACAATGTCCCAAATGCAATATGGCTGACTTGGAAGTCATCTATAGAACATGGCCCCCAGCACAATGTCCCCCATGCAATATGGCTGACTTGGAAGTCAACTATACAACATGGCAACCAGCACAATTTCCCCCATGCAATATGGCTGACTTGGAAGTCATCTATACAATACAACCAGCACAATGTCCCCCAAGCAATATGGCTGACTTGGAAGTCACCTATACAAGACAACCAGCACAATGTCCCCCATGCAATATGGCTGACTTGGAAGTCACATATAGGACATGGCCACCAGCACAATGTCCCCCATGCAATATGGCTGACTTGGAAGTCACCTATACAATACAACCAGCACAATGTCCCCCATGCAATATGGCTGACTTGGAAGTCACCTATACAATACAACCAGCACAATGTCCCAAATGCAATATGGCTTAATTGGAAGTCACCTATAGAACATGGCCACCAGCACAATGTCCCCCATGCAATATGGCTGACTTGGAAGTCACCTATACAACATGGCAACCAGCACAATGTCCCCCATGCAATATGGCTGACTTGGAAGTCACCTATACAATACAACCAGCACAATGTCCCCCATGCAATATGGCTGATTTGGAAGTCACCTATACAACACAACCAGCACAATGTCCCCCATGCAATATGGCTGACTTGGAAGTCACCTATACATGACAACCAGCACAATGTCCCAAATGCAATATGGCTGACTTGGAAGTCACCTATAGAACATGGCCACCAGCACAATGTTCCCCATGCAATATGGCTGACTTGGAAGTCACCTATACAACATGGCAACCTGCACAATTTCCCCCATGCAATATGGCTGACTTGGAAGTCACCTATACAATACAACCAGCACAATGTCCCCCAATCAATATGGCTGACTTGGAAGTCACCTATACAAGACAACCAGCACAATGTCCCCCATGCAATATGGCTGACTTGGAAGTCACCTATAGGACATGGCCACCAGCACAATGTCCCCCATGCAATATGACTGACGTGGAAGTCACCTATACAATACAACCAGCACAATGTCCCCCATGCAATATGGCTGACTTGGAAGTCACCTATACAATACAACCAGCACAATGTCCCCCAAGCAATATGGCTGACTAGGAAGTCACCTATAGAACATGGCCACCAGCACAATGTCCCCCATGCAATATGGCTGACTTGGAAGTCACCTATACAACATGGCAACCAGCACAATGTCCCCCATGCAATATGGCTGACTTGGAAGTCACCTATACAATACAACCAGCACAATGTCCCCCATGCAATATGGCTGATTTGGAAGTCACCTATACAACACAACCAGCACAATGTCCCCCATGCAATATGGCTGACTTGGAAGTCACCTATACATGACAACCAGCACAATGTCCCAAATGCAATATGGCTGACTTGGAAGTCACCTATAGAACATGGCCACCAGCACAATGTCCCCCATGCAATATGGCTGACTTGGAAGTCACCTATACAACATGGCAACCTGCACAATTTCCCCCATGCAATATGGCTGACTTGGAAGTCACCTATACAATACAACCAGCACAATGTCCCCCAATCAATATGGCTGACTTGGAAGTCACCTATACAAGACAACCAGCACAATGTCCCCCATGCTATATGGCTGACTTGGAAGTCACCTATAGGACATGGCCACCAGCACAATGTCCCCCATGCAATATGGCTGACTTGGAAGTCACCTATACAATACAACCAGCACAATGTCCCCCATGCAATATGGCTGACTTGGAAGTCACCTATACAACACAACCAGCACAATGTCCCCCATGCAATATGGCTGACTTGGAAGTCACCTATACATGACAACCAGCACAATGTCCCAAATGCAATATGGCTGACTTGGAAGTCACCTATAGAACATGGCCACCAGCACAATGTCCCCCATGCAATATGGCTGACTTGGAAGTCACCTATACAACATGGCAACCTGCACAATTTCCTCCATGCAATATGGCTGACTTGGAAGTCACCTATACAATACAACCAGCACAATGTCCCCCAATCAATATGGCTGACTTGGAAGTCACCTATACAAGACAACCAGCACAATGTCCCCCATGCAATATGGCTGACTTGGAAGTCACCTATAGGACATGGCCACCAGCACAATGTCCCCCATGCAATATGGCTGACTTGGAAGTCACCTATAGAACATGGCAACCAGCACAATGTCCCCCAAGCAATATGGCTGACTTGGAAGTCACCTATACAAGACAACCAGCACATTTTTCCCCATGCAATATGGCTGACTTGGAAGTCACCTATAGGACATGGCAACCAGCACAATGTCCCCCATGCAATATGGCTGACTTGGAAGTCACCTATACAATACAACCAGCACAATGTCCCCCATGCAATATGGCTGACTTGGAAGTCACCTATACAACATGGCAACCAGCACAATGTCCCCCATGCAATATGGCTGACTTGGAAGTCACCTATAGAACATGGCCACCAGCACAATGTCCCCCATGCAATATGGCTGACTTGGAAGTCACCTATACAACATGGCAACCAGCACAATGTCCCCCAAGCAATATGGCTGACTTGGAAGTCACCTATAGAACATGGCCACCAGCACAATGTCCCCCAAGCAATATGGCTGACTTGGAAGTCACCTATAGAACATGGCAACCAGCACAATGTCCCCCAAGCAATATGGCTGACTTGGAAGTCACCTATACAAGACAACCAGCACAATGTCCCCCATGCAATATGGCTGACTTGGAAGTCACCTATAGGACATGGCAACCAGCACAATGTCCCCCATGCAATATGGCTGACTTGGAAGTCACCTGTAGAACATGGCCACCAGCACAATGTCCCCCAAGCAATATGGCTGACTTGGAAGTCACCTATACAACATGACAACCAGCACAATGTCCCCCATGCAATATGGCTGACTTGGAAGTCACCTATACAATACAACCAGCACAATGTCAACCCTTGCAATATGGCTGACTTGGAAGTCACCTAAACAATACAACAAGCACAATGTCCCAAATGCAATATGGCTGACTTGGAAGTCACCTATAGAACATGGCCACCAGCACAATGTCCCCCATGCAATATGGCTGACTTGGAAGTCACCTATACAACATGGCAACAGGCACAATGTCCCCCATGCAATATGGCTGACTTGGAAGTCACCTATACAATACAACCAGCACAATGTCCCCCAAGCAATATGGCTGACTTGGAAGTCACCTATACAAGACAACCAGCACAATGTCCCCCATGCAATATGGCTGACTTGGAAGTCAACTATACAATACAACCAGCACAATGTCCCCCATGCAATATGGATGATTTGGAAGTCACCTAAACAACACAACCAGCACAATGTCCCCCATGCAATATGGCTGACTTGGAAGTCACCTATACAAGACAACCAGCACAATGTCCCAAATGCAATATGGCTGACTTGGAAGTCATCTATAGAACATGGCCCCCATCACAATGTCCCCCATGCAAAATGGCTGACTTGGAAGTCAACTATACAACATGGCAACCAGCACAATTTCCCCCATGCAATATGGCTGACTTGGAAGTCATCTATACAATACAACCAGCACAATGTCCCCCAAGCAATATGGCTGACTTGGAAGTCACCTATACAAGACAACCAGCACAATGTCCCCCATGCAATATGGCTGACTTGGAAGTCACCTATAGGACATGGCCACCAGCACAATGTCCCCCATGCAATATGGCTGACTTGGAAGTCACCTATACAATACAACCAGGACAATGTCCCCCATGCAATATGGCTGACTTGGAAGTCACCTATACAACATGGCAACCAGCACAATGTCCCCCAAGCAATATGGCTGACTTGGAAGTCACCTATAGAACATGGCCACCAGCACAATGTCCCCCAAGCAATATGGCTGACTTGGAAGTCACCTATAGAACATGGCAACCAGCACAATGTCCCCCAAGCAATATGGCTGACTTGGAAGTCACCTATACAAGACAACCAGCACAATGTCCCCCATGCAATATGGCTGACTTGGAAGTCACCTATAGGACATGGCAACCAGCACAATGTCCCCCATGCAATATGGCTGACTTGGAAGTCACCTGTAGAACATGGCCACCAGCACAATGTCCCCCAAGCAATATGGCTGACTTGGAAGTCACCTATACAACATGACAACCAGCACAATGTCCCCCATGCAATATGGCTGACTTGGAAGTCACCTATACAATACAACCAGCACAATGTCAACCCTTGCAATATGGCTGACTTGGAAGTCACCTAAACAATACAACAAGCACAATGTCCCAAATGCAATATGGCTGACTTGGAAGTCACCTATAGAACATGGCCACCAGCACAATGTCCCCCATGCAATATGGCTGACTTGGAAGTCACCTATACAACATGGCAACAGGCACAATGTCCCCCATGCAATATGGCTGACTTGGAAGTCACCTATACAATACAACCAGCACAATGTCCCCCAAGCAATATGGCTGACTTGGAAGTCACCTATACAAGACAACCAGCACAATGTCCCCCATGCAATATGGCTGACTTGGAAGTCAACTATACAATACAACCAGCACAATGTCCCCCATGCAATATGGATGATTTGGAAGTCACCTAAACAACACAACCAGCACAATGTCCCCCATGCAATATGGCTGACTTGGAAGTCACCTATACAAGACAACCAGCACAATGTCCCAAATGCAATATGGCTGACTTGGAAGTCATCTATAGAACATGGCCCCCAGCACAATGTCCCCCATGCAAAATGGCTGACTTGGAAGTCAACTATACAACATGGCAACCAGCACAATTTCCCCCATGCAATATGGCTGACTTGGAAGTCATCTATACAATACAACCAGCACAATGTCCCCCAAGCAATATGGCTGACTTGGAAGTCACCTATACAAGACAACCAGCACAATGTCCCCCATGCAATATGGCTGACTTGGAAGTCACCTATAGGACATGGCCACCAGCACAATGTCCCCCATGCAATATGGCTGACTTGGAAGTCACCTATACAATACAACCAGGACAATGTCCCCCATGCAATATGGCTGACTTGGAAGTCACCTATACAACATGGCAACCAGCACAATGTCCCCCATGCAATATGGCTGACTTGGAAGTCACCTATAGAACATGGCCACCAGCACAATGTCCCCCATGCAATATGGCTGACTTGGAAGTCACCTATACAACATGGCAACCAGCACAATGTCCCCCATGCAATATGGCTGACTTGGAAGTCACCTATACAATACAACCAGCACAATGTCCCCCAAGCAATATGGCTGACTTGGAAGTCACCTATAGAACATGGCAACCAGCACAATGTCCCCCAAGCAATATGGCTGACTTGGAAGTCACCTATACAAGACAACCAGCACAATGTCCCCCATGCAATATGGCTGACTTGGAAGTCACCTATGGGACATGGCAAGCAGCACAATGTCCCCCATGCAATATGGCTGATTGGAAGTCACCTGTAGAACATGGCCACCAGCACAATGTCCCCCAAGCAATATGGCTGACTTGGAAGTCACCTATACAACATGACAACCAGCACAATGTCCCCCATGCAATATGGCTGACTTGGAAGTCACCTATACAATACAACCAGCACAATGTCAACCCTTGCAATATGGCTGACTTGGAAGTCACCTATACAATACAACAAGCACAATGTCCCAAATGCAATATGGCTGACTTGGAAGTCACCTATAGAACATGGCCACCAGCACAATGTCCCCCATGCAATATGGCTGACTTGGAAGTCACCTATACAACATGGCAACCAGCACAATGTCCCCCATGCAATATGGCTGACTTGGAAGTCAACTATACAATACAACCAGCACAATGTCCCCCAAGCAATATGGCTGACTTGGAAGTCACCTTTACAAGACAACCAGCACAATGTCCCCCATGCAATATGGCTGACTTGGAAGTCAACTATACAATACAACCAGCACAATGTCGCCCATGCAATATGGCTGATTTGGAAGTCACCTAAACAACACAACCAGCACAATGTCCCCCATGCAATATGGCTGACTTGGAAGTCACCTATACAAGACAACCAGCACAATGTCCCAAATGCAATATGGCTGACTTGGAAGTCATCTATAGAACATGGCCCCCAGCACAATGTCCCCCATGCAATATGGCTGACTTGGAAGTCAACTATACAACATGGCAACCAGCACAATTTCCCCCATGCAATATGGCTGACTTGGAAGTCATCTATACAATACAACCAGCACAATGTCCCCC
Organism: Petromyzon marinus; assembly: GCF_048934315.1. Taxonomy (NCBI): domain Eukaryota; kingdom Metazoa; phylum Chordata; class Hyperoartia; order Petromyzontiformes; family Petromyzontidae; genus Petromyzon; species Petromyzon marinus. The sequence continues at coordinate 259,313 of NW_027422684.1, read as the reverse complement.
AAGCAATATGGCTGACTTGGAAGTCACCTATACAAGACAACCAGCACAATGTCCCCCATGCAATATGGCTGACTTGGAAGTCACATATAGGACATGGCCACCAGCACAATGTCCCCCATGCAATATGGCTGACTTGGAAGTCACCTATACAATACAACCAGCACAATGTCCCCCATGCAATATGGCTGACTTGGAAGTCACCTATACAATACAACCAGCACAATGTCCCAAATGCAATATGGCTGAATTGGAAGTCACCTATAGAACATGGCCACCAGCACAATGTCCCCCATGCAATATGGCTGACTTGGAAGTCACCTATACAACATGGCAACCAGCACAATGTCCCCCATGCAATATGGCTGACTTGGAAGTCACCTATACAATACAACCAGCACAATGTCCCCCATGCAATATGGCTGATTTGGAAGTCACCTATACAACACAACCAGCACAATGTCCCCCATGCAATATGGCTGACTTGGAAGTCACCTATACATGACAACCAGCACAATGTCCCAAATGCAATATGGCTGACTTGGAAGTCACCTATAGAACATGGCCACCAGCACAATGTCCCCCATGCAATATGGCTGACTTGGAAGTCACCTATACAACATGGCAACCTGCACAATTTCCCCCATGCAATATGGCTGACTTGGAAGTCACCTATACAATACAACCAGCACAATGTCCCCCAATCAATATGGCTGACTTGGAAGTCACCTATACAAGACAACCAGCACAATGTCCCCCATGCAATATGGCTGACTTGGAAGTCACCTATAGGACATGGCCACCAGCACAATGTCCCCCATGCAATATGGCTGACTTGGAAGTCACCTATACAATACAACCAGCACAATGTCCCCCATGCAATATGGCTGACTTGGAAGTCACCTATACAATACAACCAGCACAATGTCCCCCAAGCAATATGGCTGACTAGGAAGTCACCTATAGAACATGGCCACCAGCACAATGTCCCCCAAGCAATATGGCTGACTTGGAAGTCACCTATAGAACATGGCAACCAGCTCAATGTCCCCCAAGCAATATGGCTGACTTGGAAGTCACCTATACAAGACAACCAGCACAATGTCCCCCATGCAATATGGCTGACTTGGAAGTCACCTATAGGACATGGCCACCAGCACAATGTCCCCCATGCAATATGGCTGACTTGGAAGTCACCTATACAATACAACCAGCACAATGTCCCCCATGCAATATGGCTGACTTGGAAGTCACCTATACAATACAACCAGCACAATGTCCCCCAAGCAATATGGCTGACTTGGAAGTCACCTATAGAACATGGCCGCCAGCACAATGTCCCCCAAGCAATATGGCTGACTTGGAAGTCACCTATAGAACATGGAAACCAGCACAATGTCCCCCAAGCAATATGGCTGACTTGGAAGTCACCTATACAAGACAACCAGCACAATGTCCCCCATGCAATATGGCTGACTTGGAAGTCACCTATAGGACATGGCAACCAGCACAATGTCCCCCATGCAATATGGCTGACTTGGAAGTGACCTATAGAACATGGCCACCAGCACAATGTCCCCCAAGCAATATGGCTCACTTGGAAGTCACCTATACAATACAACCAGCACAATGTCCCCCATGCAATATGGCTGACTTGGAAGTCACCTATACAATACAACCAGCACAATGTCCCCCATGCAATATGGCTGACTTGGAAGTCACCTATACAATACAACCAGCACAATGTCCCCCAAGCAATATGGCTGACTAGGAAGTCACCTATAGAACATGGCCACCAGCACAATGTCCCCCAAGCAATATGGCTGACTTGGAAGTCACCTATAGAACCTGGCAACCAGCTCAATGTCCCCCAAGCAATATGGCTGACTTGGAATTCACCTATACAAGACAACCAGCACAATGTCCCCCATGCAAAATGGCTGACTTGGAAGTCACCTATAGGACATGGCCACCAGCACAATGTCCCCCATGCAATATGGCTGACTTGGAAGTCACCTATACAATACAACCAGCACAATGTCCCCCATGCAATATGGCTGACTTGGAAGTCACCTATACAATACAACCAGCACAATGTCCCCCAAGCAATATGGCTGACTTGGAAGTCACCTATAGAACATGGCCACCAGCACAATGTCCCCCAAGCAATATGGCTGACTTGGAAGTCACCTATAGAACATGGCAACCAGCACAATGTCCCCCAAGCAATATGGCTGACTTGGAAGTCACCTATACAAGACAACCAGCACAATGTCCCCCATGCAATATGGCTGACTTGGAAGTCACCTATAGGACATGGCAACCAGCACAATGTCCCCCATGCAATATGGCTGACTTGGAAGTGACCAATAGAACATGGCCACCAGCACAATGTCCCCCAAGCAATATGGCTCACTTGGAAGTCACCTATACAATACAACCAGCACAATGTCCCCCATGCAATATGGCTGACTTGGAAGTCACCTATACAATACAACCAGCACAATGTCCCAAATGCAATATGGCTGAATTGGAAGTCACCTATAGAACATGGCCACCAGCACAATGTCCCCCATGCAATATGGCTGACTTGGAAGTCACCTATACAACATGGCAACCAGCACAATGTCCCCCATGCAATATGGCTGACTTGGAAGTCACCTATACAATACAACCAGCACAATGTCCCCCAAGCAATATGGCTGACTTGGAAGTCACCTATACAAGACAACCAGCACAATGTCCCCCATGCAATATGGCTGACTTGGAAGTCAACTATACAATACAACCAGCACAATGTCCCCCATGCAATATGGCTGATTTGGAAGTCACCTAAACAACACAACCAGCACAATGTCCCCCATGAAATATGGCTGACTTGGAAGTCACCTATACAAGACAACCAGCACAATGTCCCAAATGCAATATGGCTGACTTGGAAGTCATCTATAGAACATGGCCACCAGCACAATGTCCCCCATGCAATATGGCTGACTTGGAAGTCAACTATACAACATTGCAACCAGCACAATTTCCCCCATGCAATATGGCTGACTTGGAAATCATCTATACAATACAACCAGCACAATGTCCCCCAAGCAATATGGCTGACTTGGAAGTCACCTATACAAGACAACCAGCACAATGTCCCCCATGCAATATGGCTGACTTGGAAGTCACCTATAGGACATGGCCACCAGCACAATGTCCCCCATGCAATATGGCTGACTTGGAAGTCACCTATACAATACAACCAGCACAATGTCCCCCATGCAATATGGCTGACTTGGAAGTCACATATACAATACAACCAGCACAATGTCCCCCAAGCAATATGGCTGACTTGGAAGTCACCTATAGAACATGGCCACCAGCACAATGTCCCCCAAGCAATATGGCTGACTTGGAAGTCACCTATAGAACATGGCAACCAGCACAATGTCCCCCAAGCAATATGGCTGACTTGGAAGTCACCTATACAAGACAACCAGCACAATGTCCCCCATGCAATATGGCTGACTTGGAAGTCACCTATAGGACATGGCAACCAGCACAATGTCCCCCATGCAATATGGCTGACTTGGAAGTGACCTATAGAACATGGCCACCAGCACAATGTCCCCCAAGCAATATGGCTCACTTGGAAGTCACCTATACAATACAACCAGCACAATGTCCCCCATGCAATATGGCTGACTTGGAAGTCACCTATACAATACAACCAGCACAATGTCCCAAATGCAATATGGCTGAATTGGAAGTCACCTATAGAACATGGCCACCAGCACAATGTCCCCCATGCAATATGGCTGACTTGGAAGTCACCTATACAACATGGCAACCAGCACAATGTCCCCAATGCAATATGGCTGACTTGGAAGTCACCTATACAATACAACCAGCACAATGTCCCCCAAGCAATATGGCTGACTTGGAAGTCACCTATACAAGACAACCAGCACAATGTCCCCCATGCAATATGGCTGACTTGGAAGTCACCTATACAATACAACGAGCACAATGTCCCCCATGCAATATGGCTGATTTGGAAGTCACCTATACAACACAACCAGCACAATGTCCCCCATGCAATATGGCTGACTTGGAAGTCACCTATACAAGACAACCAGCACAATGTCCCAAATGCAATATGGCTGACTTGGAAGTCACCTATAGAACATGGCCACCAGCACAATGTCCCCCATGCAATATGGCTGACTTGGAAGTCACCTATACAACATGGCAACCTGCACAATTTCCCCCATGCAATATGGCTGACTTGGAAGTCACCTATACAATACAACCAGCACAATGTCCCCCAATCAATATGGCTGACTTGGAAGTCACCTATACAAGACAACCAGCACAATGTCCCCCATGCAATATGGCTGACTTGGAAGTCGCCTATAGGACATGGACACCAGCACAATGTCCCCCATGCAATATGGCTGACTTGGAAGTCACCTATAGAACATGGCAACCAGCACAATGTCCCCCAAGCAATATGGCTGACTTGGAAGTCACCTATACAAGACAACCAGCACATTTTCCCCCATGCAATATGGCTGACTTGGAAGTCACCTATAGGACATGGCAACCAGCACAATGTCCCCCATGCAATATGGCTGACTTGGAAGTCACCTATACAATACAACCAGCACAATGTCCCCCATGCAATATGGCTGACTTGGAAGTCACCTATACAACATGGCAACCAGCATAATGTCCCCCATGCAATATGGCTGACTTGGAAGTCACCTATAGAACATGGCCACCAGCACAATGTCCCCCATGCAACATGGCTGACTTGGAAGTCACCTATACAACATGGCAACCAGCACAATGTCCCCCAAGCAATATGGCTGACTTGGAAGTCACCTATAGAACATGGCCACCAGCACAATGTCCCCCAAGCAATATGGCTGACTTGGAAGTCACCTATAGAACATGGCAACCAGCACAATGTCCCCCAAGCAATATGGCTGACTTGGAAGTCACCTATACAAGACAACCAGCACAATGTCCCCCATGCAATATGGCTGACTTGGAAGTCACCTATAGGACATGGCAACCAGCACAATGTCCCCCATGCAATATGGCTGACTTGGAAGTCACCTGTAGAACATGGCCACCAGCACAATGTCCCCCAAGCAATATGGCTGACTTGGAAGTCACCTATACAACATGACAACCAGCACAATGTCCCCCATGCAATATGGCTGACTTGGAAGTCACCTATACAATACAACCAGCACAATGTCAACCCTTGCAATATGGCTGACTTGGAAGTCACCTATACAATACAACAAGCACAATGTCCCAAATGCAATATGGCTGACTTAGAAGTCACCTATAGAACATGGCCACCAGCACAATGTCCCCCAAGCAATATGGCTGACTTGGAAGTCACCTATACAACATGACAACCAGCACAATGTCCCCCATGCAATATGGCTGACTTGGAAGTCACCTATACAATACAACCAGCACAATGTCAACCCTTGCAATATGGCTGACTTGGAAGTCACCTATACAATACAACCAGCACAATGTCCCCCAAGCAATATGGCTGACTTGGAAGTCACCTATACAAGACAACCAGCACAATGTCACCCATGCAATATGGCTGACTTGGAAGTCAACTATACAATACAACCAGCACAATGTCCCCCATGCAATATGGCTGAATTGGAAGTCACCTATACAATACAACCAGCACAATGTCCCCCAAGCAATATGGCTGACTTGGAAGTCACCTATACAAGACAACCAGCACAATGTCCCCCATGCAATATGGCTGACTTGGAAGTCACCTATAGGACATGGCCACCAGCACAATGTCCCCCATGCAATATGGCTGACTTGGAAGTCACCTATAGAACATGTCAACCAGCACAATGTTCCCTAAGCAATATGGCTCACTTGGAAGTCACCTATACAATACAACCAGCACAATGTCCCCCATACAATATGGCTGACTTGGAAGTCACCTATACAATACAACCAGCACAATGTCCCAAATGCAATATGGCTGACTTGGAAGTCACCTATAGAACATGGCCACCAGCACAATGTCCCCCATGCAATATGGCTGACTTGGAAGTCACCTATAGAACATGGCAACCAGCACAATGTCCCCCAAGCAATATGGCTGACTTGGAAGTCACCTATACAATACAACCAGCACAATGTCCCCCAAGCAATATGGCTGACTTGGAAGTCACCTATACAAGACAACCAGCACAATGTCCCCCATGAAATATGGCTGACTTGGAAGTCAACTATACAATACAACCAGCACAATGTCCCCCATGCAATATGGATGATTTGGAAGTCACCTAAACAACACAACCAGCACAATGTCCCCCATGCAATATGGCTGACTTGGAAGTCACCTATACAACATGGCAACCAGCACAATGTCCCCCAAGCAATATGGCTGACTTGGAAGTCACCTATAGAACATGGCCACGAGCACAATGTCCCCCAAGCAATATGGCTGACTTGGAAGTCACCTATAGAACATGGCAACCAGCACAATGTCCCCCAAGCAATATGGCTGACTTGGAAGTCACCTATACAAGACAACCAGCACAATGTCCCCCATGCAATATGGCTGACTTGGAAGTCACCTATAGGACATGGCAACCAGCACAATGTCCCCCATGCAATATGGCTGACTTGGACGTCACCTATAGAACATGGCCACCAGCACAATGTCCCCCAAGCAATATGGCTGACTTGGAAGTCACCTATACAACATGGCAACCAGCACAATGTCCCCCATGCAATATGGCTGACTTGGAAGTCACCTATACAATACAACCAGCACAATGTCAACCCTTGCAATATGGCTGACTTGGAAGTCACCTATACAATACAACCAGCACAATGTCCCAAATGCAATATGGCTGACTTGGAAGTCACCTATAGAACATGGCCACCAGCACAATGTCCCCCATGCAATATGGCTGACTTGGAAGTCACCTATACAACATGGCAACCAGCACAATGTCCCCCATGCAATATGGCTGACTTAGAAGTTACCTATACAATACAACCAGCACAATGTCCCCCAAGCAATATGGCTGACTTGGAAGTCACCTATACAAGACAACCAGCACAATGTCCCCCATGCAATATGGCTGACTTGGAAGTCAACTATACAATACAACCAGCACAATGTCCCCCATGCAATATGGGTGATTTGGAAGTCACCTAAACAACACAACCAGCACAATGTCCCCCATGCAATATGGCTGACTTGGAAGTCACCTATACAAGACAACCAGCACAATGTCCCAAATGCAATATGGCTGACTTGGAAGTCATCTATAGAACATGGCCACCAGCACAATGTCCCCCATGCAATATGGCTGACTTGGAAGTCAACTATACAACATGGCAACCAGCACAATTTCCCCCATGCAATATGGCTGACTTGGAAATCATCTATACAATACAACCAGCACAATGTCCCCCAAGCAATATGGCTGACTTGGAAGTCACCTATACAAGACAACCAGCACAATGTCCCCCATGCAATATGGCTGACTTGGAAGTCACCTATAGGACATGGCCACCAGCACAATGTCCCCCATGCAATATGGCTGACTTGGAAGTCACCTATACAATACAACCAGCACAATGTCCCCCATGCAATATGGCTGACTTGGAAGTCACCTATACAATACAACCAGCACAATGTCCCCCAAGCAATATGGCTGACTTGGAAGACACCTATAGAACATGGCCACCAGCACAATGTCCCCCAAGCAATATGGCTGACTTGGAAGTCACCTATAGAACATGGCAACCAGCACAATGTCCCCCAAGCAATATGGCTGACTTGGAAGTCACCTATACAAGACAACCAGCACAATGTCCCCCATGCAATATGGCTGACTTGGAAGTCACCTATAGGACATGGCAACCAGCACAATGTCCCCCATGCAATATGGCTGACTTGGAAGTGACCTATAGAACATGGCCACCAGCACAATGTCCCCCAAGCAATATGGCTCACTTGGAAGTCACCTATACAATACAACCAGCACAATGTCCCCCATGCAATATGGCTGACTTGGAAGTCACCTATACAATACAACCAGCACAATGTCCCAAATGCAATATGGCTGAATTGGAAGTCACCTATAGAACATGGCCACCAGCACAATGTCCCCCATGCAATATGGCTGACTTGGAAGTCACCTATACAACATGGCAACCAGCACAATGTCCCCAATGCAATATGGCTGACTTGGAAGTCACCTATACAATACAACCAGCACAATGTCCCCCAAGCAATATTGCTGACTTGGAAGTCACCTATACAAGACAACCAGCACAATGTCCCCCATGCAATATGGCTGACTTGGAAGTCACCTATACAATACAACGTGCACAATGTCCCCCATGCAATATGGCTGATTTGGAAGTCACCTATACAACACAACCAGCACAATGTCCCCCATGCAATATGGCTGACTTGGAAGTCACCTATACAAGACAACCAGCACAATGTCCCAAATGCAATATGGCTGACTTGGAAGTCACCTATAGAACATGGCCACCAGCACAATGTCCCCCATGCAATATGGCTGACTTGGAAGTCACCTATACAACATGGCAACCTGCACAATTTCCCCCATGCAATATGGCTGACTTGGAAGTCACCTATACAATACAACCAGCACAATGTCCCCCAATCAATATGGCTGACTTGGAAGTCACCTATACAAGACAACCAGCACAATGTCCCCCATGCAATATGGCTGACTTGGAAGTCACCTATAGGACATGGCCACCAGCACAATGTCCCCCATGCAATATGGCTGACTTGGAAGTCACCTATAGAACATGGCAACCAGCACAATGTCCCCCAAGCAATATGGCTGACTTGGAAGTCACCTATACAAGACAACCAGCACATTTTCCCCCATGCAATATGGCTGACTTGGAAGTCACCTATAGGACATGGCAACCAGCACAATGTCCCCCATGCAATATGGCTGACTTGGAAGTCACCTATACAATACAACCAGCACAATGTCCCCCATGCAATATGGCTGACTTGGAATTCACCTATACAACATGGCAACCAGCACAATGTCCCCCATGCAATATGGCTGACTTGGAAGTCACCTATAGAACATGGCCACCAGCACAATGTCCCCCATGCAATATGGCTGACTTGGAAGTCACCTATACAACATGGCAACCAGCACAATGTCCCCCAAGCAATATGGCTGACTTGGAAGTCACCTATAGAACATGGCCACCAGCACAATGTCCCCCAAGCAATATGGCTGACTTGGAAGTCACCTATAGAACATGGCAACCAGCACAATGTCCCCCAAGCAATATGGCTGACTTGGAAGTCACCTATACAAGACAACCAGCACAATGTCCCCCATGCAATATGGCTGACTTGGAAGTCACCTATAGGACATGGCAACCAGCACAATGTCCCCCATGCAATATGGCTGACTTGGAAGTCACCTGTAGAACATGGCCACCAGCACAATGTCCCCCAAGCAATATGGCTGACTTGGAAGTCACCTATACAACATGACAACCAGCACAATGTCACCCATGCAATATGGCTGACTTGGAAGTCACCTATACAATACAACCAGCACAATGTCAACCCTTGCTATATGGCTGACTTGGAAGTCACCTATACAATACAACAAGCACAATGTCCCAAATGCAATATGGCTGACTTGGAAGTCACCTATAGAACATGGCCACCAGCACAATGTCCCCCATGCAATATGGCTGACTTGGAAGTCACCTATACAATACAACCAGCACAATGTCCCCCAAGCAATATGGCTGACTTGGAAGTCACCTATACAAGACAACCAGCACAATGTCCCCCATGCAATATGGCTGACTTGGAAGTCAACTATACAATACAACCAGCACAATGTCCCCCATGCAATATGGATGATTTGGAAGTCACCTAAACAACACAACCAGCACAATGTCCCCCATGCAATATGGCTGACTTGGAAGTCACCTATACAAGACAACCAGCACAATGTCCCAAATGCAATATGGCTGACTTGGAAGTCATCTATAGAACATGGCCCCCAGCACAATGTCCCCCATGCAATATGGCTGACTTGGAAGTCAACTATACAACATGGCAACCAGCACAATTTCCCCCATGCAATATGGCTGACTTGGAAGTCATCTATACAATACAACCAGCACAATGTCCCCCAAGCAATATGGCTGACTTGGAAGTCACCTATACAAGACAACCAGCACAATGTCCCCCATGCAATATGGCTGACTTGGAAGTCACCTATAGGACATGGCCACCAGCACAATGTCCCCCATGCAATATGGCTGACTTGGAAGTCACCTATACAATACAACCAGCACAATGTCCCCCATGCAATATGGCTGACTTGGAAGTCACCTATACAACATGGCAACCAGCACAATGTCCCCCATGCAATATGGCTGACTTGGAAGTCACCTATAGAACATGGCCACCAGCACAATGTCCCCCATGCAATATGGCTGACTTGGAAGTCACCTATACAACATGGCAACCAGCACAATGTCCCCCATGCAATATGGCTGACTTGGAAGTCACCTATACAATACAACCAGCACAATGTCCCCCAAGCAATATGGCTGACTTGGAAGTCACCTATAGAACATGGCAACCAGCACAATGTCCCCCAAGCAATATGGCTGACTTGGAAGTCACCTATACAAGACAACCAGCACAATGTCCCCCATGCAATATGGCTGACTTGGAAGTCACCTATAGGACATGGCAACCAGCACAATGTCCCCCATGCAATATGGCTGATTGGAAGTCACCTGTAGAACATGGCCACCAGCACAATGTCCCCCAAGCAATATGGCTGACTTGGAAGTCACCTATACAACATGACAACCAGCACAATGTCCCCCATGCAATATGGCTGACTTGGAAGTCACCTATACAATACAACCAGCACAATGTCAACCCTTGCAATATGGCTGACTTGGAAGTCACCTATACAATACAACAAGCACAATGTCCCAAATGCAATATGGCTGACTTGGAAGTCACCTATAGAACATGGCCACCAGCACAATGTCCCCCATGCAATATGGCTGACTTGGAAGTCACCTATACAACATGGCAACCAGCACAATGTCCCCCATGCAATATGGCTGACTTGGAAGTCACCTATACAATACAACCAGCACAATGTCCCCCAAGCAATATGGCTGACTTGGAAGTCACCTATACAAGACAACCAGCACAATGTCCCCCATGCAATATGGCTGACTTGGAAGTCAACTATACAATACAACCAGCACAATGTCGCCCATGCAATATGGCTGATTTGGAAGTCACCTAAACAACACAACCAGCACAATGTCCCCCATGCAATATGGCTGACTTGGAAGTCACCTATACAAGACAACCAGCACAATGTCCTAAATGCAATATGGCTGACTTGGAAGTCATCTATAGAACATGGCCCCCAGCACAATGTCCCCCATGCAATATGGCTGACTTGGAAGTCAACTATACAACATGGCAACCAGCACAATTTCCCCCATGCAATATGGCTGACTTGGAAGTCATCTATACAATACAACCAGCACAATGTCCCCCAAGCAATATGGCTGACTTGGAAGTCACCTATACAAGACAACCAGCACAATGTCCCCCATGCAATATGGCTGACTTGGAAGTCACATATAGGACATGGCCACCAGCACAATGTCCCCCATGCAATATGGCTGACTTGGAAGTCACCTATACAATACAACCAGCACAATGTCCCCCATGCAATATGGCTGACTTGGAAGTCACCTATACAATACAACCAGCACAATGTCCCAAATGCAATATGGCTGAATTGGAAGTCACCTATAGAACATGGCCACCAGCACAATGTCCCCCATGCAATATGGCTGACTTGGAAGTCACCTATACAACATGGCAACCAGCACAATGTCCCCCATGCAATATGGCTGACTTGGAAGTCACCTATACAATACAACCAGCACAATGTCCCCCATGCAATATGGCTGATTTGGAAGTCACCTATACAACACAACCAGCACAATGTCCCCCATGCAATATGGCTGACTTGGAAGTCACCTATACATGACAACCAGCACAATGTCCCAAATGCAATATGGCTGACTTGGAAGTCACCTATAGAACATGGCCACCAGCACAATGTCCCCCATGCAATATGGCTGACTTGGAAGTCACCTATACAACATGGCAACCTGCACAATTTCCCCCATGCAATATGGCTGACTTGGAAGTCACCTATACAATACAACCAGCACAATGTCCCCCAATCAATATGGCTGACTTGGAAGTCACCTATACAAGACAACCAGCACAATGTCCCCCATGCAATATGGCTGACTTGGAAGTCACCTATAGGACATGGCCACCAGCACAATGTCCCCCATGCAATATGGCTGACTTGGAAGTCACCTATACAATACAACCAGCACAATGTCCCCCATGCAATATGGCTGACTTGGAAGTCACCTATACAATACAACCAGCACAATGTCCCCCAAGCAATATGGCTGACTAGGAAGTCACCTATAGAACATGGCCACCAGCACAATGTCCCCCAAGCAATATGGCTGACTTGGAAGTCACCTATACAAGACAACCAGCACAATGTCCCCCATGCAATATGGCTGACTTGGAAGTCACCTATAGGACATGGCCACCAGCACAATGTCCCCCATGCAATATGGCTGACTTGGAAGTCACCTATACAATACAACCAGCACAATGTCCCCCATGCAATATGGCTGACTTGGAAGTCACCTATACAATACAACCAGCACAATGTCCCCCAAGCAATATGGCTGACTTGGAAGTCACCTATAGAACATGGCCACCAGCACAATGTCCCCCAAGCAATATGGCTGACTTGGAAGTCACCTATAGAACATGGAAACCAGCACAATGTCCCCCAAGCAATATGGCTGACTTGGAAGTCACCTATACAAGACAACCAGCACAATGTCCCCCATGCAATATGGCTGACTTGGAAGTCACCTATAGGACATGGCAACCAGCACAATGTCCCCCATGCAATATGGCTGACTTGGAAGTGACCTATAGAACATGGCCACCAGCACAATGTCCCCCAAGCAATATGGCTCACTTGGAAGTCACCTATACAATACAACCAGCACAATGTCCCCCATGCAATATGGCTGACTTGGAAGTCACCTATACAATACAACCAGCACAATGTCCCCCATGCAATATGGCTGACTTGGAAGTCACCTATACAATACAACCAGCACAATGTCCCCCAAGCAATATGGCTGACTAGGAAGTCACCTATAGAACATGGCCACCAGCACAATGTCCCCCAAGCAATATGGCTGACTTGGAAGTCACCTATAGAACCTGGCAACCAGCTCAATGTCCCCCAAGCAATATGGCTGACTTGGAATTCACCTATACAAGACAACCAGCACAATGTCCCCCATGCAAAATGGCTGACTTGGAAGTCACCTATAGGACATGGCCACCAGCACAATGTCCCCCATGCAATATGGCTGACTTGGAAGTCACCTATACAATACAACCAGCACAATGTCCCCCATGCAATATGGCTGACTTGGAAGTCACCTATACAATACAACCAGCACAATGTCCCCCAAGCAATATGGCTGACTTGGAAGTCACCTATAGAACATGGCCACCAGCACAATGTCCCCCAAGCAATAGGGCTGACTTGGAAGTCACCTATAGAACATGGCAACCAGCACAATGTCCCCCAAGCAATATGGCTGACTTGGAAGTCACCTATACAAGACAACCAGCACAATGTCCCCCATGCAATATGGCTGACTTGGAAGTCACCTATAGGACATGGCAACCAGCACAATGTCCCACATGCAATATGGCTGACTTGGAAGTGACCTATAGAACATGGCCACCAGCACAATGTCCCCCAAGCAATATGGCTCACTTGGAAGTCACCTATACAATACAACCAGCACAATGTCCCCCATGCAATATGGCTGACTTGGAAGTCACCTATACAATACAACCAGCACAATGTCCCAAATGCAATATGGCTGAATTGGAAGTCACCTATAGAACATGGCCACCAGCACAATGTCCCCCATGCAATATGGCTGACTTGGAAGTCACCTATACAACATGGCAACCAGCACAATGTCCCCCATGCAATATGGCTGACTTGGAAGTCACCTATACAATACAACCAGCACAATGTCCCCCAAGCAATATGACTGACTTGGAAGTCACCTATACAAGACAACCAGCACAATGTCCCAAATGCAATATGGCTGACTTGGAAGTCACCTATAGAACATGGCCACCAGCACAATGTCCCCCATGCAATATGGCTGACTTGGAAGTCACCTATACAACATGGCAAACAAGCACAATTTCCCCCATGCAATATGGCTGACTTGGAAGTCACCTATACAAGACAACCAGCACAATGTCCCAAATGCAATATGGCTGACTTGGAAGTCACCTATAGAACATGGCCACCAGCACAATGTCCCCCATGCAATATGGCTGACTTGGAAGTCACCTATACAAGACAACCAGCACAATGTCCCAAATGCAATATGGCTGACTTGGAAGTCACCTATAGAACATGGCCACCAGCACAATGTCCCCCATGCAATATGGCTGACTTGGAAGTCACCTATACACCATGGCAACCAGCACAATTTCCCCCATGCAATATGGCTGACTTGGAAGTCACCTATACAATACAACCAGCACAATCTCCCCCAAGCAATATGGCTGACTTGGAAGTCACCTATACAAGACAACCAGCACAATGTCCCCCATGCAATATGGCTGACTTGGAAGTCACCTATAGGACATGGCCACCAGCACAATGTCCCCCATGCAATATGGCTGACTTGGAAGTCACCTATACAATACAACCAGCACAATGTCCCCCATGCAATATGGCTGACTTGGAAGTCACCTATACAATACAACCAGCACAATGTCCCCCAAGCAATATGGCTGACTAAGAAGTCACCTATAGAACATGGCCACCAGCACAATGTCCCCCAAGCAATATGGCTGACTTGGAAGTCACCTATAGAACATGGCAACCAGCACAATGTCCCCCAAGCAATATGGCTGACTTGGAAGTCACCTATACAAGACAACCAGCACAATGTCCCCCATGCAATATGGCTGACTTGGAAGTCTCCTATAGGACATGGCAACCAGCACAATGTCCCCCATGCAATATGGCTGACTTGGAAGTCACCTATAGAACATGGCCACCAGCACAATGTCCCCCATGCAATATGGCTGACTTGGAAGTCACCTATACAACATGGCAACCAGCACAATGTCCCCCATGCAATATGGCTGACTTGGAAGTCACCTATACAATACAACCAGCACAATGTCCCCCAAGCAATATGGCTGACTTGGAAGTCACCTATACAAGACAACCAGCACAATGTCCCCCATGCAATATGGCTGACTTGGAAGTCACCTATACAATACAACCAGCACAATGTCCCCCATGCAATATGGCTGATTTGGAAGTCACCTATACAACACAACCAGCACAATGTCCCCCATGCAATATGGCTGACTTGGAAGTCACCTATACAAGACAACCAGCACAATGTCCCAAATGCAATATGGATGACTTGGAAGTCACCTATAGAACATGGCCACCAGCACAATGTCCCCCATGCAATATGGCTGACTTGGAAGTCACCTATAGAACATGGCCACCAGCACAATGTCCCCCAAGCAATATGGCTGACTTGGAAGTCACCTATAGAACATGGCAACCAGCACAATGTCCCCCAAGCAATATGGCTGACTTGGAAGTCACCTATACAAGACAACCAGCACAATGTCCCCCATGCAATATGGCTGACTTGGAAGTCACCTATAGGACATGGCAACCAGCACAATGTCCCCCATGCAATATGGCTGACTTGGAAGTCACCTATAGAACATGGCCACCAGCACAATGTCCCCCATGCAATATGGCTGACTTGGAAGTCACCTATAGG
This sequence comes from Petromyzon marinus, assembly GCF_048934315.1. Classification (NCBI taxonomy): domain Eukaryota; kingdom Metazoa; phylum Chordata; class Hyperoartia; order Petromyzontiformes; family Petromyzontidae; genus Petromyzon; species Petromyzon marinus. The sequence continues at coordinate 243,260 of NW_027422684.1, read as the reverse complement.
ACATGGCAACCAGCACAATGTCCCCCATGCAATATGGCTGACTTGGAAGTCACCTATAGGACATTGCAACCAGCACAATGTCCCCCATGCAATATGGCTGACTTGGAAGTCACCTATACAACATGGCAACCAGCACAATGTCCCCCATGCAATATGGCTGACTTGGAAGTCACCTATACAATACAACCAGCACAATGTCCCAAATGCAATATGGCTGACTTGGAATTCACCTATAGAACATGGCCACCAGCACAATGTCCCCCATGCAATATGGCTGACTTGGAAGTCACGTATACAACAAGGCAACCAGCACAATGTCCCCCATGCAATACGGCTGACTTGGTAGTCACCTATACAATACAACCAGCACAATGTCCCCCAAGCAATATGGCTGACTTGGAAGTCACCTATACAAGACAACCAGCACAATGTCCCCCATGCAATATGGCTGACTTGGAAGTCACCTATACAATACAACCAGCACAATGTCCCCCATGCAATATGGCTGATTTGGAAGTCACCTATACAACACAACCAGCACAATGTCCCCCATGCAATATGGCTGACTTGGAAGTCACCTATACAAGACAACCAGCACAATGTCCCAAATGCAATATGGCTGACTTGGAAGTCACCTATAGAACATGGCCACCAGCACAATGTCCCCCATGCAATATGGCTGACTTGGAAGTCACCTATACAACATGGCAACCAGCAAAATTTCCCCCAGGCAATATGGCTGACTTGGAAGTCACCTATACAATACAACCAGCACAATGTCCCCCAAGCAATATGGCTGACTTGGAAGTCACCTATATAAGACAACCAGCACAATGTCCCCCATGCAATATGGCTGACTTGGAAGTCACCTATAGCACATGGCCACCAGCACAATGTCCCCCATGCAATATGGCTGACTTGGAAGTCACCTATACAATACAACCAGCACAATGTCCCCCATGCAATATGGCTGACTTGGAAGTCACCTATACAATACAACCAGCACAATGTCCCCCAAGCAATATGGCTGACTTGGAAGTCACCTATAGAACATGGCCACCAGCACAATGTCCCCCAAGCAATATGGCTGACTTGGAAGTCACCTATACAAGACAACCAGCACAATGTCCCCCATACAATATGGCTGACTTGGAAGTCACCTATAGGACATGGCAACCAGCACAATGTCCCCCATGCAATATGGCTGACTTGGAAGTCACCTATAGAACATGGCCCCCAGCACAATGTCCCCCAAGCAATATGGCTCACTTGGAAGTCACCTATACAATACAACCAGCACAATGTCCCCCATGCAATATGGCTGACTTGGAAGTCACCTATACAATACAACCAGCACAATGTCCCAAATGCAATATGGCTGACTTGGAAGTCACCTCTAGAACATGGCCACCAGCACAATGTCCCCCATGCAATATGGCTGACTTGGAAGTCAACTATACAACATGGCAACCAGCACAATGTCCCCCATGCAATATGGCTGACTTGGAAGTCACCTATACAATACAACCAGCACAATGTCCCCCAAGCAATATGGCTGACTTGGAAGTCACCTATACAAGACAACCAGCACAATGTCCCCCATGCAATATGGCTGACTTGGAAGTCACCTATACAATACAACCAGCACAATGTCCCCCATGCAATATGGCTGATTTGGAAGTCACCTATACAACACAACCAGCACAATGTCCCCCATGCAATATGGCTGACTTGGAAGTCACCTATACAAGACAACCAGCACAATGTCCCAAATGCAATATGGATGACTTGGAAGTCACCTATAGAACATGGCCACCAGCACAATGTCCCCCATGCAATATGGCTGACTTGGAAGTCACCTATAGAACATGGCCACCAGCACAATGTCCCCCAAGCAATATGGCTGACTTGGAAGTCACCTATAGAACATCGCAACCAGCACAATGTCCCCCAAGCAATATGGCTGACTTGGAAGTCACCTATACAAGACAACCAGCACAATGTCCCCCATGCAATATGGCTGACTTGGAAGTCACCTATAGGACATGGCAACCAGCACAATGTCCCCCATGCAATATGGCTGACTTGGAAGTCACCTATAGAACATGGCCACCAGCACAATGTCCCCCAAGCAATATGGCTGACTTGGAAGTCACCTATACAACATGGCCACCAGCACAATGTCCCCCATGCAATATGGCTGACTTGGAAGTCACCTATACAACATGGCAACCAGCACAATGTCCCCCATGCAATATGGCTGACTTGGAAGTCACCTATACAATACAACCAGCACAATGTCCCCCATGCAATATGGCTGATTTGGAAGTCACCTATACAACACAACCAGCACAATGTCCCCCATGCAATATGGCTGACTTGGAAGTCACCTATACATGACAACCAGCACAATGTCCCAAATGCAATATGGCTGACTTGGAAGTCACCTATAGAACATGGCCACCAGCACAATGTCCCCCATGCAATATGGCTGACTTGGAAGTCACCTATACAACATGGCAACCTGCACAATTTCCCCCATGCAATATGGCTGACTTGGAAGTCACCTATACAATACAACCAGCACAATGTCCCCCAATCAATATGGCTGACTTGGAAGTCACCTATACAAGACAACCAGCACAATGTCCCCCATGCAATATGGCTGACTTGGAAGTCACCTATAGGACATGGCCACCAGCACAATGTCCCCCATGCAATATGGCTGACTTGGAAGTCACCTATACAATACAACCAGCACAATGTCCCCCATGCAATATGGCTGACTTGGAAGTCACCTATACAATACAACCAGCACAATGTCCCCCAAGCAATATGGCTGACTAGGAAGTCACCTATAGAACATGGCCACCAGCACAATGTCCCCCAAGCAATATGGCTGACTTGGAAGTCACCTATAGAACATGGCAACCAGCTCAATGTCCCCCAAGCAATATGGCTGACTTGGAAGTCACCTATACAAGACAACCAGCACAATGTCCCCCATGCAATATGGCTGACTTGGAAGTCACCTATAGGACATGGCCACCAGCACAATGTCCCCCATGCAATATGGCTGCCTTGGAAGTCACCTATACAATACAACCAGCACAATGTCCCCCATGCAATATGGCTGACTTGGAAGTCACCTATACAATACAACCAGCACAATGTCCCCCAAGCAATATGGCTGACTTGGAAGTCACCTATAGAACATGGCCACCAGCACAATGTCCCCCAAGCAATATGGCTGACTTGGAAGTCACCTATAGAACATGGAAACCAGCACAATGTCCCCCAAGCAATATGGCTGACTTGGAAGTCACCTATACAAGACAACCAGCACAATGTCCCCCATGCAATATGGCTGACTTGGAAGTCACCTATAGGACATGGCAACCAGCACAATGTCCCCCATGCAATATGGCTGACTTGGAAGTGACCTATAGAACATGGCCACCAGCACAATGTCCCCCAAGCAATATGGCTCACTTGGAAGTCACCTATACAATACAACCAGCACAATGTCCCCCATGCAATATGGCTGACTTGGAAGTCACCTATACAATACAACCAGCACAATGTCCCCCATGCAATATGGCTGACTTGGAAGTCACCTATACAATACAACCAGCACAATGTCCCCCAAGCAATATGGCTGACTAGGAAGTCACCTATAGAACATGGCCACCAGCACAATGTCCCCCAAGCAATATGGCTGACTTGGAAGTCACCTATAGAACCTGGCAACCAGCTCAATGTCCCCCAAGCAATATGGCTGACTTGGAATTCACCTATACAAGACAACCAGCACAATGTCCCCCATGCAAAATGGCTGACTTGGAAGTCACCTATAGGACATGGCCACCAGCACAATGTCCCCCATGCAATATGGCTGACTTGGAAGTCACCTATACAATACAACCAGCACAATGTCCCCCATGCAATATGGCTGACTTGGAAGTCACCTATACAATACAACCAGCACAATGTCCCCCAAGCAATATGGCTGACTTGGAAGTCACCTATAGAACATGGCCACCAGCACAATGTCCCCCAAGCAATATGGCTGACTTGGAAGTCACCTATAGAACATGGCAACCAGCACAATGTCCCCCAAGCAATATGGCTGACTTGGAAGTCACCTATACAAGACAACCAGCACAATGTCCCCCATGCAATATGGCTGACTTGGAAGTCACCTATAGGACATGGCAACCAGCACAATGTCCCCCATGCAATATGGCTGACTTGGAAGTGACCTATAGAACATGGCCACCAGCACAATGTCCCCCAAGCAATATGGCTCACTTGGAAGTCACCTATACAATACAACCAGCACAATGTCCCCCATGCAATATGGCTGACTTGGAAGTCACCTATACAATACAACCAGCACAATGTCCCAAATGCAATATGGCTGAATTGGAAGTCACCTATAGAACATGGCCACCAGCACAATGTCCCCCATGCAATATGGCTGACTTGGAAGTCACCTATACAACATGGCAACCAGCACAATGTCCCCCATGCAATATGGCTGACTTGGAAGTCACCTATACAATACAACCAGCACAATGTCCCCCAAGCAATATGACTGACTTGGAAGTCACCTATACAAGACAACCAGCACAATGTCCCAAATGCAATATGGCTGACTTGGAAGTCACCTATAGAACATGGCCACCAGCACAATGTCCCCCATGCAATATGGCTGACTTGGAAGTCACCTATACAACATGGCAAACAAGCACAATTTCCCCCATGCAATATGGCTGACTTGGAAGTCACCTATACAAGACAACCAGCACAATGTCCCAAATGCAATATGGCTGACTTGGAAGTCACCTATAGAACATGGCCACCAGCACAATGTCCCCCATGCAATATGGCTGACTTGGAAGTCACCTATACACCATGGCAACCAGCACAATTTCCCCCATGCAATATGGCTGACTTGGAAGTCACCTATACAATACAACCAGCACAATCTCCCCCAAGCAATATGGCTGACTTGGAAGTCACCTATACAAGACAACCAGCACAATGTCCCCCATGCAATATGGCTGACTTGGAAGTCACCTATAGGACATGGCCACCAGCACAATGTCCCCCATGCAATATGGCTGACTTGGAAGTCACCTATACAATACAACCAGCACAATGTCCCCCATGCAATATGGCTGACTTGGAAGTCACCTATACAATACAACCAGCACAATGTCCCCCAAGCAATATGGCTGACTAAGAAGTCACCTATAGAACATGGCCACCAGCACAATGTCCCCCAAGCAATATGGCTGACTTGGAAGTCACCTATAGAACATGGCAACCAGCACAATGTCCCCCAAGCAATATGGCTGACTTGGAAGTCACCTATACAAGACAACCAGCACAATGTCCCCCATGCAATATGGCTGACTTGGAAGTCTCCTATAGGACATGGCAACCAGCACAATGTCCCCCATGCAATATGGCTGACTTGGAAGTCACCTATAGAACATGGCCACCAGCACAATGTCCCCCATGCAATATGGCTGACTTGGAAGTCACCTATACAACATGGCAACCAGCACAATGTCCCCCATGCAATATGGCTGACTTGGAAGTCACCTATACAATACAACCAGCACAATGTCCCCCAAGCAATATGGCTGACTTGGAAGTCACCTATACAAGACAACCAGCACAATGTCCCCCATGCAATATGGCTGACTTGGAAGTCACCTATACAATACAACCAGCACAATGTCCCCCATGCAATATGGCTGATTTGGAAGTCACCTATACAACACAACCAGCACAATGTCCCCCATGCAATATGGCTGACTTGGAAGTCACCTATACAAGACAACCAGCACAATGTCCCAAATGCAATATGGATGACTTGGAAGTCACCTATAGAACATGGCCACCAGCACAATGTCCCCCATGCAATATGGCTGACTTGGAAGTCACCTATAGAACATGGCCACCTGCACAATGTCCCCCAAGCAATATGGCTGACTTGGAAGTCACCTATAGAACATGGCAACCAGCACAATGTCCCCCAAGCAATATGGCTGACTTGGAAGTCACCTATACAAGACAACCAGCACAATGTCCCCCATGCAATATGGCTGACTTGGAAGTCACCTATAGGACATGGCAACCAGCACAATGTCCCCCATGCAATATGGCTGACTTGGAAGTCACCTATAGAACATGGCCACCAGCACAATGTCCCCCTTGCAATATGGCTGACTTGGAAGTCACCTATAGGACATGGCAACCAGCACAATGTCCCCCATGCAATATGGCTGACTTGGAAGTCACCTATAGGACATTGCAACCAGCACAATGTCCCCCATGCAATATGGCTGACTTGGAAGTCACCTATACAACATGGCAACCAGCACAATGTCCCCCATGCAATATGGCTGACTTGGAAGTCACCTATACAATACAACCAGCACAATGTCCCAAATGCAATATGGCTGACTTGGAATTCACCTATAGAACATGGCCACCAGCACAATGTCCCCCATGCAATATGGCTGACTTGGAAGTCACGTATACAACAAGGCAACCAGCACAATGTCCCCCATGCAATACGGCTGACTTGGTAGTCACCTATACAATACAACCAGCACAATGTCCCCCAAGCAATATGGCTGACTTGGAAGTCACCTATACAAGACAACCAGCACAATGTCCCCATGCAATATGGCTGACTTGGAAGTCACCTATACAATACAACCAGCACAATGTCCCCCATGCAATATGGCTGATTTGGAAGTCACCTATACAACACAACCAGCACAATGTCCCCCATGCAATATGGCTGACTTGGAAGTCACCTATACAAGACAACCAGCACAATGTCCCAAATGCAATATGGCTGACTTGGAAGTCACCTATAGAACATGGCCACCAGCACAATGTCCCCCATGCAATATGGCTGACTTGGAAGTCACCTATACAACATGGCAACCAGCAAAATTTCCCCCAGGCAATATGGCTGACTTGGAAGTCACCTATACAATACAACCAGCACAATGTCCCCCAAGCAATATGGCTGACTTGGAAGTCACCTATATAAGACAACCAGCACAATGTCCCCCATGCAATATGGCTGACTTGGAAGTCACCTATAGCACATGGCCACCAGCACAATGTCCCCCATGCAATATGGCTGACTTGGAAGTCACCTATACAATACAACCAGCACAATGTCCCCCATGCAATATGGCTGACTTGGAAGTCACCTATACAATACAACCAGCACAATGTCCCCCAAGCAATATGGCTGACTTGGAAGTCACCTATAGAACATGGCCACCAGCACAATGTCCCCCAAGCAATATGGCTGACTTGGAAGTCACCTATACAAGACAACCAGCACAATGTCCCCCATACAATATGGCTGACTTGGAAGTCACCTATAGGACATGGCAACCAGCACAATGTCCCCCATGCAATATGGCTGACTTGGAAGTCACCTATAGAACATGGCCCCCAGCACAATGTCCCCCAAGCAATATGGCTCACTTGGAAGTCACCTATACAATACAACCAGCACAATGTCCCCCATGCAATATGGCTGACTTGGAAGTCACCTATACAATACAACCAGCACAATGTCCCAAATGCAATATGGCTGACTTGGAAGTCACCTCTAGAACATGGCCACCAGCACAATGTCCCCCATGCAATATGGCTGACTTGGAAGTCAACTATACAACATGGCAACCAGCACAATGTCCCCCATGCAATATGGCTGACTTGGAAGTCACCTATACAATACAACCAGCACAATGTCCCCCAAGCAATATGGCTGACTTGGAAGTCACCTATACAAGACAACCAGCACAATGTCCCCCATGCAATATGGCTGACTTGGAAGTCACCTATACAATACAACCAGCACAATGTCCCCCATGCAATATGGCTGATTTGGAAGTCACCTATACAACACAACCAGCACAATGTCCCCCATGCAATATGGCTGACTTGGAAGTCACCTATACAAGACAACCAGCACAATGTCCCAAATGCAATATGGATGACTTGGAAGTCACCTATAGAACATGGCCACCAGCACAATGTCCCCCATGCAATATGGCTGACTTGGAAGTCACCTATAGAACATGGCCACCAGCACAATGTCCCCCAAGCAATATGGCTGACTTGGAAGTCACCTATAGAACATCGCAACCAGCACAATGTCCCCCAAGCAATATGGCTGACTTGGAAGTCACCTATACAAGACAACCAGCACAATGTCCCCCATGCAATATGGCTGACTTGGAAGTCACCTATAGGACATGGCAACCAGCACAATGTCCCCCATGCAATATGGCTGACTTGGAAGTCACCTATAGAACATGGCCACCAGCACAATGTCCCCCAAGCAATATGGCTGACTTGGAAGTCACCTATACAACATGGCAACCAGCACAATGTCCCCCATGCAATATGGCTGACTTGGAAGTCACCTATACAATACAACCAGCACAATGTCCCCCATGCAATATGGCTGACTTGGAAGTCACCTATACAATACAACCAGCACAATGTCCCCCAAGCAATATGGCTGACTTGGAAGTCACCTATAGAACATGGCCACCAGCACAATGTCCCCCAAGCAATATGGCTGACTTGGAAGTCACCTATAGAACATGGCAACCAGCACAATGTCCCCCAAGCAATATGGCTGACTTGGAAGTCACCTATACAAGACAACCAGCACAATGTCCCCCATGCAATATGGCTGACTTGGAAGTCACCTATAGGACATGGCAACCAGCACAATGTCCCCCATGCAATATGGCTGACTTGGAAGTCACCTATAGAACATGGCCCCCAGCACAATGTCCCCCAAGCAATATGGCTCACTTGGAAGTCACCTATACAATACAACCAGCACAATGTCCCCCATGCAATATGGCTGACTTGGAAGTCACCTATACAATACAACCAGCACAATGTCCCAAATGCAATATGGCTGACTTGGAAGTCACCTCTAGAACATGGCCACCAGCACAATGTCCCCCATGCAATATGGCTGACTTGGAAGTCAACTATACAACATGGCAACCAGCACAATGTCCCCCATGCAATATGGCTGACTTGGAAGTCACCTATACAATACAACCAGCACAATGTCCCCCAAGCAATATAGCTGACTTGGAAGTCACCTATACAAGACAACCAGCACAATGTCCCCCATGCAATATGGCTGACTTGGAAGTCACCTATACAAAACAACCAGCACAATGTCCCCCATGCAATATGGCTGATTTGGAAGTCACCTATACAACACAACCAGCACAATGTCCCCCATGCAATATGGCTGACTTGGAAGTCACCTATACAAGACAACCAGCACAATGTCCCAAATGCAATATGGATGACTTGGAAGTCACCTATAGAACATGGCCACCAGCACAATGTCCCCCATGCAATATGGCTGACTTGGAAGTCACCTATAGAACATGGCCACCAGCACAATGTCCCCCAAGCAATATGGCTGACTTGGAAGTCACCTATAGAACATGGCAACCAGCACAATGTCCCCCAAGCAATATGGCTGACTTGGAAGTCACCTATACAAGACAACCAGCACAATGTCCCCCATGCAATATGGCTGACTTGGAAGTCACCTATACAAGACAACCAGCACAATGTCCCAAATGCAATATGGATGACTTGGAAGTCACCTATAGAACATGGCCACCAGCACAATGTCCCCCATGCAATATGGCTGACTTGGAAGTCACCTATAGAACATGGCCACCAGCACAATGTCCCCCAAGCAATATGGCTGACTTGGAAGTCACCTATAGAACATGGCAACCAGCACAATGTCCCCCAAGCAATATGGCTGACTTGGAAGTCACCTATACAAGACAACCAGCACAATGTCCCCCATGCAATATGGCTGACTTGGAAGTCACCTATAGGACATGGCAACCAGCACAATGTCCCCCATGCAATATGGCTGACTTGGAAGTCACCTATAGAACATGGCCACCAGCACAATGTCCCCCAAGCAATATGGCTGACTTGGAAGTCACCTATACAACATGGCAACCAGCACAATGTCCCCCATGCAATATGGCTGACTTGGAAGTCACCTATACAATACAACCAGCACAATGTCCCCCATGCAATATGGCTGACTTGGAAGTCACCTATACAATACAACCAGCACAATGTCCCAAATGCAATATGGCTGACTTGGAAGTCACCTATAGAACATGGCCACCAGCACAATATCCCCCATGCAATATGGCTGACTTGGAAGTCACCTATACAACATGGCAACCAGCACAATGTCCCCCATGCAATATGGCTGACTTGGAAGTCACCTATACAATACAACCAGCACAATGTCCCCCAAGCAATATGGCTGACTTGGAAGTCACCTATACAAGACAACCAGCACAATGTCCCCCATGCAATATGGATGACTTGGAAGTCACCTATACAATACAACCAGCACAATGTCCCCCATGCAATATGGCTGATTTGGAAGTCACCTATACAACACAACCAGCACAATGTCCGCCATGCAATATGGCTGACTTGGAAGTCACCTATACAAGACAACCAGCACAATGTCCCCCATGCAATATGGCTGACTTGGAAGTCACCTATACAAGACAACCAGCACAATGTCCCAAATGCAATATGGATGACTTGGAAGTCACCTATAGAACATGGCCACCAGCACAATGTCCCCCATGCAATATGGCTGACTTGGAAGTCACCTATAGAACATGGCCACCAGCACAATGTCCCCCAAGCAATATGGCTGACTTGGAAGTCACCTATAGAACATGGCAACCAGCACAAAGTCCCCCAAGCAATATGGCTGACTTGGAAGTCACCTATACAACATGGCAACCAGCACAATGTCCCCCATGCAATATGGCTGACTTGGAAGTCACCTATACAATACAACCAGCACAATGTCCCCCATGCAATATGGCTGACTTGGAAGTCACCTATACAATACAGCCAGCACAATGTCCCAAATGCAATATGGCTGACTTGGAAGTCACCTATAGAACATGGCCACCAGCACAATATCCCCCATGCAATATGGCTGACTTGGAAGTCACCTATACAACATGGCAACCAGCACAATGTCCCCCATGCAATATGGCTGACTTGGAAGTCACCTATACAATACAACCAGCACAATGTCCCCCAAGCAATATGGCTGACTTGGAAGTCACCTATACAAGACAACCAGCACAATGTCCCCCATGCAATATGGCTGACTTGGAAGTCACCTATACAATACAACCAGCACAATGTCCCCCATGCAATATGGCTGATTTGGAAGTCACCTATACAAGACAACCAGCACAATGTCCCAAATGCAATATGGCTGACTTGGAAGTCACCTATAGAACATGGCCACCAGCACAATGTCCCCCATGCAATATGGCTGACTTGGAAGTCACCTATACAACATGGCAACCAGCAAAATTTCCCCCAGGCAATATGGCTGACTTGGAAGTCACCTATACAATACAACCAGCACAATGTCCCCCAAGCAATATGGCTGACTTGGAAGTCACCTATACAAGACAACCAGCATAATGTCCCCCATGCAATATGGCTGACTTGGAGGTCACCTATAGGACATGGCCACCAGCACAATGTCCCCCATGCAATATGGCTGACTTGGAAGTCACCTATACAATACAACCAGCACAATGTCCCCCATGCAATATGGCTGACTTGGAAGTCACCTATACAATACAACCAGCACAATGTCCCCCAAGCAATATGGCTGACTTGGAAGTCACCTATAGAACATGGACACCAGCACAATGTCCCCCAAGCAATATCGCTGACTTGGAAGTCACCTATAGAACATGGCAACCAGCACAATGTCCCCCAAGCAATATGGCTGACTTGGAAGTCACCTATAGAACATGGCCACCAGCACAATGTCCCCCAAGCAATATGGCTGACTTGGAAGTCACCTATACAACATGGCAACCAGCACAATGTCCCCCATGCAATATGGCTGACTTGGAAGTCACCTATACAATACAACCAGCACAATGTCCCCCATGCAATATGGCTGACTTGGAAGTCACCTATACAATACAACCAGCACAATGTCCCAAATGCAATATGGCTGACTTGGAAGTCACCTATAGAACATGGCCACCAGCACAATATCCCCCATGCAATATGGCTGACTTGGAAGTCACCTATACAACATGGCAACCAGCACAATGTCCCCCATGCAATATGGCTGACTTGGAAGTCACCTATACAATACAACCAGCACAATGTCCCCCATGCAATATGGCTGACTTGGAAGTCACCTATACAATACAACCAGCACAATGTCCCAAATGCAATATGGCTGACTTGGAAGTCCCTATAGAACATGGCCACCAGCACAATATCCCCCATGCAATATGGCTGACTTGGAAGTCACCTATACAACATGGCAACCAGCACAATGTCCCCCATGCAATATGGCTGACTTGGAAGTCACCTATACAATACAACCAGCACAATGTCCCCCAAGCAATATGGCTGACTTGGAAGTCACCTATACAAGACAACCAGCACAATGTCCCCCATGCAATATGGCTGACTTGGAAGTCACCTATACAATACAACCAGCACAATGTCCCCCATGCAATATGGCTGATTTGGAAGTCACCTATACAACACAACCAGCACAATGTCCGCCATGCAATATGGCTGACTTGGAAGTCACCTATACAAGACAACCAGCACAATGTCCCAAATGCAATATGGCTGACTTGGAAGTCACCTATAGAACATGGCCACCAGCACAATGTCCCCCATGCAATATGGCTGACTTGGAAGTCACCTATACAACATGGCAACCAGCAAAATTTCCCCCAGGCAATATGGCTGACTTGGAAGTCACCTATACAATACAACCAGCACAATGTCCCCCAAGCAATATGGCTGACTTGGAAGTCACCTATACAAGACAACCAGCATAATGTCCCCCATGCAATATGGCTGACTTGGAGGTCACCTATAGGACATGGCCACCAGCACAATGTCCCCCATGCAATATGGCTGACTTGGAAGTCACCTATACAATACAACCAGCACAATGTCCCCCATGCAATATGGCTGACTTGGAAGTCACCTATACAATACAACCAGCACAATGTCCCCCAAGCAATATGGCTGACTTGGAAGTCACCTATAGAACATGGACACCAGCACAATGTCCCCCAAGCAATATCGCTGACTTGGAAGTCACCTATAGAACATGGCAACCAGCACAATGTCCCCCAAGCAATATGGCTGACTTGGAAGTCACCTATACAAGACAACCAGCACAATGTCCCCCATGCAATATGGCTGACTTGGAAGTCACCTATAGGACATGGCAACCAGCACAATGTCCCCCATGCAATATGGCTGACTTGGAAGTCACCTATAGAACATGGCCACCAGCACAATGTCCCCCAAGCAATATGGCTCACTTGGAAGTCACCTATACAATACAACCAGCACAATGTCCCCCATGCAATATGGCTGACTTGGAAGTCACCTATACAATACAACCAGCACAATGTCCCAAATGCAATATGGCTGACTTGGAAGTCACCTATAGAACATGGACACCAGCACAATGTCCCCCAAGCAATATCGCTGACTTGGAAGTCACCTATACAAGACAACCAGCACAATGTCCCCCATGCAATATGGCTGACTTGGAAGTCACCTATACAAAACAACCAGCACAATGTCCCCCATGCAATATGGCTGATTTGGAAGTCACCTATACAACACAACCAACACAATGTCCCCCATGCAATATGGCTGACTTGGAAGTCACCTATACAATACAACCAGCACAATGTCCCCCAAGCAATATGGCTGACTTGGAAGTCACCTATAGAACATGGACACCAGCACAATGTCCCCCAAGCAATATCGCTGACTTGGAAGTCACCTATAGAACATGGCAACCAGCACAATGTCCCCCAAGCAATATGGCTGACTTGGAAGTCACCTATACAAGACAACCAGCACAATGTCCCCCATGCAATATGGCTGACTTGGAAGTCACCTATAGGACATGGCAACCAGCACAATGTCCCCCATGCAATATGGCTGACTTGGAAGTCACCTATAGAACATGGCCACCAGCACAATGTCCCCCAAGCAATATGGCTCACTTGGAAGTCACCTATACAATACAACCAGCACAATGTCCCCCATGCAATATGGCTGACTTGGAAGTCACCTATACAATACAACCAGCACAATGTCCCAAATGCAATATGGCTGACTTGGAAGTCACCTATAGAACATGGACACCAGCACAATGTCCCCCAAGCAATATCGCTGACTTGGAAGTCACCTATACAAGACAACCAGCACAATGTCCCCCATGCAATATGGCTGACTTGGAAGTCACCTATACAAAACAACCAGCACAATGTCCCCCATGCAATATGGCTGATTTGGAAGTCACCTATACAACACAACCAGCACAATGTCCCCCATGCAATATGGCTGACTTGGAAGTCACCTATACAAGACAACCAGCACAATGTCCCAAATGCAATATGGATGACTTGGAAGTCACCTATAGAACATGGCCACCAGCACAATGTCCCCCATGCAATATGGCTGACTTGGAAGTCACCTATAGAACATGGCCACCAGCACAATGTCCCCCAAGCAATATGGCTGACTTGGAAGTCACCTATAGAACATGGCAACCAGCACAATGTCCCCCAAGCAATATGGCTGACTTGGAAGTCACCTATACAAGACAACCAGCACAATGTCCCCCATGCAATATGGCTGACTTGGAAGTCACCTATACAAGACAACCAGCACAATGTCCCAAATGCAATATGGATGACTTGGAAGTCACCTATAGAACATGGCCACCAGCACAATGTCCCCCATGCAATATGGCTGACTTGGAAGTCACCTATAGAACATGGCCACCAGCACAATGTCCCCCAAGCAATATGGCTGACTTGGAAGTCACCTATAGAACATGGCAACCAGCACAATGTCCCCCAAGCAATATGGCTGACTTGGAAGTCACCTATACAAGACAACCAGCACAATGTCCCCCATGCAATATGGCTGACTTGGAAGTCACCTATAGGACATGGCAACCAGCACAATGTCCCCCATGCAATATGGCTGACTTGGAAGTCACCTATAGAACATGGCCACCAGCACAATGTCCCCCAAGCAATATGGCTGACTTGGAAGTCACCTATACAACATGGCAACCAGCACAATGTCCCCCATGCAATATGGCTGACTTGGAAGTCACCTATACAATACAACCAGCACAATGTCCCCCATGCAATATGGCTGACTTGGAAGTCACCTATACAATACAACCAGCACAATGTCCCAAATGCAATATGGCTGACTTGGAAGTCACCTATAGAACATGGCCACCAGCACAATATCCCCCATGCAATATGGCTGACTTGGAAGTCACCTATACAACATGGCAACCAGCACAATGTCCCCCATGCAATATGGCTGACTTGGAAGTCACCTATACAATACAACCAGCACAATGTCCCCCAAGCAATATGGCTGACTTGGAAGTCACCTATACAAGACAACCAGCACAATGTCCCCCATGCAATATGGATGACTTGGAAGTCACCTATACAATACAACCAGCACAATGTCCCCCATGCAATATGGCTGATTTGGAAGTCACCTATACAACACAACCAGCACAATGTCCGCCATGCAATATGGCTGACTTGGAAGTCACCTATACAAGACAACCAGCACAATGTCCCCCATGCAATATGGCTGACTTGGAAGTCACCTATACAAGACAACCAGCACAATGTCCCAAATGCAATATGGATGACTTGGAAGTCACCTATAGAACATGGCCACCAGCACAATGTCCCCCATGCAATATGGCTGACTTGGAAGTCACCTATAGAACATGGCCACCAGCACAATGTCCCCCAAGCAATATGGCTGACTTGGAAGTCACCTATAGAACATGGCAACCAGCACAATGTCCCCCAAGCAATATGGCTGACTTGGAAGTCACCTATACAACATGGCAACCAGCACAATGTCCCCCATGCAATATGGCTGACTTGGAAGTCACCTATACAATACAACCAGCACAATGTCCCCCATGCAATATGGCTGACTTGGAAGTCACCTATACAATACAACCAGCACAATGTCCCAAATGCAATATGGCTGACTTGGAAGTCACCTATAGAACATGGCCACCAGCACAATATCCCCCATGCAATATGGCTGACTTGGAAGTCACCTATACAACATGGCAACCAGCACAATGTCCCCCATGCAATATGGCTGACTTGGAAGTCACCTATACAATACAACCAGCACAATGTCCCCCAAGCAATATGGCTGACTTGGAAGTCACCTATACAAGACAACCAGCACAATGTCCCCCATGCAATATGGCTGACTTGGAAGTCACCTATACAATACAACCAGCACAATGTCCCCCATGCAATATGGCTGATTTGGAAGTCACCTATACAACACAACCAGCACAATGTCCGCCATGCAATATGGCTGACTTGGAAGTCACCTATACAAGACAACCAGCACAATGTCCCAAATGCAATATGGCTGACTTGGAAGTCACCTATAGAACATGGCCACCAGCACAATGTCCCCCATGCAATATGGCTGACTTGGAAGTCACCTATACAACATGGCAACCAGCAAAATTTCCCCCAGGCAATATGGCTGACTTGGAAGTCACCTATACAATACAACCAGCACAATGTCCCCCAAGCAATATGGCTGACTTGGAAGTCACCTATACAAGACAACCAGCATAATGTCCCCCATGCAATATGGCTGACTTGGAGGTCACCTATAGGACATGGCCACCAGCACAATGTCCCCCATGCAATATGGCTGACTTGGAAGTCACCTATACAATACAACCAGCACAATGTCCCCCATGCAATATGGCTGACTTGGAAGTCACCTATACAATACAACCAGCACAATGTCCCCCAAGCAATATGGCTGACTTGGAAGTCACCTATAGAACATGGACACCAGCACAATGTCCCCCAAGCAATATCGCTGACTTGGAAGTCACCTATAGAACATGGCAACCAGCACAATGTCCCCCAAGCAATATGGCTGACTTGGAAGTCACCTATAGAACATGGCCACCAGCACAATGTCCCCCAAGCAATATGGCTGACTTGGAAGTCACCTATACAACATGGCAACCAGCACAATGTCCCCCATGCAATATGGCTGACTTGGAAGTCACCTATACAATACAACCAGCACAATGTCCCCCATGCAATATGGCTGACTTGGAAGTCACCTATACAATACAACCAGCACAATGTCCCAAATGCAATATGGCTGACTTGGAAGTCACCTATAGAACATGGCCACCAGCACAATATCCCCCATGCAATATGGCTGACTTGGAAGTCACCTATACAACATGGCAACCAGCACAATGTCCCCCATGCAATATGGCTGACTTGGAAGTCACCTATACAATACAACCAGCACAATGTCCCCCATGCAATATGGCTGACTTGGAAGTCACCTATACAATACAACCAGCACAATGTCCCAAATGCAATATGGCTGACTTGGAAGTCACCTATAGAACATGGCCACCAGCACAATATCCCCCATGCAATATGGCTGACTTGGAAGTCACCTATACAACATGGCAACCAGCACAATGTCCCCCATGCAATATGGCTGACTTGGAAGTCACCTATACAATACAACCAGCACAATGTCCCCCAAGCAATATGGCTGACTTGGAAGTCACCTATACAAGACAACCAGCACAATGTCCCCCATGCAATATGGCTGACTTGGAAGTCACCTATACAATACAACCAGCACAATGTCCCCCATGCAATATGGCTGATTTGGAAGTCACCTATACAACACAACCAGCACAATGTCCGCCATGCAATATGGCTGACTTGGAAGTCACCTATACAAGACAACCAGCACAATGTCCCAAATGCAATATGGCTGACTTGGAAGTCACCTATAGAACATGGCCACCAGCACAATGTCCCCCATGCAATATGGCTGACTTGGAAGTCACCTATACAACATGGCAACCAGCAAAATTTCCCCCAGGCAATATGGCTGACTTGGAAGTCACCTATACAATACAACCAGCACAATGTCCCCCAAGCAATATGGCTGACTTGGAAGTCACCTATACAAGACAACCAGCATAATGTCCCCCATGCAATTTGGCTGACTTGGAGGTCACCTATAGGACATGGCCACCAGCACAATGTCCCCCATGCAATATGGCTGACTTGGAAGTCACCTATACAATACAACCAGCACAATGTCCCCCATGCAATATGGCTGACTTGGAAGTCACCTATACAATACAACCAGCACAATGTCCCCCAAGCAATATGGCTGACTTGGAAGTCACCTATAGAACATGGACACCAGCACAATGTCCCCCAAGCAATATCGCTGACTTGGAAGTCACCTATAGAACATGGCAACCAGCACAATGTCCCCCAAGCAATATGGCTGACTTGGAAGTCACCTATACAAGACAACCAGCACAATGTCCCCCATGCAATATGGCTGACTTGGAAGTCACCTATAGGACATGGCAACCAGCACAATGTCCCCCATGCAATATGGCTGACTTGGAAGTCACCTATAGAACATGGCCACCAGCACAATGTCCCCCAAGCAATATGGCTCACTTGGAAGTCACCTATACAATACAACCAGCACAATGTCCCCCATGCAATATGGCTGACTTGGAAGTCACCTATACAATACAACCAGCACAATGTCCCAAATGCAATATGGCTGACTTGGAAGTCACCTATAGAACATGGCCACCAGCACAATGTCCCCCATGCAATATGGCTGACTTGGAAGTCACCTATACAACATGGCAACCAGCACAATGTCCCCCATGCAATATGGCTGACTTGGAAGTCACCTATACAATACAACCAGCACAATGTCCCCCAAGCAATATGGCTGACTTGGAAGTCACCTATACAAGACAACCAGCACAATGTCCCCCATGCAATATGGCTGACTTGGAAGTCACCTATACAATACAACCAGCACAATGTCCCCCATGCAATATGGCTGACTTGGAAGTCACCTATACAAGACAACCAGCACAATGTCCCAAATGCAATATGGCTGACTTGGAAGTCACCTATAGAACATGGCCACCAGCACAATGTCCCCCATGCAATATGGCTGACTTGGAAGTCAACTATACAACATGGCAACCAGCACAATGTCCCCCATGCAATATGGCTGACTTGGAAGTCACCTATACAAGACAACCAGCACAATGTCCGCCAAGCAATATGGCTGACTTGGAAGTCACCTATACAAGACAACCAGCACAATGTCCCCCATGCAATATGGCTGACTTGGAAGTCACCTATAGGACATGGCCACCAGCACAATGTCCCCCATGCAAAATGGCTGACTTGGAAGTCACCTATACAATACAACCAGCACAATGTCCCCCATGCAATATGGCTGACTTGGAAGTCACCTATACAATACAACCAGCACAATGTCCCCCATGCAATATGACTGATTTGGAAGTCACCTATACAACACAACCAGCACAATGTCACCCATGCAATATGGCTGACTTGGAAGTCACCTATACAAGACAACCAGCACAATGTCCCCCATGCAATATGGCTGACTTGGAAGTCACCTATAGAACATGGCCACCAGCACAATGTCCCCCATGCAATATGGCTGACTTGGAAGTCACCTATACAAGACAACCAGCACAATGTCCCAAATGCAATATGGCTGACTTGGAAGTCACCTATAGAACATGGCCACCAGCACAATGTCCCCCATGCAATATGGCTGACTTGGAAGTCACCTATACAACATGGCAACCAGCACAATGTCCCCCATGCAATATGGCTGACTTGGAAGTCACCTATACAATACAACCAGCACAATGTCCCCCAAGCAATATGGCTGACTTGGAAGTCACCTATACAAGACAACCAGCACAATGTCCCCCATGCAATATGGCTGACTTGGAAGTCACCTATAGGACATGGCCACCAGCACAATGTCCCCCATGCAATATGGCTGACTTGGAAGTCACCTATACAATACAACCAGCACAATGTCCCCCATGCAATATGGCTGACTTGGAAGTCACCTATACAATACAACCAGCACAATGTCCCCCATGCAATATGGCTGATTTGGAAGTCACCTATACAACACAACCAGCACAATGTCCCCCATGCAATATGGCTGACTTGGAAGTCACCTATACAAGACAACCAGCACAATGTCCCCCATGCAATATGGCTGACTTGGAAGTCACCTATAGAACATGGCCACCAGCACAATGTCCCCCATGCAATATGGCTGACTTGGAAGTCACCTATACAACATGGCAACCAGCACAATATCCCCCAAGCAATATGGCTGACTTGGAAGTCACCTATACAACATGGCAACCAGCACAATGTCTACCAAGCAATATGGCTGACTTGGAAGTCACCTATAGAACATGGCAACCAGCACAATGTCCCCCAAGCAATATGGCTGACTTAAAAGTCACCTATACAAGACAACCAGCACAATTTCCCCCATGCAATATGGCTGACTTGAAAGTCACCTATAGGACATGGCAACCAGCACAATGTCCCCCATGCAATATGGCTGACTTGTAAGTCACCTATACAACATGGCAACCAGCACAATGTCCCCCATGCAATATGGCTGACTTGGAAGTCACCTATACAACATGGCAACCAGCACAATGTCCCCCATGCAATATGGCTGACTTGGAAGTCACCTTTACAACATGGCCACCAGCACAATGTCCCCCATGCAATATGGCTGACTTGGAAGTCACCTATACAATACAACCAGCACAATGTCCCCCATGCAACACGGCTGACTTGGAAGTCACCTATACAACATGGCAACCAGCACAATGTCCCCCATGCAATATGGCTGACTTGGAAGTCACCTATACAACATGGCAACCAGCACAATGTCCCCCATGCAATATGGCTGACTTGGAAGTCACCTATACAAGACAACCAGCACAATGTCCCAAATGCAATATGGCTGACTTGGAAGTCACCTATAGAACATGGCCACCAGCACAATGTCCCCCATGCAATGTGGCTGACTTGGAAGTCAACTATACAACATGGCAACCAGCACAATGTCCCCCATGCAATATGGCTGACTTGGAAGTCACCTATACAAGACAACCAGCACAATGTCCGCCAAGCAATATGGCTGACTTGGAAGTCACCTATACAAGACAACCAGCACAATGTCCCCCATGCAATATGGCTGACTTGGAAGTCACCTATAGGACATGGCCACCAGCACAATGTCCCCCATGCAAAATGGCTGACTTGGAAGTCACCTATACAATACAACCAGCACAATGTCCCCCATGCAATATGGCTGACTTGGAAGTCACCTATACAATACAACCAGCACAATGTCCCCCATGCAATATGGCTGATTTGGAAGTCACCTATACAACACAACCAGCACAATGTCACCCATGCAATATGGCTGACTTGGAAGTCACCTATACAAGACAACCAGCACAATGTCCCCCATGCAATATGGCTGACTTGGAAGTCACCTATAGAACATGGCCACCAGCACAATGTCCCCCATGCAATATGGCTGACTTGGAAGTCACCTATACAAGACAACCAGCACAATGTCCCAAATGCAATATGGCTGACTTGGAAGTCACCTATAGAACATGGCCACCAGCACAATGTCCCCCATGCAATATGGCTGACTTGGAAGTCACCTATACAACATGGCAACCAGCACAATGTCCCCCATGCAATATGGCTGACTTGGAAGTCACCTATACAATACAACCAGCACAATGTCCCCCAAGCAATATGGCTGACTTGGAAGTCACCTATACAAGACAACCAGCACAATGTCCCCCATGCAATATGGCTGACTTGGAAGTCACCTATAGGACATGGCCACCAGCACAATGTCCCCCATGCAATATGGCTGACTTGGAAGTCACCTATACAATACAACCAGCACAATGTCCCCCATGCAATATGGCTGACTTGGAAGTCACCTATACAATACAACCAGCACAATGTCCCCCATGCAATATGGCTGATTTGGAAGTCATCTATACAACACAACCAGCACAATGTCACCCATGCAATATGGCTGACTTGGAAGTCACCTATACAAGACAACCAGCACAATGTCCCCCATGCAATATGGCTGACTTGGAAGTCACCTATAGAACATGGCCACCAGCACAATGTCCCCCATGCAATATGGCTGACTTGGAAGTCACCTATACAAGACAACCAGCACAATGTCCCAAATGCAATATGGCTGACTTGGAAGTCACCTATAGAACATGGCCACCAGCACAATGTCCCCCATGCAATATGGCTGACTTGGAAGTCACCTATACAACATGGCAACCAGCACAATGTCCCCCATGCAATATGGCTGACTTGGAAGTCACCTATACAATACAACCAGCACAATGTCCCCCAAGCAATATGGCTGACTTGGAAGTCACCTATACAAGACAACCAGCACAATGTCCCCCATGCAATATGGCTGACTTGGAAGTCACCTATAGGACATGGCCACCAGCACAATGTCCCCCATGCAATATGGCTGACTTGGAAGTCACCTATACAATACAACCAGCACAATGTCCCCCATGCAATATGGCTGACTTGGAAGTCACCTATACAATACAACCAGCACAATGTCCCCCATGCAATATGGCTGATTTGGAAGTCACCTATACAACACAACCAGCACAATGTCCCCCATGCAATATGGCTGACTTGGAAGTCACCTATACAAGACAACCAGCACAATGTCCCCCATGCAATATGGCTGACTTGGAAGTCACCTATAGAACATGGCCACCAGCACAATGTCCCCCATGCAATATGGCTGACTTGGAAGTCACCTATACAACATGGCAACCAGCACAATATCCCCCAAGCAATATGGCTGACTTGGAAGTCACCCATACAACATGGCAACCAGCACAATGTCTACCAAGCAATATGGCTGACTTGGAAGTCACCTATAGAACATGGCAACCAGCACAATGTCCCCCAAGCAATATGGCTGACTTAAAAGTCACCTATACAAGACAACCAGCACAATTTCCCCCATGCAATATGGCTGACTTGAAAGTCACCTATAGGACATGGCAACCAGCACAATGTCCCCCATGCAATATGGCTGACTTGTAAGTCACCTATACAACATGGCAACCAGCACAATGTCCCCCATGCAATATGGCTGACTTGGAAGTCACCTATACAACATGGCAACCAGCACAATGTCCCCCATGCAATATGGCTGACTTGGAAGTCACCTTTACAACATGGCCACCAGCACAATGTCCCCCATGCAATATGGCTGACTTGGAAGTCACCTATACAATACAACCAGCACAATGTCCCCCATGCAACACGGCTGACTTGGAAGTCACCTATACAAGACAACCAGCACAATGTCCCCCATGCAATATGGCTGACTTGGAAGTCACCTATACAACATGGCAACCAGCACAATGTCCCCCATGCAATATGGCTGACTTGGAAGTCACCTATACAATACAACCAGCACAATGTCCCCCATGCAATATGGCTGACTTGGAAGTCACCTATACAAGACAACCAGCACAATGTCCCAAATGCAATATGGCTGACTTGGAAGTCACCTATAGAACATGGCCACCAGCACAATGTCCCCCATGCAATATGGCTGACTTGGAAGTCAACTATACAACATGGCAACCAGCACAATGTCCCCCATGCAATATGGCTGACTTGGAAGTCACCTATACAAGACAACCAGCACAATGTCCGCCAAGCAATATGGCTGACTTGGAAGTCACCTATACAAGACAACCAGCACAATGTCCCCCATGCAATATGGCTGACTTGGAAGTCACCTATAGGACATGGCCACCAGCACAATGTCCCCCATGCAAAATGGCTGACTTGGAAGTCACCTATACAATACAACCAGCACAATGTCCCCCATGCAATATGGCTGACTTGGAAGTCACCTATACAATACAACCAGCACAATGTCCCCCATGCAATATGGCTGATTTGGAAGTCACCTATACAACACAACCAGCACAATGTCACCCATGCAATATGGCTGACTTGGAAGTCACCTATACAAGACAACCAGCACAATGTCCCCCATGCAATATGGCTGACTTGGAAGTCACCTATAGAACATGGCCACCAGCACAATGTCCCCCATGCAATATGGCTGACTTGGAAGTCACCTATACAAGACAACCAGCACAATGTCCCAAATGCAATATGGCTGACTTGGAAGTCACCTATAGAACATGGCCACCAGCACAATGTCCCCCATGCAATATGGCTGACTTGGAAGTCACCTATACAACATGGCAACCAGCACAATGTCCCCCATGCAATATGGCTGACTTGGAAGTCACCTATACAATACAACCAGCACAATGTCCCCCAAGCAATATGGCTGACTTGGAAGTCACCTATACAAGACAACCAGCACAATGTCCCCCATGCAATATGGCTGACTTGGAAGTCACCTATAGGACATGGCCACCAGCACAATGTCCCCCATGCAATATGGCTGACTTGGAAGTCACCTATACAATACAACCAGCACAATGTCCCCCATGCAATATGGCTGACTTGGAAGTCACCTATACAATACAACCAGCACAATGTCCCCCATGCAATATGGCTGATTTGGAAGTCACCTATACAACACAACCAGCACAATGTCCCCCATGCAATATGGCTGACTTGGAAGTCACCTATACAAGACAACCAGCACAATGTCCCCCATGCAATATGGCTGACTTGGAAGTCACCTATAGAACATGGCCACCAGCACAATGTCCCCCATGCAATATGGCTGACTTGGAAGTCACCTATACAACATGGCAACCAGCACAATATCCCCCAAGCAATATGGCTGACTTGGAAGTCACCTATACAACATGGCAACCAGCACAATGTCTACCAAGCAATATGGCTGACTTGGAAGTCACCTATAGAACATGGCAACCAGCACAATGTCCCCCAAGCAATATGGCTGACTTAAAAGTCACCTATACAAGACAACCAGCACAATTTCCCCCATGCAATATGGCTGACTTGAAAGTCACCTATAGGACATGGCAACCAGCACAATGTCCCCCATGCAATATGGCTGACTTGTAAGTCACCTATACAACATGGCAACCAGCACAATGTCCCCCATGCAATATGGCTGACTTGGAAGTCACCTATACAACATGGCAACCAGCACAATGTCCCCCATGCAATATGGCTGACTTGGAAGTCACCTTTACAACATGGCCACCAGCACAATGTCCCCCATGCAACATGGCTGACTTGGAAGTCACCTATACAATACAACCAGCACAATGTCCCCCATGCAACACGGCTGACTTGGAAGTCACCTATACAAGACAACCAGCGAATATGTCCCCCATGCAATATGGCTGACTTGGAAGTCACCTATACAACATGGCAACCAGCACAATGTCCCCCATGCAATATGGCTGACTTGGAAGTCACCTATACAATACAACCAGCACAATGTCCCCCAAGCAATATGGCTGACTTGGAAGTCACCTATACAAGACAACCAGCACAATGTCCCCCATGCAATATGGCTGACTTGGAAGTCACCTATGCAATACAACCAGCACAATGTCCCCCATGCAATATGGCTGATTTGGAAGTCACCTATACAACACAACCAGCACAATGTCCCCCATGCAATATGGCTGACTTGGAAGTCACCTATACAATACAACCAGCACAATGTCCCCCATGCAATATGGCTGACTTGGAAGTCACCTATACAATACAACCAGCACAATGTCCCCCATGCAATATGGCTGATTTGGAAGTCACCTATACAACACAACCAGCACAATGTCCCCCATGCAATATGGCTGACTTGGAAGTCACCTATACAAGACAACCAGCACAATGTCCCCCATGCAATATGGCTGACTTGGAAGTCACCTATAGAACATGGCCACCAGCACAATGTCCCCCATGCAATATGGCTGACTTGGAAGTCACCTATACAACATGGCAACCAGCACAATATCCCCCAAGCAATATGGCTGACTTGGAAGTCACCTATACAACATGGCAACCAGCACAATGTCTACCAAGCAATATGGCTGACTTGGAAGTCACCTATAGAACATGGCAACCAGCACAATGTCCCCCAAGCAATATGGCTGACTTAAAAGTCACCTATACAAGACAACCAGCACAATTTCCCCCATGCAATATGGCTGACTTGAAAGTCACCTATAGGACATGGCAACCAGCACAATGTCCCCCATGCAATATGGCTGACTTGTAAGTCACCTATACAACATGGCAACCAGCACAATGTCCCCCATGCAATATGGCTGACTTGGAAGTCACCTATACAACATGGCAACCAGCACAATGTCCCCCATGCAATATGGCTGACTTGGAAGTCACCTTTACAACATGGCCACCAGCACAATGTCCCCCATGCAACATGGCTGACTTGGAAGTCACCTATACAATACAACCAGCACAATGTCCCCCATGCAACACGGCTGACTTGGAAGTCACCTATACAAGACAACCAGCGAATATGTCCCCCATGCAATATGGCTGACTTGGAAGTCACCTATACAACATGGCAACCAGCACAATGTCCCCCATGCAATATGGCTGACTTGGAAGTCACCTATACAATACAACCAGCACAATGTCCCCCAAGCAATATGGCTGACTTGGAAGTCACCTATACAAGACAACCAGCACAATGTCCCCCATGCAATATGGCTGACTTGGAAGTCACCTATACAATACAACCAGCACAATGTCCCCCATGCAATATGGCTGATTTGGAAGTCACCTATACAACACAACCAGCACAATGTCCCCCATGCAATATGGCTGACTTGGAAGTCACCTATACAAGACAACCAGCACAATGTCCCAAATGCAATATGGCTGACTTGGAAGTCACCTATAGAACATGGCCACCAGCACAATGTCCCCCATGCAATATGGCTGACTTGGAAGTCAACTATACAACATGGCAACCAGCACAATGTCCCCCATGCAATATGGCTGACTTGGAAGTCACCTATACAATACAACCAGCACAATGTCCCCCAAGCAATATGGCTGACTTGGAAGTCACCTATACAAGACAACCAGCACAATGTCCCCCATGCAATATGGCTGACTTGGAAGTCACCTATACAATACAACCAGCACAATGTCCCCCAAGCAATATGGCTGACTTGGAAGTCACCTATACAAGACAACCAGCACAATGTCCCCCATGCAATATGGCTGACTTGGAAGTCACCTATAGGACATGGCCACCAGCACAATGTCCCCCATGCAATATGGCTGACTTGGAAGTCACCTATACAATACAACCAGCACAATGTCCCCCATGCAATATGGCTGACTTGGAAGTCACCTATACAATACAACCAGCACAATGTCCCCCATGCAATATGGCTGATTTGGAAGTCACCTATACAACACAACCAGCACAATGTCCCCCATGCAATATGGCTGACTTGGAAGTCACCTATACAAGACAACCAGCACAATGTCCCCCATGCAATATGGCTGACTTGGAAGTCACCTATAGAACATGGCCACCAGCACAATGTCCCCCATGCAATATGGCTGACTTGGAAGTCACCTATACAACATGGCAACCAGCACAATATCCCCCAAGCAATATGGCTGACTTGGAAGTCACCTATACAACATGGCAACCAGCACAATGTCTACCAAGCAATATGGCTGACTTGGAAGTCACCTATAGAACATGGCAACCAGCACAATGTCCCCCAAGCAATATGGCTGACTTAAAAGTCACCTATACAAGACAACCAGCACAATTTCCCCCATGCAATATGGCTGACTTGAAAGTCACCTATAGGACATGGCAACCAGCACAATGTCCCCCATGCAATATGGCTGACTTGTAAGTCACCTATACAACATGGCAACCAGCACAATGTCCCCCATGCAATATGGCTGACTTGGAAGTCACCTATACAACATGGCAACCAGCACAATGTCCCCCATGCAATATGGCTGACTTGGAAGTCACCTTTACAACATGGCCACCAGCACAATGTCCCCCATGCAACATGGCTGACTTGGAAGTCACCTATACAATACAACCAGCACAATGTCCCCCATGCAACACGGCTGACTTGGAAGTCACCTATACAAGACAACCAGCGAATATGTCCCCCATGCAATATGGCTGACTTGGAAGTCACCTATACAACATGGCAACCAGCACAATGTCCCCCATGCAATATGGCTGACTTGGAAGTCACCTATACAATACAACCAGCACAATGTCCCCCAAGCAATATGGCTGACTTGGAAGTCACCTATACAAGACAACCAGCACAATGTCCCCCATGCAATATGGCTGACTTGGAAGTCACCTATGCAATACAACCAGCACAATGTCCCCCATGCAATATGGCTGATTTGGAAGTCACCTATACAACACAACCAGCACAATGTCCCCCATGCAATATGGCTGACTTGGAAGTCACCTATACAATACAACCAGCACAATGTCCCCCATGCAATATGGCTGACTTGGAAGTCACCTATACAATACAACCAGCACAATGTCCCCCATGCAATATGGCTGATTTGGAAGTCACCTATACAACACAACCAGCACAATGTCCCCCATGCAATATGGCTGACTTGGAAGTCACCTATACAAGACAACCAGCACAATGTCCCCCATGCAATATGGCTGACTTGGAAGTCACCTATAGAACATGGCCACCAGCACAATGTCCCCCATGCAATATGGCTGACTTGGAAGTCACCTATACAACATGGCAACCAGCACAATATCCCCCAAGCAATATGGCTGACTTGGAAGTCACCTATACAACATGGCAACCAGCACAATGTCTACCAAGCAATATGGCTGACTTGGAAGTCACCTATAGAACATGGCAACCAGCACAATGTCCCCCAAGCAATATGGCTGACTTAAAAGTCACCTATACAAGACAACCAGCACAATTTCCCCCATGCAATATGGCTGACTTGAAAGTCACCTATAGGACATGGCAACCAGCACAATGTCCCCCATGCAATATGGCTGACTTGTAAGTCACCTATACAACATGGCAACCAGCACAATGTCCCCCATGCAATATGGCTGACTTGGAAGTCACCTATACAACATGGCAACCAGCACAATGTCCCCCATGCAATATGGCTGACTTGGAAGTCACCTTTACAACATGGCCACCAGCACAATGTCCCCCATGCAACATGGCTGACTTGGAAGTCACCTATACAATACAACCAGCACAATGTCCCCCATGCAACACGGCTGACTTGGAAGTCACCTATACAAGACAACCAGCGAATATGTCCCCCATGCAATATGGCTGACTTGGAAGTCACCTATACAACATGGCAACCAGCACAATGTCCCCCATGCAATATGGCTGACTTGGAAGTCACCTATACAATACAACCAGCACAATGTCCCCCAAGCAATATGGCTGACTTGGAAGTCACCTATACAAGACAACCAGCACAATGTCCCCCATGCAATATGGCTGACTTGGAAGTCACCTATACAATACAACCAGCACAATGTCCCCCATGCAATATGGCTGATTTGGAAGTCACCTATACAACACAACCAGCACAATGTCCCCCATGCAATATGGCTGACTTGGAAGTCACCTATACAAGACAACCAGCACAATGTCCCAAATGCAATATGGCTGACTTGGAAGTCACCTATAGAACATGGCCACCAGCACAATGTCCCCCATGCAATATGGCTGACTTGGAAGTCAACTATACAACATGGCAACCAGCACAATGTCCCCCATGCAATATGGCTGACTTGGAAGTCACCTATACAATACAACCAGCACAATGTCCCCCAAGCAATATGGCTGACTTGGA
This sequence comes from Petromyzon marinus, assembly GCF_048934315.1. Classification (NCBI taxonomy): domain Eukaryota; kingdom Metazoa; phylum Chordata; class Hyperoartia; order Petromyzontiformes; family Petromyzontidae; genus Petromyzon; species Petromyzon marinus. Next base: position 213,189 of record NW_027422684.1, on the reverse strand, counting down.
AGTCACCTATACAAGACAACCAGCACAATGTCCCCCATGCAATATGGCTGACTTGGAAGTCACCTATAGGACATGGCCACCAGCACAATGTCCCCCATGCAATATGGCTGACTTGGAAGTCACCTATACAATACAACCAGCACAATGTCCCCCATGCAATATGGCTGACTTGGAAGTCACCTATACAATACAACCAGCACAATGTCCCCCATGCAATATGGCTGATTTGGAAGTCACCTATACAACACAACCAGCACAATGTCCCCCATGCAATATGGCTGACTTGGAAGTCACCTATACAAGACAACCAGCACAATGTCCCCCATGCAATATGGCTGACTTGGAAGTCACCTATAGAACATGGCCACCAGCACAATGTCCCCCATGCAATATGGCTGACTTGGAAGTCACCTATACAAGACAACCAGCACAATGTCCCAAATGCAATATGGCTGACTTGGAAGTCACCTATAGAACATGGCCACCAGCACAATGTCCCCCATGCAATATGGCTGACTTGGAAGTCACCTATACAACATGGCAACCAGCACAATGTCCCCCATGCAATATGGCTGATTGGAAGTCACCTATACAATACAACCAGCACAATGTCCCCCAAGCAATATGGCTGACTTGGAAGTCACCTATACAAGACAACCAGCACAATGTCCCCCATGCAATATGGCTGACTTGGAAGTCACCTATAGGACATGGCCACCAGCACAATGTCCCCCATGCAATATGGCTGACTTGGAAGTCACCTATACAATACAACCAGCACAATGTCCCCCATGCAATATGGCTGACTTGGAAGTCACCTATACAATACAACCAGCACAATGTCCCCCATGCAATATGGCTGATTTGGAAGTCACCTATACAACACAACCAGCACAATGTCCCCCATGCAATATGGCTGACTTGGAAGTCACCTATAGAACATGGCCACCAGCACAATGTCCCCCATGCAATATGGCTGACTTGGAAGTCACCTATACAACATGGCAACCAGCACAATATCCCCCAAGCAATATGGCTGACTTGGAAGTCACCTATACAACATGGCAACCAGCACAATGTCCCCCATGCAATATGGCTGACTTGTAAGTCACCTATACAACATGGAAACCAGCACAATGTCCCCCATGCAATATGGCTGACTTGGAAGTCACCTATACAACATGGCAACCAGCACAATGTCCCCCATGCAATATGGCTGACTTGTAAGTCACCTATACAACATGGAAACCAGCACAATGTCCCCCATGCAATATGGCTGACTTGGAAGTCACCTTTACAACATGGCCACCAGCACAATGTCCCCCATGCAATATGGCTGACTTGGAAGTCACCTATACAATACAACCAGCACAATGTCCCCCATGCAACACGGCTGACTTGGAAGTCACCTATACAAGACAACCAGCACAATGTCCCCCATGCAATATGGCTGACTTGGAAGTCACCTATACAACACAACCAGCACAATGTCCCCCAAGCAATATGGCTCACTTGGAAGTCACCTATACAACATGGCAACCAGCACAATGTCCCCCATGCAATATGGCTGACTTGGAAGTCACCTATAGGACATGGCAACCAGCACAATGTCCCCCATGCAATATGGCTGACTTGGAAGTCACCTATAGAACATGGCCACCAGCACAATGTCCCCCAAGCAATATGGCTCACTTGGAAGTCACCTATACAATACAACCAGCACAATGTCCCCCATGCAATATGGCTGACTTGGAAGTCACCTATACATGGCAACCAGCACAATTTCCCCCATGCAATATGGCTGACTTGGAAGTCATCTATACAATACAACCAGCACAATGTCCCCCAAGCAATATGGCTGACTTGGAAGTCACCTATACAAAACAACCAGCACAATGTCCCCCATGCAATATGGCTGACTTGGAAGTCACATATAGGACATGGCCACCAGCACAATGTCCCCCATGCAATATGGCTGACTTGGAAGTCACCTATACAATACAACCAGCACAATGTCCCAAATGCAATATGGCTGACTTGGAAGTCACCTATACAATACAACCAGCACAATGTCCCAAATGCAATATGGCTGAATTGGAAGTCACCTATAGAACATGGCCACCAGCACAATGTCCCCATGCATTATGGCTGACTTGGAAGTCACCTATACAACATGGCAACCAGCACAATGTCCCCCATGCAATATGGCTGACTTGGAAGTCACCTATTCAATACAACCAGCACAATGTCCCCCATGCAATATGGCTGATTTGGAAGTCACCTATACAACACAACCAGCACAATGTCCCCCATGCAATATGGCTGACTTGGAAGTCACCTATACATGACAACCAGCACAATGTCCCAAATGCAATATGGCTGACTTGGAAGTCACCTATAGAACATGGCCACCAGCACAATGTCCCCCATGCAATATGGCTGACTTGGAAGTCACCTATACAACATGGCAACCTGCACAATTTCCCCCATGCAATATGGCTGACTTGGAAGTCACCTATACAATACAACCAGCACAATGTCCCCCAATCAATATGGCTGACTTGGAAGTCACCTATACAAGACAACCAGCACAATGTCCCCCATGCAATATGGCTGACTTGGAAGTCACCTATAGGACATGGCCACCAGCACAATGTCCCCCATGCAATATGGCTGACTTGGAAGTCACCTATACAATACAACCAGCACAATGTCCCCCATGCAATATGGCTGACTTGGAAGTCACCTATACAATACAACCAGCACAATGTCCCCCAAGCAATATGGCTGACTAGGAAGTCACCTATAGAACATGGCCACCAGCACAATGTCCCCCAAGCAATATGGCTGACTTGGAAGTCACCTATAGAACATGGCAACCAGCTCAATGTCCCCCAAGCAATATGGCTGACTTGGAAGTCACCTATACAAGACAACCAGCACAATGTCCCCCATGCAATATGGCTGACTTGGAAGTCACCTATAGGACATGGCCACCAGCACAATGTCCCCCATGCAATATGGCTGACTTGGAAGTCACCTATACAATACAACCAGCACAATGTCCCCCATGCAATATGGCTGACTTGGAAGTCACCTATACAATACAACCAGCACAATGTCCCCCAAGCAATATGGCTGACTTGGAAGTCACCTATAGAACATGGCCACCAGCACAATGTCCCCCAAGCAATATGGCTGACTTGGAAGTCACCTATAGAACATGGAAACCAGCACAATGTCCCCCAAGCAATATGGCTGACTTGGAAGTCACCTATACAAGACAACCAGCACAATGTCCCCCATGCAATATGGCTGACTTGGAAGTCACCTATAGGACATGGCAACCAGCACAATGTCCCCCATGCAATATGGCTGACTTGGAAGTGACCTATAGAACATGGCCACCAGCACAATGTCCCCCAAGCAATATGGCTCACTTGGAAGTCACCTATACAATACAACCAGCACAATGTCCCCCATGCAATATGGCTGACTTGGAAGTCACCTATACAATACAACCAGCACAATGTCCCCCATGCAATATGGCTGACTTGGAAGTCACCTATACAATACAACCAGCACAATGTCCCCCAAGCAATATGGCTGACTAGGAAGTCACCTATAGAACATGGCCACCAGCACAATGTCCCCCAAGCAATATGGCTGACTTGGAAGTCACCTATAGAACCTGGCAACCAGCTCAATGTCCCCCAAGCAATTTGGCTGACTTGGAATTCACCTATACAAGACAACCAGCACAATGTCCCCCATGCAAAATGGCTGACTTGGAAGTCACCTATAGGACATGGCCACCAGCACAATGTCCCCCATGCAATATGGCTGACTTGGAAGTCACCTATACAATACAACCAGCACAATGTCCCCCATGCAATATGGCTGACTTGGAAGTCACCTATACAATACAACCAGCACAATGTCCCCCAAGCAATATGGCTGACTTGGAAGTCACCTATAGAACATGGCCACCAGCACAATGTCCCCCAAGCAATATGGCTGACTTGGAAGTCACCTATAGAACATGGCAACCAGCACAATGTCCCCCAAGCAATATGGCTGACTTGGAAGTCACCTATACAAGACAACCAGCACAATGTCCCCCATGCAATATGGCTGACTTGGAAGTCACCTATAGGACATGGCAACCAGCACAATGTCCCCCATGCAATATGGCTGACTTGGAAGTGACCTATAGAACATGGCCACCAGCACAATGTCCCCCAAGCAATATGGCTCACTTGGAAGTCACCTATACAATACAACCAGCACAATGTCCCCCATGCAATATGGCTGACTTGGAAGTCACCTATACAATACAACCAGCACAATGTCCCAAATGCAATATGGCTGAATTGGAAGTCACCTATAGAACATGGCCACCAGCACAATGTCCCCCATGCAATATGGCTGACTTGGAAGTCACCTATACAACATGGCAACCAGCACAATGTCCCCCATGCAATATGGCTGACTTGGAAGTCACCTATACAATACAACCAGCACAATGTCCCCCAAGCAGTATGACTGACTTGGAAGTCACCTATACAAGACAACCAGCACAATGTCCCAAATGCAATATGGCTGACTTGGAAGTCACCTATAGAACATGGCCACCAGCACAATGTCCCCCTTGCAATATGGCTGACTTGGAAGTCACCTATACAACATGGCAAACAAGCACAATTTCCCCCATGCAATATGGCTGACTTGGAAGTCACCTATACAAGACAACCAGCACAATGTCCCAAATGCAATATGGCTGACTTGGAAGTCACCTATAGAACATGGCCACCAGCACAATGTCCCCCATGCAATATGGCTGACTTGGAAGTCACCTATACAACATGGCAACCAGCACAATTTCCCCAATGCAATATGGCTGACTTGGAAGTCACCTATACAATACAACCAGCACAATGTCCCCCATGCAATATGGCTGACTTGGAAGTCACCTATACAATACAACCAGCACAATGTCCCCCAAGCAATATGGCTGACTAAGAAGTCACCTATAGAACATGGCCACCAGCACAATGTCCCCCAAGCAATATGGCTGACTTGGAAGTCACCTATAGAACATGGCAACCAGCACAATGTCCCCCAAGCAATATGGCTGACTTGGAAGTCACCTATACAAGACAACCAGCACAATGTCCCCCATGCAATATGGCTGACTTGGAAGTCACCTATAGGACATGGCAACCAGCACAATGTCCCCCATGCAATATGGCTGACTTGGAAGTCACCTATAGGACATGGCAACCAGCACAATGTCCCCCATGCAATATGGCTGACTTGGAAGTCACCTATAGAACATGGCCACCAGCACAATGTCCCCCATGCAATATGGCTGACTTGGAAGTCACCTATACAACATGGCAACCAGCACAATGTCCCCATGCAATATGGCTGACTTGGAAGTCACCTATACAATACAACCAGCACAATGTCCCCCAAGCAATATGGCTGACTTGGAAGTCACCTATACAAGACAACCAGCACAATGTCCCCCATGCAATATGGCTGACTTGGAAGTCACCTATACAATACAACCAGCACAATGTCCCCCATGCAATATGGCTGATTTGGAAGTCACCTATACAACACAACCAGCACAATGTCCCCCATGCAATATGGCTGACTTGGAAGTCACCTATACAAGACAACCAGCACAATGTCCCAAATGCAATATGGATGACTTGGAAGTCACCTATAGAACATGGCCACCAGCACAATGTCCCCCATGCAATATGGCTGACTTGGAAGTCACCTATAGAACATGGCCACCAGCACAATGTCCCCCAAGCAATATGGCTGACTTGGAAGTCACCTATAGAACATGGCAACCAGCACAATGTCCCCCAAGCAATATGGCTGACTTGGAAGTCACCTATACAAGACAACCAGCACAATGTCCCCCATGCAATATGGCTGACTTGGAAGTCACCTATAGGACATGGCAACCAGCACAATGTCCCCCATGCAATATGGCTGACTTGGAAGTCACCTATAGAACATGGCCACCAGCACAATGTCCCCCATGCAATATGGCTGACTTGGAAGTCACCTATAGGACATGGCAACCAGCACAATGTCCCCCATGCAATATGGCTGACTTGGAAGTCACCTATAGGACATTGCAACCAGCACAATGTCCCCCATGCAATATGGCTGACTTGGAAGTCACCTATACAACATGGCAACCAGCACAATGTCCCCCATGCAATATGGCTGACTTGGAAGTCACCTATACAATACAACCAGCACAATGTCTCCCATGCAATATGGCTGACTTGGAAGTCACCTATACAATACAACCAGCACAATGTCCCAAATGCAATATGGCTGAATTGGAATTCACCTATAGAACATGGCCACCAGCACAATGTCCCCCATGCAATATGGCTGACTTGGAAGTCACCTATACAACATGGCAACCAGCACAATGTCCCCCATGCAATACGGCTGACTTGGTAGTCACCTATACAATACAACCAGCACAATGTCCCCCAAGCAATATGGCTGACTTGGAAGTCACCTATACAAGACAACCAGCACAATGTCCCCCATGCAATATGGCTGACTTGGAAGTCACCTATACAATACAACCAGCACAATGTCCCCCATGCAATATGGCTGATTTGGAAGTCACCTATACAACACAACCAGCACAATGTCCCCCATGCAATATGGCTGACTTGGAAGTCACCTATACAAGACAACCAGCACAATGTCCCAAATGCAATATGGCTGACTTGGAAGTCACCTATAGAACATGGCCACCAGCACAATGTCCCCCATGCAATATGGCTGACTTGGAAGTCACCTATACAACATGGCAACCAGCAAAATTTCCCCCAGGCAATATGGCTGACTTGGAAGTCACCTATACAATACAACCAGCACAATGTCCCCCAAGCAATATGGCTGACTTGGAAGTCACCTATATAAGACAACCAGCACAATGTCCCCCATGCAATATGGCTGACTTGGAAGTCACCTATAGCACATGGCCACCAGCACAATGTCCCCCATGCAATATGGCTGACTTGGAAGTCACCTATACAATACAACCAGCACAATGTCCCCCATGCAATATGGCTGACTTGGAAGTCACCTATACAATACAACCAGCACAATGTCCCCCAAGCAATATGGCTGACTTGGAAGTCACCTATAGAACATGGCCACCAGCACAATGTCCCCCAAGCAATATGGCTGACTTGGAAGTCACCTATAGAACATGGCAACCAGCACAATGTCCCCCAAGCAATATGGCTGACTTGGAAGTCACCTATACAAGACAACCAGCACAATGTCCCCCATGCAATATGGCTGACTTGGAAGTCACCTATAGGACATGGCAACCAGCACAATGTCCCCCATGCAATATGGCTGACTTGGAAGTCACCTATAGAACATGGCCCCCAGCACAATGTCCCCCAAGCAATATGGCTCACTTGGAAGTCACCTATACAATACAACCAGCACAATGTCCCAAATGCAATATGGCTGACTTGGAAGTCACCTCTAGAACATGGCCACCAGCACAATGTCCCCCATGCAATATGGCTGACTTGGAAGTCAACTATACAACATGGCAACCAGCACAATGTCCCCCATGCAATATGGCTGACTTGGAAGTCACCTATACAATACAACCAGCACAATGTCCCCCAAGCAATATGGCTGACTTGGAAGTCACCTATACAAGACAACCAGCACAATGTCCCCCATGCAATATGGCTGACTTGGAAGTCACCTATACAATACAACCAGCACAATGTCCCCCATGCAATATGGCTGATTTGGAAGTCACCTATACAACACAACCAGCACAATGTCCCCCATGCAATATGGCTGACTTGGAAGTCACCTATACAAGACAACCAGCACAATGTCCCAAATGCAATATGGATGACTTGGAAGTCACCTATAGAACATGGCCACCAGCACAATGTCCCCCATGCAATATGGCTGACTTGTAAGTCACCTATAGAACATGGCCACCAGCACAATGTCCCCCAAGCAATATGGCTGACTTGGAAGTCACCTATAGAACATGGCAACCAGCACAATGTCCCCCAAGCAATATGGCTGACTTGGAAGTCACCTATACAAGACAACCAGCACAATGTCCCCCATGCAATATGGCTGACTTGGAAGTCACCTATAGGACATGGCAACCAGCACAATGTCCCCCATGCAATATGGCTGACTTGGAAGTCACCTATAGAACATGGCCACCAGCACAATGTCCCCCAAGCAATATGGCTGACTTGGAAGTCACCTATACAACATGGCAACCAGCACAATGTCCCCCATGCAATATGGCTGACTTGGAAGTCACCTATACAATACAACCAGCACAATGTCCCCCATGCAATATGGCTGACTTGGAAGTCACCTATACAATACAACCAGCACAATGTCCCCCAAGCAATATGGCTGACTTGGAAGTCACCTATAGAACATGGCCCCCAGCACAATGTCCCCCAAGCAATATGGCTGACTTGGAAGTCACCTATAGAACATGGCAACCAGCACAATGTCCCCCAAGCAATATGGCTGACTTGGAAGTCACCTATACAAGACAACCAGCACAATGTCCCCCATGCAATATGGCTGACTTGGAAGTCACCTATAGGACATGGCAACCAGCACAATGTCCCCCATGCAATATGGCTGACTTGGAAGTCACCTATAGAACATGGCCCCCAGCACAATGTCCCCCAAGCAATATGGCTCACTTGGAAGTCACCTATACAATACAACCAGCACAATGTCCCCCATGCAATATGGCTGACTTGGAAGTCACCTATACAATACAACCAGCACAATGTCCCAAATGCAATATGGCTGACTTGGAAGTCACCTCTAGAACATGGCCACCAGCACAATGTCCCCCATGCAATATGGCTGACTTGGAAGTCAACTATACAACATGGCAACCAGCACAATGTCCCCCATGCAATATGGCTGACTTGGAAGTCACCTATACAATACAACCAGCACAATGTCCCCCAATCAATATGGCTGACTTGGAAGTCACCTATACAAGACAACCAGCACAATGTCCCCCATGCAATATGGCTGACTTGGAAGTCACCTATACAAAACAACCAGCACAATGTCCCCCATGCAATATGGCTGATTTGGAAGTCACCTATACAACACAACCAGCACAATGTCCCCCATGCAATATGGCTGACTTGGAAGTCACCTATACAAGACAACCAGCACAATGTCCCAAATGCAATATGGATGACTTGGAAGTCACCTATAGAACATGGCCACCAGCACAATGTCCCCCATGCAATATGGCTGACTTGGAAGTCACCTATACAATACAACCAGCACAATGTCCCCCAAGCAATATGGCTGACTTGGAAGTCACCTATATAAGACAACCAGCACAATGTCCCCCATGCAATATGGCTGACTTGGAAGTCACCTATAGCACATGGCCACCAGCACAATGTCCCCCATGCAATATGGCTGACTTGGAAGTCACCTATACAATACAACCAGCACAATGTCCCCCATGCAATATGGCTGACTTGGAAGTCACCTATACAATACAACCAGCACAATGTCCCCCAAGCAATATGGCTGACTTGGAAGTCACCTATAGAACATGGCCACCAGCACAATGTCCCCCAAGCAATATGGCTGACTTGGAAGTCACCTATAGAACATGGCAACCAGCACAATGTCCCCCAAGCAATATGGCTGACTTGGAAGTCACCTATACAAGACAACCAGCACAATGTCCCCCATGCAATATGGCTGACTTGGAAGTCACCTATAGGACATGGCAACCAGCACAATGTCCCCCATGCAATATGGCTGACTTGGAAGTCACCTATAGAACATGGCCCCCAGCACAATGTCCCCCAAGCAATATGGCTCACTTGGAAGTCACCTATACAATACAACCAGCACAATGTCCCCCATGCAATATGGCTGACTTGGAAGTCACCTATACAATACAACCAGCACAATGTCCCAAATGCAATATGGCTGACTTGGAAGTCACCTCTAGAACATGGCCACCAGCACAATGTCCCCCATGCAATATGGCTGACTTGGAAGTCAACTATACAACATGGCAACCAGCACAATGTCCCCCATGAAATATGGCTGACTTGGAAGTCACCTATACAATACAACCAGCACAATGTCCCCCAAGCAATATGGCTGACTTGGAAGTCACCTATACAAGACAACCAGCACAATGTCCCCCATGCAATATGGCTGACTTGGAAGTCACCTATACAATACAACCAGCACAATGTCCCCCATGCAATATGGCTGATTTGGAAGTCACCTATACAACACAACCAGCACAATGTCCCCCATGCAATATGGCTGACTTGGAAGTCACCTATACAAGACAACCAGCACAATGTCCCAAATGCAATATGGATGACTTGGAAGTCACCTATAGAACATGGCCACCAGCACAATGTCCCCCATGCAATATGGCTGACTTGGAAGTCACCTATAGAACATGGCCACCAGCACAATGTCCCCCAAGCAATATGGCTGACTTGGAAGTCACCTATAGAACATGGCAACCAGCACAATGTCCCCCAAGCAATATGGCTGACTTGGAAGTCACCTATACAAGACAACCAACACAATGTCCCCATGCAATATGGCTGACTTGGAAGTCACCTATAGAACATGGCCACCAGCACAATGTCCCCCAAGCAATATGGCTGACTTGGAAGTCACCTATACAACATGGCAACCAGCACAATGTCCCCCATGCAATATGGCTGACTTGGAAGTCACCTATACAATACAACCAGCACAATGTCCCCCATGCAATATGGCTGACTTGGAAGTCACCTATACAATACAACCAGCACAATGTCCCCCATGCAATATGGCTGACTTGGAAGTCACCTATACAATACAACCAGCACAATGTCCCAAATGCAATATGGCTGACTTGGAAGTCACCTCTAGAACATGGCCACCAGCACAATGTCCCCCATGCAATATGGCTGACTTGGAAGTCAACTATACAACATGGCAACCAGCACAATGTCCCCCATGCAATATGGCTGACTTGGAAGTCACCTATACAATACAACCAGCACAATGTCCCCCAAGCAATATGGCTGACTTGGAAGTCACCTATACAAGACAACCAGCACAATGTCCCCCATGCAATATGGCTGACTTGGAAGTCACCTATACAAAACAACCAGCACAATGTCCCCCATGCAATATGGCTGATTTGGAAGTCACCTATACAACACAACCAGCACAATGTCCCCCATGCAATATGGCTGACTTGGAAGTCACCTATACAAGACAACCAGCACAATGTCCCAAATGCAATATGGATGACTTGGAAGTCACCTATAGAACATGGCCACCAGCACAATGTCCCCCATGCAATATGGCTGACTTGGAAGTCACCTATAGAACATGACCACCAGCACAATGTCCCCCAAGCAATATGGCTGACTTGGAAGTCACCTATAGAACATGGCAACCAGCACAATGTCCCCCAAGCAATATGGCTGACTTGGAAGTCACCTATACAAGACAACCAGCACAATGTCCCCCATGCAATATGGCTGACTTGGAAGTCACCTATACAAGACAACCAGCACAATGTCCCAAATGCAATATGGATGACTTGGAAGTCACCTATAGAACATGGCCACCAGCACAATGTCCCCCATGCAATATGGCTGACTTGGAAGTCACCTATACAACATGGCAACCAGCAAAATTTCCCCCAGGCAATATGGCTGACTTGGAAGTCACCTATACAATACAACCAGCACAATGTCCCCCAAGCAATATGGCTGACTTGGAAGTCACCTATATAAGACAACCAGCACAATGTCCCCCATGCAATATGGCTGACTTGGAAGTCACCTATAGCACATGGCCACTAGCACAATGTCACCCATGCAATATGGCTGACTTGGAAGTCACCTATACAATACAACCAGCACAATGTCCCCCATGCAATATGGCTGACTTGGAAGTCACCTATACAATACAACCAGCACAATGTCCCCCAAGCAATATGGCTGACTTGGAAGTCACCTATAGAACATGGCCACCAGCACAATGTCCCCCAAGCAATATGGCTGACTTGGAAGTCACCTATAGAACATGGCAACCAGCACAATGTCCCCCAAGCAATATGGCTGACTTGGAAGTCACCTATACAAGACAACCAGCACAATGTCCCCCATGCAATATGGCTGACTTGGAAGTCACCTATAGGACATGGCAACCAGCACAATGTCCCCCATGCAATATGGCTGACTTGGAAGTCACCTATAGAACATGGCCCCCAGCACAATGTCCCCAAAGCAATATGGCTCACTTGGAAGTCACCTATACAATACAACCAGCACAATGTCCCCCATGCAATATGGCTGACTTGGAAGTCACCTATACAATACAACCAGCACAATGTCCCAAATGCAATATGGCTGACTTGGAAGTCACCTCTAGAACATGGCCACCAGCACAATGTCCCCCATGCAATATGGCTGACTTGGAAGTCAACTATACAACATGGCAACCAGCACAATGTCCCCCATGCAATATGGCTGACTTGGAAGTCACCTATACAATACAACCAGCACAATGTCCCCCAAGCAATATGGCTGACTTGGAAGTCACCTATACAAGACAACCAGCACAATGTCCCCCATGCAATATGGCTGACTTGGAAGTCACCTATACAATACAACCAGCACAATGTCCCCCATGCAATATGGCTGATTTGGAAGTCACCTATACAACACAACCAGCACAATGTCCCCCATGCAATATGGCTGACTTGGAAGTCACCTATACAAGACAACCAGCACAATGTCCCAAATGCAATATGGATGACTTGGAAGTCACCTATAGAACATGGCCACCAGCACAATGTCCCCCATGCAATATGGCTGACTTGGAAGTCACCTATAGAACATGGCCACCAGCACAATGTCCCCCAAGCAATATGGCTGACTTGGAAGTCACCTATAGAACATGGCAACCAGCACAATGTCCCCCAAGCAATATGGCTGACTTGGAAGTCACCTATACAAGACAACCAGCACAATGTCCCCCATGCAATATGGCTGACTTGGAAGTCACCTATAGGACATGGCAACCAGCACAATGTCCCCCATGCAATATGGCTGACTTGGAAGTCACCTATAGAACATGGCCACCAGCACAATGTCCCCCAAGCAATATGGCTGACTTGGAAGTCACCTATACAACATGGCAACCAGCACAATGTCCCCCATGCAATATGGCTGACTTGGAAGTCACCTATACAATACAACCAGCACAATGTCCCCCATGCAATATGGCTGACTTGGAAGTCACCTATACAATACAACCAGCACAATGTCCCCCAAGCAATATGGCTGACTTGGAAGTCACCTATAGAACATGGCCACCAGCACAATGTCCCCCAAGCAATATGGCTGACTTGGAAGTCACCTATAGAACATGGCAACCAGCACAATGTCCCCCAAGCAATATGGCTGACTTGGAAGTCACCTATACAAGACAACCAGCACAATGTCCCCCATGCAATATGGCTGACTTGGAAGTCACCTATAGGACATGGCAACCAGCACAATGTCCCCCATGCAATATGGCTGACTTGGAAGTCACCTATAGAACATGGCCCCCAGCACAATGTCCCCCAAGCAATATGGCTCACTTGGAAGTCACCTATACAATACAACCAGCACAATGTCCCCCATGCAATATGGCTGACTTGGAAGTCACCTATACAATACAACCAGCACAATGTCCCAAATGCAATATGGCTGACTTGGAAGTCACCTCTAGAACATGGCCACCAGCACAATGTCCCCCATGCAATATGGCTGACTTGGAAGTCAACTATACAACATGGCAACCAGCACAATGTCCCCCATGCAATATGGCTGACTTGGAAGTCACCTATACAATACAACCAGCACAATGTCCCCCAAGCAATATGGCTGACTTGGAAGTCACCTATACAAGACAACCAGCACAATGTCCCCCATGCAATATGGCTGACTTGGAAGTCACCTATACAAAACAACCAGCACAATGTCCCCCATGCAATATGGCTGATTTGGAAGTCACCTATACAACACAACCAGCACAATGTCCCCCATGCAATATGGCTGACTTGGAAGTCACCTATACAAGACAACCAGCACAATGTCCCAAATGCAATATGGATGACTTGGAAGTCACCTATAGAACATGGCAACCAGCACAATGTCCCCCATGCAATATGGCTGACTTGGAAGTCACCTATAGAACATGGCCCCCAGCACAATGTCCCCCAAGCAATATGGCTCACTTGGAAGTCACCTATACAATACAACCAGCACAATGTCCCCCATGCAATATGGCTGACTTGGAAGTCACCTATACAATACAACCAGCACAATGTCCCAAATGCAATATGGCTGACTTGGAAGTCACCTCTAGAACATGGCCACCAGCACAATGTCCCCCATGCAATATGGCTGACTTGGAAGTCAACTATACAACATGGCAACCAGCACAATGTCCCCCATGCAATATGGCTGACTTGGAAGTCACCTATACAATACAACCAGCACAATGTCCCCCAAGCAATATGGCTGACTTGGAAGTCACCTATACAAGACAACCAGCACAATGTCCCCCATGCAATATGGCTGACTTGGAAGTCACCTATACAAAACAACCAGCACAATGTCCCCCATGCAATATGGCTGATTTGGAAGTCACCTATACAACACAACCAGCACAATGTCCCCCATGCAATATGGCTGACTTGGAAGTCACCTATACAAGACAACCAGCACAATGTCCCAAATGCAATATGGATGACTTGGAAGTCACCTATAGAACATGGCCACCAGCACAATGTCCCCCATGCAATATGGCTGACTTGGAAGTCACCTATAGAACATGGCCACCAGCACAATTTCCCCCAAGCAATATGGCTGACTTGGAAGTCACCTATAGAACATGGCAACCAGCACAATGTCCCCCAAGCAATATGGCTGACTTGGAAGTCACCTATACAAGACAACCAGCACAATGTCCCCCATGCAATATGGCTGACTTGGAAGTCACCTATACAAGACAACCAGCACAATGTCCCAAATGCAATATGGATGACTTGGAAGTCACCTATAGAACATGGCCACCAGCACAATGTCCCCCATGCAATATGGCTGACTTGGAAGTCACCTATAGAACAAGGCCACCAGCACAATGTCCCCCAAGCAATATGGCTGACTTGGAAGTCACCTATAGAACATGGCAACCAGCACAATGTCCCCCAAGCAATATGGCTGACTTGGAAGTCACCTATACAAGACAACCAGCACAATGTCCCCCATGCAATATGGCTGACTTGGAAGTCACCTATAGGACATGGCAACCAGCACAATGTCCCCCATGCAATATGGCTGACTTGGAAGTCACCTATACAAAACAACCAGCACAATGTCCCCCATGCAATATGGCTGATTTGGAAGTCACCTATACAACACAACCAGCACAATGTCCCCCATGCAATATGGCTGACTTGGAAGTCACCTATACAAGACAACCAGCACAATGTCCCAAATGCAATATGGATGACTTGGAAGTCACCTATAGAACATGGCCACCAGCACAATGTCCCCCATGCAATATGGCTGACTTGGAAGTCACCTATACAACATGGCAACCAGCAAAATTTCCCCCAGGCAATATGGCTGACTTGGAAGTCACCTATACAATACAACCAGCACAATGTCCCCCAAGCAATATGGCTGACTTGGAAGTCACCTATATAAGACAACCAGCACAATGTCCCCCATGCAATATGGCTGACTTGGAAGTCACCTATAGCACATGGCCACCAGCACAATGTCCCCCATGCAATATGGCTGACTTGGAAGTCACCTATACAATACAACCAGCACAATGTCCCCCATGCAATATGGCTGACTTGGAAGTCACCTATACAATACAACCAGCACAATGTCCCCCAAGCAATATGGCTGACTTGGAAGTCACCTATAGAACATGGCCACCAGCACAATGTCCCCCAAGCAATATGGCTGACTTGGAAGTCACCTATAGAACATGGCAACCAGCACAATGTCCCCCAAGCAATATGGCTGACTTGGAAGTCACCTATACAAGACAACCAGCACAATGTCCCCCATGCAATATGGCTGACTTGGAAGTCACCTATAGGACATGGCAACCAGCACAATGTCCCCCATGCAATATGGCTGACTTGGAAGTCACCTATAGAACATGGCCCCCAGCACAATGTCCCCCAAGCAATATGGCTCACTTGGAAGTCACCTATACAATACAACCAGCACAATGTCCCCCATGCAATATGGCTGACTTGGACGTCACCTATACAATACAACCAGCACAATGTCCCAAATGCAATATGGCTGACTTGGAAGTCACCTCTAGAACATGGCCACCAGCACAATGTCCCCCATGCAATATGGCTGACTTGGAAGTCAACTATACAACATGGCAACCAGCACAATGTCCCCCATGCAATATGGCTGACTTGGAAGTCACCTATACAATACAACCAGCACAATGTCCCCCAAGCAATATGGCTGACTTGGAAGTCACCTATACAAGACAACCAGCACAATGTCCCCCATGCAATATGGCTGACTTGGAAGTCACCTATACAATACAACCAGCACAATGTCCCCCATGCAATATGGCTGATTTGGAAGTCACCTATACAACACAACCAGCACAATGTCCCCCATGCAATATGGCTGACTTGGAAGTCACCTATACAAGACAACCAGCACAATGTCCCAAATGCAATATGGATGACTTGGAAGTCACCTATAGAACATGGCCACCAGCACAATGTCCCCCATGCAATATGGCTGACTTGGAAGTCACCTATAGAACATGGCCACCAGCACAATGTCCCCCAAGCAATATGGCTGACTTGGAAGTCACCTATAGAACATGGCAACCAGCACAATGTCCCCCAAGCAATATGGCTGACTTGGAAGTCACCTATACAAGACAACCAACACAATGTCCCCATGCAATATGGCTGACTTGGAAGTCACCTATAGAACATGGCCACCAGCACAATGTCCCCCAAGCAATATGGCTGACTTGGAAGTCACCTATACAACATGGCAACCAGCACAATGTCCCCCATGCAATATGGCTGACTTGGAAGTCACCTATACAATACAACCAGCACAATGTCCCCCATGCAATATGGCTGACTTGGAAGTCACCTATACAATACAACCAGCACAATGTCCCCCATGCAATATGGCTGACTTGGAAGTCACCTATACAATACAACCAGCACAATGTCCCAAATGCAATATGGCTGACTTGGAAGTCACCTCTAGAACATGGCCACCAGCACAATGTCCCCCATGCAATATGGCTGACTTGGAAGTCAACTATACAACATGGCAACCAGCACAATGTCCCCCATGCAATATGGCTGACTTGGAAGTCACCTATACAATACAACCAGCACAATGTCCCCCAAGCAATATGGCTGACTTGGAAGTCACCTATACAAGACAACCAGCACAATGTCCCCCATGCAATATGGCTGACTTGGAAGTCACCTATACAAAACAACCAGCACAATGTCCCCCATGCAATATGGCTGATTTGGAAGTCACCTATACAACACAACCAGCACAATGTCCCCCATGCAATATGGCTGACTTGGAAGTCACCTATACAAGACAACCAGCACAATGTCCCAAATGCAATATGGATGACTTGGAAGTCACCTATAGAACATGGCCACCAGCACAATGTCCCCCATGCAATATGGCTGACTTGGAAGTCACCTATAGAACATGACCACCAGCACAATGTCCCCCAAGCAATATGGCTGACTTGGAAGTCACCTATAGAACATGGCAACCAGCACAATGTCCCCCAAGCAATATGGCTGACTTGGAAGTCACCTATACAAGACAACCAGCACAATGTCCCCCATGCAATATGGCTGACTTGGAAGTCACCTATACAAGACAACCAGCACAATGTCCCAAATGCAATATGGATGACTTGGAAGTCACCTATAGAACATGGCCACCAGCACAATGTCCCCCATGCAATATGGCTGACTTGGAAGTCACCTATACAACATGGCAACCAGCAAAATTTCCCCCAGGCAATATGGCTGACTTGGAAGTCACCTATACAATACAACCAGCACAATGTCCCCCAAGCAATATGGCTGACTTGGAAGTCACCTATATAAGACAACCAGCACAATGTCCCCCATGCAATATGGCTGACTTGGAAGTCACCTATAGCACATGGCCACCAGCACAATGTCCCCCATGCAATATGGCTGACTTGGAAGTCACCTATACAATACAACCAGCACAATGTCCCCCATGCAATATGGCTGACTTGGAAGTCACCTATACAAGACAACCAGCACAATGTCCCCCATGCAATATGGCTGACTTGGAAGTCACCTATAGGACATGGCAACCAGCACAATGTCCCCCATGCAATATGGCTGACTTGGAAGTCACCTATAGAACATGGCCACCAGCACAATGTCCCCCAAGCAATATGGCTGACTTGGAAGTCACCTATACAACATGGCAACCAGCACAATGTCCCCCATGCAATATGGCTGACTTGGAAGTCACCTATACAATACAACCAGCACAATGTCCCCCATGCAATATGGCTGACTTGGAAGTCACCTATACAATACAACCAGCACAATGTCCCCCAAGCAATATGGCTGACTTGGAAGTCACCTATAGAACATGGCCACCAGCACAATGTCCCCCAAGCAATATGGCTGACTTGGAAGTCACCTATAGAACATGGCAACCAGCACAATGTCCCCCAAGCAATATGGCTGACTTGGAAGTCACCTATACAAGACAACCAGCACAATGTCCCCCATGCAATATGGCTGACTTGGAAGTCACCTATAGGACATGGCAACCAGCACAATGTCCCCCATGCAATATGGCTGACTTGGAAGTCACCTATAGAACATGGCCCCCAGCACAATGTCCCCCAAGCAATATGGCTCACTTGGAAGTCACCTATACAATACAACCAGCACAATGTCCCCCATGCAATATGGCTGACTTGGAAGTCACCTATACAATACAACCAGCACAATGTCCCAAATGCAATATGGCTGACTTGGAAGTCACCTCTAGAACATGGCCACCAGCACAATGTCCCCCATGCAATATGGCTGACTTGGAAGTCAACTATACAACATGGCAACCAGCACAATGTCCCCCATGCAATATGGCTGACTTGGAAGTCACCTATACAATACAACCAGCACAATGTCCCCCAAGCAATATGGCTGACTTGGAAGTCACCTATACAAGACAACCAGCACAATGTCCCCCATGCAATATGGCTGACTTGGAAGTCACCTATACAAAACAACCAGCACAATGTCCCCCATGCAATATGGCTGATTTGGAAGTCACCTATACAACACAACCAGCACAATGTCCCCCATGCAATATGGCTGACTTGGAAGTCACCTATACAAGACAACCAGCACAATGTCCCAAATGCAATATGGATGACTTGGAAGTCACCTATAGAACATGGCCACCAGCACAATGTCCCCCATGCAATATGGCTGACTTGGAAGTCACCTATAGAACATGGCCACCAGCACAATTTCCCCCAAGCAATATGGCTGACTTGGAAGTCACCTATAGAACATGGCAACCAGCACAATGTCCCCCAAGCAATATGGCTGACTTGGAAGTCACCTATACAAGACAACCAGCACAATGTCCCCCATGCAATATGGCTGACTTGGAAGTCACCTATACAAGACAACCAGCACAATGTCCCAAATGCAATATGGATGACTTGGAAGTCACCTATAGAACATGGCCACCAGCACAATGTCCCCCATGCAATATGGCTGACTTGGAAGTCACCTATAGAACAAGGCCACCAGCACAATGTCCCCCAAGCAATATGGCTGACTTGGAAGTCACCTATAGAACATGGCAACCAGCACAATGTCCCCCAAGCAATATGGCTGACTTGGAAGTCACCTATACAAGACAACCAGCACAATGTCCCCCATGCAATATGGCTGACTTGGAAGTCACCTATAGGACATGGCAACCAGCACAATGTCCCCCATGCAATATGGCTGACTTGGAAGTCACCTATAGAACATGGCCACCAGCACAATGTCCCCCAAGCAATATGGCTGACTTGGAAGTCACCTATACAACATGGCAACCAGCACAATGTCCCCCATGCAATATGGCTGACTTGGAAGTCACCTATACAATACAACCAGCACAATGTCCCCCATGCAATATGGCTGACTTGGAAGTCACCTATACAATACAACCAGCACAATGTCCCAAATGCAATATGGCTGACTTGGAAGTCACCTATAGAACATGGCCACCAGCACAATATCCCCCATGCAATATGGCTGACTTGGAAGTCACCTATACAACATGGCAACCAGCACAATGTCCCCCATGCAATATGGCTGACTTGGAAGTCACCTATACAATACAACCAGCACAATGTCCCCCAAGCAATATGGCTGACTTGGAAGTCACCTATACAAGACAACCAGCACAATGTCCCCCATGCAATATGGCTGACTTGGAAGTCACCTATACAATACAACCAGCACAATGTCCCCCATGCAATATGGCTGATTTGGAAGTCACCTATACAACACAACCAGCACAATGTCCGCCATGCAATATGGCTGACTTGGAAGTCACCTATACAAGACAACCAGCACAATGTCCCCCATGCAATATGGCTGACTTGGAAGTCACCTATACAAGACAACCAGCACAATGTCCCAAATGCAATATGGATGACTTGGAAGTCACCTATAGAACATTGCCACCAGCACAATGTCCCCCATGCAATATGGCTGACTTGGAAGTCACCTATAGAACATGGCCACCAGCACAATGTCCCCCAAGCAATATGGCTGACTTGGAAGTCACCTATAGAACATGGCAACCAGCACAATGTCCCCCAAGCAATATGGCTGACTTGGAAGTCACCTATACAACATGGCAACCAGCACAATGTCCCCCATGCAATATGGCTGACTTGGAAGTCACCTATACAATACAACCAGCACAATGTCCCCCATGCAATATGGCTGACTTGGAAGTCACCTATACAATACAACCAGCACAATGTCCCAAATGCAATATGGCTGACTTGGAAGTCACCTATAGAACATGGCCACCAGCACAATATCCCCCATGCAATATGGCTGACTTGGAAGTCACCTATACAACATGGCAACCAGCACAATGTCCCCCATGCAATATGGCTGACTTGGAAGTCACCTATACAATACAACCAGCACAATGTCCCCCAAGCAATATGGCTGACTTGGAAGTCACCTATACAAGACAACCAGCACAATGTCCCCCATGCAATATGGCTGACTTGGAAGTCACCTATACAATACAACCAGCACAATGTCCCCCATGCAATATGGCTGATTTGGAAGTCACCTATACAACACAACCAGCACAATGTCCGCCATGCAATATGGCTGACTTGGAAGTCACCTATACAAGACAACCAGCACAATGTCCCAAATGCAATATGGCTGACTTGGAAGTCACCTATAGAACATGGCCACCAGCACAATGTCCCCCATGCAATATGGCTGACTTGGAAGTCACCTATACAACATGGCAACCAGCAAAATTTCCCCCAGGCAATATGGCTGACTTGGAAGTCACCTATACAATACAACCAGCACAATGTCCCCCAAGCAATATGGCTGACTTGGAAGTCACCTATACAAGACAACCAGCATAATGTCCCCCATGCAATATGGCTGACTTGGAGGTCACCTATAGGACATGGCCACCAGCACAATGTCCCCCATGCAATATGGCTGACTTGGAAGTCACCTATACAATACAACCAGCACAATGTCCCCCATGCAATATGGCTGACTTGGAAGTCACCTATACAATACAACCAGCACAATGTCCCCCAAGCAATATGGCTGACTTGGAAGTCACCTATAGAACATGGACACCAGCACAATGTCCCCCAAGCAATATCGCTGACTTGGAAGTCACCTATAGAACATGGCAACCAGCACAATGTCCCCCAAGCAATATGGCTGACTTGGAAGTCACCTATACAAGACAACCAGCACAATGTCCCCCATGCAATATGGCTGACTTGGAAGTCACCTATAGGACATGGCAACCAGCACAATGTCCCCCATGCAATATGGCTGACTTGGAAGTCACCTATAGAACATGGCCACCAGCACAATGTCCCCCAAGCAATATGGCTCACTTGGAAGTCACCTATACAATACAACCAGCACAATGTCCCCCATGCAATATGGCTGACTTGGAAGTCACCTATACAATACAACCAGCACAATGTCCCAAATGCAATATGGCTGACTTGGAAGTCACCTATAGAACATGGCCACCAGCACAATGTCCCCCATGCAATATGGCTGACTTGGAAGTCACCTATACAACATGGCAACCAGCACAATGTCCCCCATGCAATATGGCTGACTTGGAAGTCACCTATACAATACAACCAGCACAATGTCCCCCAAGCAATATGGCTGACTTGGAAGTCACCTATACAAGACAACCAGCACAATGTCCCCCATGCAATATGGCTGACTTGGAAGTCACCTATATAATACAACCAGCACAATGTCCCCCATGCAATATGGCTGACTTGGAAGTCACCTATACAAGACAACCAGCACAATGTCCCAAATGCAATATGGCTGACTTGGAAGTCACCTATAGAACATGGCCACCAGCACAATGTCCCCCATGCAATATGGCTGACTTGGAAGTCAACTATACAACATGGCAACCAGCACAATGTCCCCCATGCAATATGGCTGACTTGGAAGTCACCTATACAAGACAACCAGCACAATGTCCGCCAAGCAATATGGCTGACTTGGAAGTCACCTATACAAGACAACCAGCACAATGTCCCCCATGCAATATGGCTGACTTGGAAGTCACCTATAGGACATGGCCACCAGCACAATGTCCCCCATGCAAAATGGCTGACTTGGAAGTCACCTATACAATACAACCAGCACAATGTCCCCCATGCAATATGGCTGACTTGGAAGTCACCTATACAATACAACCAGCACAATGTCCCCCATGCAATATGGCTGATTTGGAAGTCACCTATACAACACAACCAGCACAATGTCACCCATGCAATATGGCTGACTTGGAAGTCACCTATACAAGACAACCAGCACAATGTCCCCCATGCAATATGGCTGACTTGGAAGTCACCTATAGAACATGGCCACCAGCACAATGTCCCCCATGCAATATGGCTGACTTGGAAGTCACCTATACAAGACAACCAGCACAATGTCCCAAATGCAATATGGCTGACTTGGAAGTCACCTATAGAACATGGCCACCAGCACAATGTCCCCCATGCAATATGGCTGACTTGGAAGTCACCTATACAACATGGCAACCAGCACAATGTCCCCCATGCAATATGGCTGACTTGGAAGTCACCTATACAATACAACCAGCACAATGTCCCCCAAGCAATATGGCTGACTTGGAAGTCACCTATACAAGACAACCAGCACAATGTCCCAAATGCAATATGGCTGACTTGGAAGTCACCTATAGAACATGGCCACCAGCACAATGTCCCCCATGCAATATGGCTGACTTGGAAGTCACCTATACAACATGGCCACCAGCACAATGTCCCCCATGCAATATGGCTGACTTGGAAGTCACCTATAGAACATGGCCACCAGCACAATGTCCCCCAAGCAATATGGCTGACTTGGAAGTCACCTATACAACATGGCAACCAGCACAATGTCCCCCATGCAATATGGCTGACTTGGAAGTCACCTATACAATACAACCAGCACAATGTCCCCCATGCAATATGGCTGACTTGGAAGTCACCTATACAATACAACCAGCACAATGTCCCCCATGCAATATGGCTGACTTGGAAGTCACCTATACAATACAACCAGCACAATGTCCCAAATGCAATATGGCTGACTTGGAAGTCACCTCTAGAACATGGCCACCAGCACAATGTCCCCCATGCAATATGGCTGACTTGGAAGTCAACTATACAACATGGCAACCAGCACAATGTCCCCCATGCAATATGGCTGACTTGGAAGTCACCTATACAATACAACCAGCACAATGTCCCCCAAGCAATATGGCTGACTTGGAAGTCACCTATACAAGACAACCAGCACAATGTCCCCCATGCAATATGGCTGACTTGGAAGTCACCTATACAAAACAACCAGCACAATGTCCCCCATGCAATATGGCTGATTTGGAAGTCACCTATACAACACAACCAGCACAATGTCCCCCATGCAATATGGCTGACTTGGAAGTCACCTATACAAGACAACCAGCACAATGTCCCAAATGCAATATGGATGACTTGGAAGTCACCTATAGAACATGGCCACCAGCACAATGTCCCCCATGCAATATGGCTGACTTGGAAGTCACCTATAGAACATGACCACCAGCACAATGTCCCCCAAGCAATATGGCTGACTTGGAAGTCACCTATAGAACATGGCAACCAGCACAATGTCCCCCAAGCAATATGGCTGACTTGGAAGTCACCTATACAAGACAACCAGCACAATGTCCCCCATGCAATATGGCTGACTTGGAAGTCACCTATACAAGACAACCAGCACAATGTCCCAAATGCAATATGGATGACTTGGAAGTCACCTATAGAACATGGCCACCAGCACAATGTCCCCCATGCAATATGGCTGACTTGGAAGTCACCTATACAACATGGCAACCAGCAAAATTTCCCCCAGGCAATATGGCTGACTTGGAAGTCACCTATACAATACAACCAGCACAATGTCCCCCAAGCAATATGGCTGACTTGGAAGTCACCTATATAAGACAACCAGCACAATGTCCCCCATGCAATATGGCTGACTTGGAAGTCACCTATAGCACATGGCCACCAGCACAATGTCCCCCATGCAATATGGCTGACTTGGAAGTCACCTATACAATACAACCAGCACAATGTCCCCCATGCAATATGGCTGACTTGGAAGTCACCTATACAAGACAACCAGCACAATGTCCCCCATGCAATATGGCTGACTTGGAAGTCACCTATAGGACATGGCAACCAGCACAATGTCCCCCATGCAATATGGCTGACTTGGAAGTCACCTATAGAACATGGCCACCAGCACAATGTCCCCCAAGCAATATGGCTGACTTGGAAGTCACCTATACAACATGGCAACCAGCACAATGTCCCCCATGCAATATGGCTGACTTGGAAGTCACCTATACAATACAACCAGCACAATGTCCCCCATGCAATATGGCTGACTTGGAAGTCACCTATACAATACAACCAGCACAATGTCCCCCAAGCAATATGGCTGACTTGGAAGTCACCTATAGAACATGGCCACCAGCACAATGTCCCCCAAGCAATATGGCTGACTTGGAAGTCACCTATAGAACATGGCAACCAGCACAATGTCCCCCAAGCAATATGGCTGACTTGGAAGTCACCTATACAAGACAACCAGCACAATGTCCCCCATGCAATATGGCTGACTTGGAAGTCACCTATAGGACATGGCAACCAGCACAATGTCCCCCATGCAATATGGCTGACTTGGAAGTCACCTATAGAACATGGCCCCCAGCACAATGTCCCCCAAGCAATATGGCTCACTTGGAAGTCACCTATACAATACAACCAGCACAATGTCCCCCATGCAATATGGCTGACTTGGAAGTCACCTATACAATACAACCAGCACAATGTCCCAAATGCAATATGGCTGACTTGGAAGTCACCTCTAGAACATGGCCACCAGCACAATGTCCCCCATGCAATATGGCTGACTTGGAAGTCAACTATACAACATGGCAACCAGCACAATGTCCCCCATGCAATATGGCTGACTTGGAAGTCACCTATACAATACAACCAGCACAATGTCCCCCAAGCAATATGGCTGACTTGGAAGTCACCTATACAAGACAACCAGCACAATGTCCCCCATGCAATATGGCTGACTTGGAAGTCACCTATACAAAACAACCAGCACAATGTCCCCCATGCAATATGGCTGATTTGGAAGTCACCTATACAACACAACCAGCACAATGTCCCCCATGCAATATGGCTGACTTGGAAGTCACCTATACAAGACAACCAGCACAATGTCCCAAATGCAATATGGATGACTTGGAAGTCACCTATAGAACATGGCCACCAGCACAATGTCCCCCATGCAATATGGCTGACTTGGAAGTCACCTATAGAACATGGCCACCAGCACAATTTCCCCCAAGCAATATGGCTGACTTGGAAGTCACCTATAGAACATGGCAACCAGCACAATGTCCCCCAAGCAATATGGCTGACTTGGAAGTCACCTATACAAGACAACCAGCACAATGTCCCCCATGCAATATGGCTGACTTGGAAGTCACCTATACAAGACAACCAGCACAATGTCCCAAATGCAATATGGATGACTTGGAAGTCACCTATAGAACATGGCCACCAGCACAATGTCCCCCATGCAATATGGCTGACTTGGAAGTCACCTATAGAACAAGGCCACCAGCACAATGTCCCCCAAGCAATATGGCTGACTTGGAAGTCACCTATAGAACATGGCAACCAGCACAATGTCCCCCAAGCAATATGGCTGACTTGGAAGTCACCTATACAAGACAACCAGCACAATGTCCCCCATGCAATATGGCTGACTTGGAAGTCACCTATAGGACATGGCAACCAGCACAATGTCCCCCATGCAATATGGCTGACTTGGAAGTCACCTATAGAACATGGCCACCAGCACAATGTCCCCCAAGCAATATGGCTGACTTGGAAGTCACCTATACAACATGGCAACCAGCACAATGTCCCCCATGCAATATGGCTGACTTGGAAGTCACCTATACAATACAACCAGCACAATGTCCCCCATGCAATATGGCTGACTTGGAAGTCACCTATACAATACAACCAGCACAATGTCCCAAATGCAATATGGCTGACTTGGAAGTCACCTATAGAACATGGCCACCAGCACAATATCCCCCATGCAATATGGCTGACTTGGAAGTCACCTATACAACATGGCAACCAGCACAATGTCCCCCATGCAATATGGCTGACTTGGAAGTCACCTATACAATACAACCAGCACAATGTCCCCCAAGCAATATGGCTGACTTGGAAGTCACCTATACAAGACAACCAGCACAATGTCCCCCATGCAATATGGCTGACTTGGAAGTCACCTATACAATACAACCAGCACAATGTCCCCCATGCAATATGGCTGATTTGGAAGTCACCTATACAACACAACCAGCACAATGTCCGCCATGCAATATGGCTGACTTGGAAGTCACCTATACAAGACAACCAGCACAATGTCCCCCATGCAATATGGCTGACTTGGAAGTCACCTATACAAGACAACCAGCACAATGTCCCAAATGCAATATGGATGACTTGGAAGTCACCTATAGAACATTGCCACCAGCACAATGTCCCCCATGCAATATGGCTGACTTGGAAGTCACCTATAGAACATGGCCACCAGCACAATGTCCCCCAAGCAATATGGCTGACTTGGAAGTCACCTATAGAACATGGCAACCAGCACAATGTCCCCCAAGCAATATGGCTGACTTGGAAGTCACCTATACAACATGGCAACCAGCACAATGTCCCCCATGCAATATGGCTGACTTGGAAGTCACCTATACAATACAACCAGCACAATGTCCCCCATGCAATATGGCTGACTTGGAAGTCACCTATACAATACAACCAGCACAATGTCCCAAATGCAATATGGCTGACTTGGAAGTCACCTATAGAACATGGCCACCAGCACAATATCCCCCATGCAATATGGCTGACTTGGAAGTCACCTATACAACATGGCAACCAGCACAATGTCCCCCATGCAATATGGCTGACTTGGAAGTCACCTATACAATACAACCAGCACAATGTCCCCCAAGCAATATGGCTGACTTGGAAGTCACCTATACAAGACAACCAGCACAATGTCCCCCATGCAATATGGCTGACTTGGAAGTCACCTATACAATACAACCAGCACAATGTCCCCCATGCAATATGGCTGATTTGGAAGTCACCTATACAACACAACCAGCACAATGTCCGCCATGCAATATGGCTGACTTGGAAGTCACCTATACAAGACAACCAGCACAATGTCCCAAATGCAATATGGCTGACTTGGAAGTCACCTATAGAACATGGCCACCAGCACAATGTCCCCCATGCAATATGGCTGACTTGGAAGTCACCTATACAACATGGCAACCAGCAAAATTTCCCCCAGGCAATATGGCTGACTTGGAAGTCACCTATACAATACAACCAGCACAATGTCCCCCAAGCAATATGGCTGACTTGGAAGTCACCTATACAAGACAACCAGCATAATGTCCCCCATGCAATATGGCTGACTTGGAGGTCACCTATAGGACATGGCCACCAGCACAATGTCCCCCATGCAATATGGCTGACTTGGAAGTCACCTATACAATACAACCAGCACAATGTCCCCCATGCAATATGGCTGACTTGGAAGTCACCTATACAATACAACCAGCACAATGTCCCCCAAGCAATATGGCTGACT
Source organism: Petromyzon marinus (assembly GCF_048934315.1). NCBI lineage: Eukaryota > Metazoa > Chordata > Hyperoartia > Petromyzontiformes > Petromyzontidae > Petromyzon > Petromyzon marinus. Next base: position 184,400 of record NW_027422684.1, on the reverse strand, counting down.
TGGAAGTCACCTATAGAACATGGACACCAGCACAATGTCCCCCAAGCAATATCGCTGACTTGGAAGTCACCTATAGAACATGGCAACCAGCACAATGTCCCCCAAGCAATATGGCTGACTTGGAAGTCACCTATACAAGACAACCAGCACAATGTCCCCCATGCAATATGGCTGACTTGGAAGTCACCTATAGGACATGGCAACCAGCACAATGTCCCCCATGCAATATGGCTGACTTGGAAGTCACCTATAGAACATGGCCACCAGCACAATGTCCCCCAAGCAATATGGCTCACTTGGAAGTCACCTATACAATACAACCAGCACAATGTCCCCCATGCAATATGGCTGACTTGGAAGTCACCTATACAATACAACCAGCACAATGTCCCAAATGCAATATGGCTGACTTGGAAGTCACCTATAGAACATGGCCACCAGCACAATGTCCCCCATGCAATATGGCTGACTTGGAAGTCACCTATACAACATGGCAACCAGCACAATGTCCCCCATGCAATATGGCTGACTTGGAAGTCACCTATACAATACAACCAGCACAATGTCCCCCAAGCAATATGGCTGACTTGGAAGTCACCTATACAAGACAACCAGCACAATGTCCCCCATGCAATATGGCTGACTTGGAAGTCACCTATATAATACAACCAGCACAATGTCCCCCATGCAATATGGCTGACTTGGAAGTCACCTATACAAGACAACCAGCACAATGTCCCAAATGCAATATGGCTGACTTGGAAGTCACCTATAGAACATGGCCACCAGCACAATGTCCCCCATGCAATATGGCTGACTTGGAAGTCAACTATACAACATGGCAACCAGCACAATGTCCCCCATGCAATATGGCTGACTTGGAAGTCACCTATACAAGACAACCAGCACAATGTCCGCCAAGCAATATGGCTGACTTGGAAGTCACCTATACAAGACAACCAGCACAATGTCCCCCATGCAATATGGCTGACTTGGAAGTCACCTATAGGACATGGCCACCAGCACAATGTCCCCCATGCAAAATGGCTGACTTGGAAGTCACCTATACAATACAACCAGCACAATGTCCCCCATGCAATATGGCTGACTTGGAAGTCACCTATACAATACAACCAGCACAATGTCCCCCATGCAATATGGCTGATTTGGAAGTCACCTATACAACACAACCAGCACAATGTCACCCATGCAATATGGCTGACTTGGAAGTCACCTATACAAGACAACCAGCACAATGTCCCCCATGCAATATGGCTGACTTGGAAGTCACCTATAGAACATGGCCACCAGCACAATGTCCCCCATGCAATATGGCTGACTTGGAAGTCACCTATACAAGACAACCAGCACAATGTCCCAAATGCAATATGGCTGACTTGGAAGTCACCTATAGAACATGGCCACCAGCACAATGTCCCCCATGCAATATGGCTGACTTGGAAGTCACCTATACAACATGGCAACCAGCACAATGTCCCCCATGCAATATGGCTGACTTGGAAGTCACCTATACAATACAACCAGCACAATGTCCCCCAAGCAATATGGCTGACTTGGAAGTCACCTATACAAGACAACCAGCACAATGTCCCAAATGCAATATGGCTGACTTGGAAGTCACCTATAGAACATGGCCACCAGCACAATGTCCCCCATGCAATATGGCTGACTTGGAAGTCACCTATACAACATGGCCACCAGCACAATGTCCCCCATGCAATATGGCTGACTTGGAAGTCACCTATACAATACAACCAGCACAATGTCCCCCATGCAATATGGCTGACTTGGAAGTCACCTATACAATACAACCAGCACAATGTCCCCCATGCAATATGGCTGATTTGGAAGTCACCTATACAACACAACCAGCACAATGTCCCCCATGCAATATGGCTGACTTGGAAGTCACCTATACAAGACAACCAGCACAATGTCCCCCATGCAATATGGCTGACTTGGAAGTCACCTATAGAACATGGCCACCAGCACAATGTCCCCCATGCAATATGGCTGACTTGGAAGTCACCTATACAACATGGCAACCAGCACAATATCCCCCAAGCAATATGGCTGACTTGGAAGTCACCTATACAACATGGCAACCAGCACAATGTCTACCAAGCAATATGGCTGACTTGGAAGTCACCTATAGAACATGGCAACCAGCACAATGTCCCCCAAGCAATATGGCTGACTTAAAAGTCACCTATACAAGACAACCAGCACAATTTCCCCCATGCAATATGGCTGACTTGGAAGTCACCTATAGGACATGGCAACCAGCACAATGTCCCCCATGCAATATGGCTGACTTGTAAGTCACCTATACAACATGGCAACCAGCACAATGTCCCCCATGCAATATGGCTGACTTGGAAGTCACCTATACAACATGGCAACCAGCACAATGTCCCCCATGCAATATGGCTGACTTGGAAGTCACCTTTACAACATGGCCACCAGCACAATGTCCCCCATGCAATATGGCTGACTTGGAAGTCACCTATACAATACAACCAGCACAATGTCCCCCATGCAACACGGCTGACTTGGAAGTCACCTATACAAGACAACCAGCACAATGTCCCCCATGCAATATGGCTGACTTGGAAATCACCTATACAACATGGCAACCAGCACAATGTCCCCCATGCAATATGGCTGACTTGGAAGTCACCTATACAATACAACCAGCACAATGTCCCCCAAGCAATATGGCTGACTTGGAAGTCACCTATACAAGACAACCAGCACTATGTCCCCCATGCAATATGGCTGACTTGGAAGTCACCTATACAATACAACCAGCACAATGTCCCCCATGCAATATGGCTGATTTGGAAGTCACCTATACAACACAACCAGCACAATGTCCCCCATGCAATATGGCTGACTTGGAAGTCACCTATACAAGACAACCAGCACAATGTCCCAAATGCAATATGGCTGACTTGGAAGTCACCTATAGAACATGGCCACCAGCACAATGTCCCCCATGCAATATGGCTGACTTGGAAGTCACCTATACAATACAACCAGCACAATGTCCCCCAAGCAATATGGCTGACTTGGAAGTCACCTATACAAGACAACCAGCACAATGTCCCCCATGCAATATGGCTGACTTGGAAGTCACCTATAGGACATGGCCACCAGAACAATGTCCCCCATGCAATATGGCTGACTTGGAAGTCACCTATACAATACAACCAGCACAATGTCCCCCATGCAATATGGCTGACTTGGAAGTCACCTATACAATACAACCAGCACAATGTCCCCCATGCAATATGGCTGATTTGGAAGTCACCTATACAACACAACCAGCACAATGTCCCCCATGCAATATGGCTGACTTGGAAGTCACCTATACAAGACAACCAGCACAATGTCCCCCATGCAATATGGCTGACTTGGAAGTCACCTATAGAACATGGCCACCAGCACAATGTCCCCCATGCAATATGGCTGACTTGGAAGTCACCTATACAAGACAACCAGCACAATGTCCCAAATGCAATATGGCTGACTTGGAAGTCACCTATAGAACATGGCCACCAGCACAATGTCCCCCATGCAATATGGCTGACTTGGAAGTCACCTATACAACATGGCAACCAGCACAATGTCCCCCATGCAATATGGCTGATTGGAAGTCACCTATACAATACAACCAGCACAATGTCCCCCAAGCAATATGGCTGACTTGGAAGTCACCTATACAAGACAACCAGCACAATGTCCCCCATGCAATATGGCTGACTTGGAAGTCACCTATAGGACATGGCCACCAGCACAATGTCCCCCATGCAATATGGCTGACTTGGAAGTCACCTATACAATACAACCAGCACAATGTCCCCCATGCAATATGGCTGACTTGGAAGTCACCTATACAATACAACCAGCACAATGTCCCCCATGCAATATGGCTGATTTGGAAGTCACCTATACAACACAACCAGCACAATGTCCCCCATGCAATATGGCTGACTTGGAAGTCACCTATAGAACATGGCCACCAGCACAATGTCCCCCATGCAATATGGCTGACTTGGAAGTCACCTATACAACATGGCAACCAGCACAATATCCCCCAAGCAATATGGCTGACTTGGAAGTCACCTATACAACATGGCAACCAGCACAATGTCTACCAAGCAATATGGCTGACTTGGAAGTTACCTATAGGACATGGCAACCAGCACAATGTCCCCCATGCAATATGGCTGACTTGTAAGTCACCTATACAACATGGAAACCAGCACAATGTCCCCCATGCAATATGGCTGACTTGGAAGTCACCTATACAACATGGCAACCAGCACAATGTCCCCCATGCAATATGGCTGACTTGGAAGTCACCTTTACAACATGGCCACCAGCACAATGTCCCCCATGCAATATGGCTGACTTGGAAGTCACCTATACAATACAACCAGCACAATGTCCCCCATGCAACACGGCTGACTTGGAAGTCACCTATACAAGACAACCAGCACAATGTCCCCCATGCAATATGGCTGACTTGGAAGTCACCTATACAACACAACCAGCACAATGTCCCCCAAGCAATATGGCTCACTTGGAAGTCACCTATACAACATGGCAACCAGCACAATGTCCCCCATGCAATATGGCTGACTAGGAAGTCACCTATAGGACATGGCAACCAGCACAATGTCCCCCATGCAATATGGCTGACTTGGAAGTCACCTATAGAACATGGCCACCAGCACAATGTCCCCCAAGCAATATGGCTCACTTGGAAGTCACCTATACAATACAACCAGCACAATGTCCCCCATGCAATATGGCTGACTTGGAAGTCACCTATACAATACAACCAGCACAATGTCCCCCATGCAATATGGCTGACTTGGAAGTCACCTATACAACACAACCAGCACAATGTCCCCCATGCAATATGGCTGACTTGGAAGTCACCTATACAACACAACCAGCACAATGTCCCCCATGCAATATGGCTCACTTGGAAGTCACCTATACAACATGGCATCCAGCACAATGTCCCCCATGCAATATGGCTGACTTGCAAGTCACCTATACAACATGGCAACCAGCACAATGTCCCCCATGCAATATGGCTGACTTGGAAGTCACCTATACAACATGGCAACCAGCACAATGTCCCCCATGCAATATGGCTGACTTGGAAGTCACCTATACAAGAAACCAGCACAATGTCCCCCATGCAATGTGGCTGACTTGGAAGTCACCTATAGAACATGGCCACCAGCACAATGTCCCCCATGCAATATGGCTGACTTGGAAGTCACCTATACAACATGGCAACCAGCACAATGTCCCCCATGCAATATGGCTGACTTGGAAGTCACCTATAGAACATGGCCACCAGCACAATGTCCCCCATGCAACACGGCTGACTTGGAAGTCACCTATACAAGACAACCAGCAAAATGTCCCCCATGCAATATGGCTTACTTGGAAGTCACCTATACAACACAACCAGCACAATGTCCCCCAAGCAATATGGCTGACTTGGAAGTCACCTATACAACATGGCAACCAGCACAATGTCCCCCATGCAATATGGCTGACTTGGAAGTCACCTATACAACATGGCAACCAGCACAATGTCCCCCATGCAATATGGCTGACTTGGAAGTCACCTATACAAGACAACCAGCATAATGTCCCCCATGCAATATGGCTGACTTGGAAGTCACCTATAGGACATGGCAACCAGCACAATGTCCCCCAAACAATATGGCTGACTTGGAAGTCACCTATACAAGACAACCAGCACAATGTCCCAAATGCAATATGGCTGACTTGGAAGTCACCTATAGAACATGGCCACCAGCACAATGTCCCCCATGCAATATGGCTGACTTGGAAGTCACCTATACAACATGGCAACCAGCACAATGTCCCCCATGCAATATGGCTGACTTGGAAGTCACCTATACAATACAACCAGCACAATGTCCCCCAAGCAATATGGCTGACTTGGAAGTCACCTATACAAGACAACCAGCACAATGTCCCCCATGCAATATGGCTGACTTGGAAGTCACCTATACAATACAACCAGCACAATGTCCCCCATGCAATATGGCTGACTTGGAAGTCACCTATACAAGAAACCAGCACAATGTCCCCCATGCAATGTGGCTGACTTGGAAGTCACCTATAGAACATGGCCACCAGCACAATGTCCCCCATGCAATATGGCTGACTTGGAAGTCACCTATACAACATGGCAACCAGCACAATGTCCCCCATGCAATATGGCTGACTTGGAAGTCACCTATAGAACATGGCCACCAGCACAATGTCCCCCATGCAACACGGCTGACTTGGAAGTCACCTATACAAGACAACCAGCACAATGTCCCCCATGCAATATGGCTTACTTGGAAGTCACCTATACAACACAACCAGCACAATGTCCCCCAAGCAATATGGCTGACTTGGAAGTCACCTATACAACATGGCAACCAGCACAATGTCCCCCATGCAATATGGCTGACTTGGAAGTCACCTATACAACATGGCAACCAGCACAATGTCCCCCATGCAATATGGCTGACTTGGAAGTCACCTATACAAGACAACCAGCATAATGTCCCCCATGCAATATGGCTGACTTGGAAGTCACCTATAGGACATGGCAACCAGCACAATGTCCCCCAAACAATATGGCTGACTTGGAAGTCACCTATACAAGACAACCAGCACAATGTCCCAAATGCAATATGGCTGACTTGGAAGTCACCTATAGAACATGGCCACCAGCACAATGTCCCCCATGCAATATGGCTGACTTGGAAGTCACCTATACAACATGGCAACCAGCACAATGTCCCCCATGCAATATGGCTGACTTGGAAGTCACCTATACAATACAACCAGCACAATGTCCCCCAAGCAATATGGCTGACTTGGAAGTCACCTATACAAGACAACCAGCACAATGTCCCCCATGCAATATGGCTGACTTGGAAGTCACCTATACAATACAACCAGCACAATGTCCCCCATGCAATATGGCTGATTTAGAAGTCACCTAAACAACACAACCAGCACAATGTCCCCCATGCAATATGGCTGACTTGGAAGTGACCTATACAAGACAACCAGCACAATGTCCCAAATGCAATATGGCTGACTTGGAAGTCACCTATAGAACATGGCCACCAGCACAATGTCCCCCATGCAATATGGCTGACTTGGAAGTCACCTATACAACATGGCAACCAGCACAATGTCCCCCATGCAATATGGCTGACTTGGAAGTCACCTATGCAATACAACCAGCACAATGTCCCCCATGCAATATGGCTGACTTGGAAGTCACCTATACAACACAGCCAGAACAATGTCCCCCATGCAATATGGCTGACTTGGAAGTCACCTATACAACACAACCAGCACAATGTCCCCCATGCAATATGGCTGACTTGGAAGTCACCTATAGAACATGGCAACCAACACAATGTCCCCCAAGCAATATGGCTGACTTGGAAGTCACCTATACAACATGGCCACCAGCACAATGTCCCCCAAGCAATATGGCTCACTTGGAAGTCACCTATACAATACAACCATCACAATGTCCCCCATGTAATATGGCTGACTTGGAAGTCACCTATACTATACAACCAGCACAATATCCCCCATGCAATATGGCTGACTTGGAAGTCACCTATACAACACAACCAGCACAATGTCCCCCATGCAATATGGCTGACTTGGAAGTCATCTATACAACATGGCAACCAGCACAATGTCCCCCATGCAATATGGCTGACTTGGAAGTCACCTATACAACATGGCAACCAGCACAATGTCCCCCATGCAATATGGCTGACTTGGAAGGCACCTATACAAGACAACCAGCACAATGTCCCCATGCAATATGGCTGACTTGGAAGTCACCTATAGAAATGGCCACCAGCACAATGTCCCCCATGCAATATGGCTGACTTGGAAGTCACCTATACAACATGGCAACCAGCACAATGTCCCCCAAGCAATATGGCTCACTTGGAAGTCACCTATACAACATGGCAACCAGCACAATGTCCCCCATGCAATATGGCTGACTTGGAAGTCACCTATAGAACATGGCCACCAGCACAATGTCCCCCATGCAACACGGCTGACTTGGAAGTCACCTATACAAGACAACCAGCACAATGTCCCCCATGCAATATGGCTGACTTGGAAGTCACCTATACAACACAACCAGAACAATGTCCCCCAAGCAATATGGCACACTTGGAAGTCACCTATACAACATGGCAACCAGCACAATGTCCCCCATGCAATATGGCTGACTTGGAAGTCACCTATACAACATGGCAAATAGCACAATGTTCCCCATGCAATATGGCTGACTTGGAAGTCACCTATACAATACAACCAGCACAATGTCCCACAGGCAATATGGCTGACTTGGAAGTCACATATAGAACATGGCCACCAGCACATAGTCCCCCATGCAATATGGCTGACTTGGAAGTCACCTATACAACATGGCAACCAGCACAATGTCCCCCATGCAATATGGCTGACTTGGAAGTCACCTATACAATACAACCAGCACAATGTCCCCCAAGCAATATGGCTGACTTGGAAGTCACCTATACAAGACAACCAGCACAATGTCCCCCATGCAAAATGGCTGACTTGGAAGTCACCTATACAATACAACCAGCACAATGTCCCCCATGCAATATGGCTGATTTGGAAGTCACCTATACAACACAACCAGCACAATGTCCCCCATGCAATATGGCTGACTTGGAAGTGACCTATACAAGACAACCAGCACAATGTCCCAAATGCAATATGGCTGACTTGGAAGTCACCTATAGAACATGGCCACCAGCACAATGTCCCCCATGCAATATGGCTGACTTGGAAGTCACCTATAGAACATGGCCACCAGCACAATGTCCCCCATGCAATATGGCTGACTTGGAAGTCACCTATACAACATGGCAACCAGCACAATGTCCCCCATGCAATATGGCTGACTTGGAAGTCACCTATACAATACAACCAGCACAATGTCCCCCAAGCAATATGGCTGACTTGGAAGTCACCTATACAAGACAACCAGCACAATGTCCCCCATGCAATATGGCTGACTTGGAAGTCACCTATACAATACAACCAGCACAATGTCCCCCATGCAATATGGCTGATTTATAAGTCACCTAAACAACACAACCAGCACAATGTCCCCCATGCAATATGGCTGACTTGGAAGTGACCTATACAAGACAACCAGCACAATGTCCCAAATGCAATATGGCTGACTTGGAAGTCACCTATAGAACATGGCCACCTGCACAATGTCCCCCATGCAATATGGCTGACTTGGAAGTCACCTATACAACATGGCAACCAGCACAATGTCCCCCATGCAATATGGCTGACTTGGAAGTCACCTATGCAATACAACCAGCACAATGTCCCCCATGCAATATGGCTGACTTGGAAGTCACCTATACAACACAGCCAGAACAATGTCCCCCATGCAATATGGCTGACTTGGAAGTCACCTATACAACACAACCAGCACAATGTCCCCCATGCAATATGGCTGACTTGGAAGTCACCTATAGAACATGGCAACCAACACAATGTCCCCCAAGCAATATGGCTGACTTGGAAGTCACCTATACAACATGGCCACCAGCACAATGTCCCCCAAGCAATATGGCTCACTTCGAAGTCACCTATACAATACAACCATCACAATGTCCCCCATGTAATATGGCTGACTTGGAAGTCACCTATACTATACAACCAGCACAATATTCCCCATGCAATATGGCTGACTTGGAAGTCACCTATACAACACAACCAGCACAATGTCCCCCATGCAATATGGCTGACTTGGAAGTCATCTATACAACATGGCAACCAGCACAATGTCCCCCATGCAATATGGCTGACTTGGAAGTCACCTATACAACATTTCAACCAGCACAATGTCCCCCATGCAATATGGCTGACTTGGAAGGCACCTATACAAGACAACCAGCACAATGTCCCCATGCAATATGGCTGACTTGGAAGTCACCTATAGAAATGGCCACCAGCACAATGTCCCCCATGCAATATGGCTGACTTGGAAGTCACCTATACAACATGGCAACCAGCACAATGTCCCCCAAGCAATATGGCTCACTTGGAAGTCACCTATACAACATGGCAACCAGCACAATGTCCCCCATGCAATATGGCTGACTTGGAAGTCACCTATAGAACATGGCCACCAGCACAATGTCCCCCATGCAACACGGCTGACTTGGAAGTCACCTATACAAGACAACCAGCACAATGTCCCCCATGCAATATGGCTGACTTGGAAGTCACCTATACAACACAACCAGCACAATGTCCCCCAAGCAATATGGCTCACTTGGAAGTCACCTATACAACATGGCAACCAGCACAATGTCCCCCATGCAATATGGCTGACTTGGAAGTCACCTATACAACATGGCAACCAGCACAATGTTCCCCATGCAATATGGCTGACTTGGAAGTCACCTATACAATACAACCAGCACAATGTCCCACAGGCAATATGGCTGACTTGGAAGTCACCTATAGAACATGGCCACCAGCACAATGTACCCCATGCAATATGGCTGACTTGGAAGTCACCTATACAACATGGCAACCAGCACAATGTCCCCCATGCAATATGGCTGACTTGGAAGTCACCTATACAATACAACCAGCACAATATCCCCCAAGCAATATGGCTGACTTGGAAGTCACCTATACAAGACAACCAGCACAATGTCCCCCATGCAAAATGGCTGACTTGGAAGTCACCTATACAATACAACCAGCACAATGTCCCCCATGCAATATGGCTGATTTGGAAGTCACCTATACAACACAACCAGCACAATGTCCCCCATGCAATATGGCTGACTTGGAAGTGACCTATACAAGACAACCAGCACAATGTCCCAAATGCAATATGGCTGACTTGGAAGTCACCTATAGAACATGGCCACCAGCACAATGTCCCCCATGCAATATGGCTGACTTGGAAGTCACCTATACAACATGGCAACCAGCACAATGTCCCCCATGCAATTTGGCTAACTTGGATGTCACCTATGCAATACAACCAGCACAATGTCCCCCATGCAATATGGCTGACTTGGAAGTCACCTATACAACACAGACAGAACAATGTCCCCCATACAATATGGCTGACTTGGAAGTCACCTATACAACACAACCAGCACAATGTCCCCCATGCAATATGGCTGACTTGGAAGTCACCAATAGAACATGGCAACCAACACAATGTCCCCCAAGCAATATGGCTGACTTGGAAGTCACCTATACAACAGGGCCACCAGCACAATGTCCCCCAAGCAATATGGCTCACTTGGAAGTCACCTATACAATACAACCATCACAATGTCCCCCATGTAATATGGCTGACTTGGAAGTCACCTATACAATACAACCAGCACAATGTCCCCCATGCAATATGGCTGACTTGGAAGTCACCTATACAACACAACCAGCACAATGTCCCCCATACAATATGGCTGATTTGGAAGTCACCTATACAACACAACCAGCACAATGTCACCCATGCAATATGGCTGACTTGGAAGTCACCAATACAAGACAACCAGCACAATGTCCCCCATGCAATATGGCTGACTTGGAAGTCACCTATAGAACATGGCCACCAGCACAATGTCCCCCATGCAATATGGCTGACTTGGAAGTCACCTATACAACATGGCAACCAGCACAATGTCCCCCAAGCAATATGGCTGACTTGGAAGTCACCTATACAACATGACAACCAGCACAATTTCCCCCATGCAATATGGCTGACTTGGAAGTCACCTATAGGACATGGCAACCAGCACAATGTCCCCCATGCAATATGGCTGACTTGGAAGTCACCTATACAAGACAACCAGCACAATGTCCCAAATGCAATATGGCTGACTTGGAAGTCACCTATAGAACATGGCCACCAGCACAATGTCCCCCATGCAATATGGCTGACTTGGAAGTCACCTATACAAGACAACCAGCACAATGTCCACCATGCAATATGGCTGACTTGGAAGTCACCTATAGGACATGGCCACCAGCACAATGTCCCCCATGCAATATGGCTGACTTGGAAGTCACCTATACAATACAACCAGCACAATGTCCCCCATGCAATATGGCTGATTTGGAAGTCACCTATACAACACAACCAGCACAATGTCCCCCATGCAATATGGCTGACTTGGAAGTCACCAATACAAGACAACCAGCACAATGTCCCCCATGCAATATGGCTGACTTGGAAGTCAACTATAGAACATGGCCACCAGCACAATGTCCCCCATGCAATATGGCTGACTTGGAAGTCACCTATACAACATGGCAACCAGCACAATGTCCCCCAAGCAATATTGCTGACTTGGAAGTCACCTATACAACATGACAACCAGCACAATTTCCCCCATGCAATATGGCTGACTTGGAAGTCACCTATAGGACATGGCAACCAGCACAATGTCCCCCATGCAATATGGCTGACTTGTAAGTCACCTATACAACATGGCAACCAGCACAATGTCCCCCATGCAATATGGCTGACTTGGAAGTCACCTATACAACATGGCAACCAGCACAATGTCCCCCATGCAATATGGCTGACTTGGAAGTCACCTATACAAGACAACCAGCACAATGTCCCAAATGCAATATGCCTGACTTGGCAGTCACCTATAGAACATGGCCACCAGCACAATGTCCCCCATGCAATAAGACTGACTTGGAAGTCACCTATACAACACAACCAGCACAATGTCCCCCAAGCAATATGGCTCACTTGGAAGTCACCTATACAACATGGCCACCAGCACAATGTCCCCCATGCAATATGGCTGACTTGGAAGTCACCTATACAATACAACCAGCACAATGTCCCCCAAGCAATATGGCTGATTTGGAAGTCACCTATAGAACATGGCCACCAGCACAATGTCCCCCATGCAATATGGCTGACTTGGAAGTCACCTATAGAACATGGCCACCAGCACAATGTCCCCCATGCAATATGGAAGTCACCTATACAACATGGCAACCTGCACAATGTCCCCCAAGCAATATGGCTGACTTGGAAGTCACCTAATAGAACATGGCCACCAGCACAATGTCCCCCAAGCAATATGGCTGACTTGGAAGTCACCTATAGAACATGGCAACCAGCACAATGTCCCCCAAGCAATATGGCTGACTTGGAAGTCACCTATACAAGACAACCAGCACAATGTCCCCCATGCAATATGGCTGACTTGGAAGTCACCTATAGGACATGGCAACCAGCACAATGTCCCGCATGCAATATGGCTGACTTGGAAGTCACCTATACAATACAACCAGCACAATGTCCCCCATGCAATATGGCTGACTTGGAAGTCACCTATACAATACAACCAGCACAATGTCCCCCATGCAATATGGCTGACTTGGAAGTCACCTATACAACATGGCAACCAGCACAATGTCCCCCATGCAATATGGCTGACTTGGAAGTCAACTATAGAACATGGCCACCAGCACAATGTCCCCCATGCAATATGGCTGACTTGGAAGTCACCTATACAATACAACCAGCACAATGTCCCCCATGCAATATGGCTGACTTGGAAGTCACCTATACAATACAACCAGCACAATGTACCCCAGGCAATATGGCTGACTTGGAAGTCACCTATACAACATGGCAACCAGCACAATGTCCCCCATGCAATATGGCTGACTTGGAAGTCACCTATACAAGACAACCAGCACAATGTCCCCCATGCAATATGGCTGACTTGGAAGTCACCTATAGGACATGGCAACCAGCACAATGTCCCCCAAGCAATATGGCTGACTTGGAAGTCACCTATACAAGACAACCAGCACAATGTCCCAAATGCAATATGGCTGACTTGGAAGTCACCTATAGAACATGGCCACCAGCACAATGTCCCCCATGCAATATGGCTGACTTGGAAGTCACCTATACAACATACAACCAGCACAATGTCCCCTAAGCAATATGGCTGACTTGGAAGTCACCTATACAAGACAACCAGCACAATGTCCCAAATGCAATATGGCTGACTTGGAAGTCACCTATAGAACATGGCCACCAGCACAATGTCCCCCATGCAATATGGCTGACTTGGAAGTCACCTATACAAGACAACCAGCACAATGTCCCCCATGCAATATGGCTGACTTGGAAGTCACCTATAGGACATGGCCACCAGCACAATGTCCCCCATGCAATATGGCTGACTTGGAAGTCACCTATACAATACAACCAGCACAATGTCCCCCATGCAATATGGCTGATTTGGAAGTCACCTATACAACACAACCAGCACAATGTCACCCATGCAATATGGCTGACTTGGAAGTCACCAATACAAGACAACCAGCACAATGTCCCCCATGCAATATGGCTGACTTGGAAGTCACCTATAGAACATGGCCACCAGCACAATGTCCCCCATGCAATATGGCTGACTTGAAAGTCACCTATACAACATGGCAACCAGCACAATGTCCCCCAAGCAATATGGCTGACTTGGAAGTCACCTATACAACATGACAACCAGCACAATTTCCCCCATGCAATATGGCTGACTTGGAAGTCACCTATAGGACATGGCAACCAGCACAATGTCCCCCATGCAATATGGCTGACTTGGAAGTCACCTATACAAGACAACCAGCACAATGTCCCAAATGCAATATGGCTGACTTGGAAGTCACCTATAGAACATGGCCACCAGCACAATGTCCCCCATGCAATATGGCTGACTTGGAAGTCACCTATACAAGACAACCAGCACAATGTCCACCATGCAATATGGCTGACTTGGAAGTCACCTATAGGACATGGCCACCAGCACAATGTCCCCCATGCAATATGGCTCACTTGGAAGTCACCTATACAATACAACCAGCACAATGTCCCCCATGCAATATGGCTGATTTGGAAGTCACCTATACAACACAACCAGCACAATGTCCCCCATGCAATATGGCTGACTTGGAAGTCACCAATACAAGACAACCAGCACAATGTCCCCCATGCAATATGGCTGACTTGGAAGTCACCTATACAATACAACCAGCACAATGTCCCCCATGCAATATGGCTGACTTGGAAGTCACCTATACAACATGGCAACCAGCACAATGTCCCCCATGCAATATGGCTGACTTGGAAGTCAACTATAGAACATGGCCACCAGCACAATGTCCCCCATGCAATATGGCTGACTTGGAAGTCACCTATACAATACAACCAGCACAATGTCCCCCATGCAATATGGCTGACTTGGAAGTCACCTATACAATACAACCAGCACAATGTACCCCATGCAATATGGCTGACTTGGAAGTCACCTATACAACATGGCAACCAGCACAATGTCCCCCATGCAATATGGCTGACTTGGAAGTCACCTATACAAGACAACCAGCACAATGTCCCCCATGCAATATGGCTGACTTGGAAGTCACCTATAGGACATGGCAACCAGCACAATGTCCCCCAAGCAATATGGCTGACTTGGAAGTCACCTATACAAGACAACCAGCACAATGTCCCAAATGCAATATGGCTGACTTGGAAGTCACCTATAGAACATGGCCACCAGCACAATGTCCCCCATGCAATATGGCTGACTTGGAAGTCACCTATACAACATACAACCAGCACAATGTCCCCTACGCAATATGGCTGACTTGGAAGTCACCTATACAAGACAACCAGCACAATGTCCCAAATGCAATATGGCTGACTTGGAAGTCACCTATAGAACATGGCCACCAGCACAATGTCCCCCATGCAATATGGCTGACTTGGAAGTCACCTATACAAGACAACCAGCACAATGTCCCCCATGCAATATGGCTGACTTGGAAGTCACCTATAGGACATGGCCACCAGCACAATGTCCCCCATGCAATATGGCTGACTTGGAAGTCACCTATACAATACAACCAGCACAATGTCCCCCATGCAATATGGCTGATTTGGAAGTCACCTATACAACACAACCAGCACAATGTCACCCATGCAATATGGCTGACTTGGAAGTCACCAATACAAGACAACCAGCACAATGTCCCCCATGCAATATGGCTGACTTGGAAGTCACCTATAGAACATGGCCACCAGCACAATGTCCCCCATGCAATATGGCTGACTTGAAAGTCACCTATACAACATGGCAACCAGCACAATGTCCCCCAAGCAATATGGCTGACTTGGAAGTCACCTATACAACATGACAACCAGCACAATTTCCCCCATGCAATATGGCTGACTTGGAAGTCACCTATAGGACATGGCAACCAGCACAATGTCCCCCATGCAATATGGCTGACTTGGAAGTCACCTATACAAGACAACCAGCACAATGTCCCAAATGCAATATGGCTGACTTGGAAGTCACCTATAGAACATGGCCACCAGCACAATGTCCCCCATGCAATATGGCTGACTTGGAAGTCACCTATACAAGACAACCAGCACAATGTCCACCATGCAATATGGCTGACTTGGAAGTCACCTATAGGACATGGCCACCAGCACAATGTCCCCCATGCAATATGGCTCACTTGGAAGTCACCTATACAATACAACCAGCACAATGTCCCCCATGCAATATGGCTGATTTGGAAGTCACCTATACAACACAACCAGCACAATGTCCCCCATGCAATATGGCTGACTTGGAAGTCACCAATACAAGACAACCAGCACAATGTCCCCCATGCAATATGGCTGACTTGGAAGTCAACTATAGAACATGGCCACCAGCACAATGTCCCCCATGCAATATGGCTGACTTGGAAGTCACCTATACAACATGGCAACCAGCACAATGTCCCCCAAGCAATATGGCTGACTTGGAAGTCACCTATACAACATGACAACCAGCACAATTTCCCCCATGCAATATGGCTGACTTGGAAGTCACCTATAGGACATGGCAACCAGCACAATGTCCCCCATGCAATATGGCTGACTTGTAAGTCACCTATACAACATGGCAACCAGCACAATGTCCCCCATGCAATATGGCTGACTTGGAAGTCACCTATACAACATGGCAACCAGCACAATGTCCCCCATGCAATATGGCTGACTTGGAAGTCACCTATACAAGACAACCAGCACAATGTCCCCCATGCAATATGGCTGACTTGGAAGTCACCTATAGGACATGGCCACCAGCACAATGTCCCCCATGCAATATGGCTGACTTGGAAGTCACCTATACAATACAACCAGCACAATGTCCCCCATGCAATATGGCTGATTTGGAAGTCACCTATACAACACAACCAGCACAATGTCACCCATGCAATATGGCTGACTTGGAAGTCACCAATACAAGACAACCAGCACAATGTCCCCCATGCAATATGGCTGACTTGGAAGTCACCTATACAATACAACCATCACAATGTCCCCCATGTAATATGGCTGACTTGGAAGTCACCTATACAATACAAGCAGCACAATGTCCCCCAAGCAATATGGCTCACTTGGAAGTCACCTATACAATACAACCATCACAATGTCCCCCATGTAATATGGCTGACTTGGAAGTCACCTATACAATACAACCAGCACAATGTCCCCCATGCAATATGGCTGACTTGGAAGTCACCTATACAACACAACCAGCACAATGTCCCCCATACAATATGGCTGATTTGGAAGTCACCTATACAACACAACCAGCACAATGTCACCCATGCAATATGGCTGACTTGGAAGTCACCAATACAAGACAACCAGCACAATGTCCCCCATGCAATATGGCTGACTTGGAAGTCACCTATAGAACATGGCCACCAGCACAATGTCCCCCATGCAATATGGCTGACTTGGAAGTCACCTATACAACATGGCAACCAGCACAATGTCCCCCAAGCAATATGGCTGACTTGGAAGTCACCTATACAACATGACAACCAGCACAATTTCCCCCATGCAATATGGCTGACTTGGAAGTCACCTATAGGACATGGCAACCAGCACAATGTCCCCCATGCAATATGGCTGACTTGGAAGTCACCTATACAAGACAACCAGCACAATGTCCCAAATGCAATATGGCTGACTTGGAAGTCACCTATAGAACATGGCCACCAGCACAATGTCCCCCATGCAATATGGCTGACTTGGAAGTCACCTATACAAGACAACCAGCACAATGTCCACCATGCAATATGGCTGACTTGGAAGTCACCTATAGGACATGGCCACCAGCACAATGTCCCCCATGCAATATGGCTGACTTGGAAGTCACCTATACAATACAACCAGCACAATGTCCCCCATGCAATATGGCTGATTTGGAAGTCACCTATACAACACAACCAGCACAATGTCCCCCATGCAATATGGCTGACTTGGAAGTCACCAATACAAGACAACCAGCACAATGTCCCCCATGCAATATGGCTGACTTGGAAGTCAACTATAGAACATGGCCACCAGCACAATGTCCCCCATGCAATATGGCTGACTTGGAAGTCACCTATACAACATGGCAACCAGCACAATGTCCCCCAAGCAATATTGCTGACTTGGAAGTCACCTATACAACATGACAACCAGCACAATTTCCCCCATGCAATATGGCTGACTTGGAAGTCACCTATAGGACATGGCAACCAGCACAATGTCCCCCATGCAATATGGCTGACTTGTAAGTCACCTATACAACATGGCAACCAGCACAATGTCCCCCATGCAATATGGCTGACTTGGAAGTCACCTATACAACATGGCAACCAGCACAATGTCCCCCATGCAATATGGCTGACTTGGAAGTCACCTATACAAGACAACCAGCACAATGTCCCAAATGCAATATGCCTGACTTGGCAGTCACCTATAGAACATGGCCACCAGCACAATGTCCCCCATGCAATAAGACTGACTTGGAAGTCACCTATACAACACAACCAGCACAATGTCCCCAAAGCAATATGGCTCACTTGGAAGTCACCTATACAACATGGCCACCAGCACAATGTCCCCCATGCAATATGGCTGACTTGGAAGTCACCTATACAATACAACCAGCACAATGTCCCCCAAGCAATATGGCTGATTTGGAAGTCACCTATAGAACATGGCCACCAGCACAATGTCCCCCATGCAATATGGCTGACTTGGAAGTCACCTATAGAACATGGCCACCAGCACAATGTCCCCCATGCAATATGGAAGTCACCTATACAACATGGCAACCTGCACAATGTCCCCCAAGCAATATGGCTGACTTGGAAGTCACCTAATAGAACATGGCCACCAGCACAATGTCCCCCAAGCAATATGGCTGACTTGGAAGTCACCTATAGAACATGGCAACCAGCACAATGTCCCCCAAGCAATATGGCTGACTTGGAAGTCACCTATACAAGACAACCAGCACAATGTCCCCCATGCAATATGGCTGACTTGGAAGTCACCTATAGGACATGGCAACCAGCACAATGTCCCGCATGCAATATGGCTGACTTGGAAGTCACCTATACAATACAACCAGCACAATGTCCCCCATGCAATATGGCTGACTTGGAAGTCACCTATACAATACAACCAGCACAATGTCCCCCATGCAATATGGCTGACTTGGAAGTCACCTATACAACATGGCAACCAGCACAATGTCCCCCATGCAATATGGCTGACTTGGAAGTCAACTATAGAACATGGCCACCAGCACAATGTCCCCCATGCAATATGGCTGACTTGGAAGTCACCTATACAATACAACCAGCACAATGTACCCCATGCAATATGGCTGACTTGGAAGTCACCTATACAACATGGCAACCAGCACAATGTCCCCCATGCAATATGGCTGACTTGGAAGTCACCTATACAAGACAACCAGCACAATGTCCCCCATGCAATATGGCTGACTTGGAAGTCACCTATAGGACATGGCAACCAGCACAATGTCCCCCAAGCAATATGGCTGACTTGGAAGTCACCTATACAAGACAACCAGCACAATGTCCCAAATGCAATATGGCTGACTTGGAAGTCACCTATAGAACATGGCCACCAGCACAATGTCCCCCATGCAATATGGCTGACTTGGAAGTCACCTATACAACATACAACCAGCACAATGTCCCCTAAGCAATATGGCTGACTTGGAAGTCACCTATACAAGACAACCAGCACAATGTCCCAAATGCAATATGGCTGACTTGGAAGTCACCTATAGAACATGGCCACCAGCACAATGTCCCCCATGCAATATGGCTGACTTGGAAGTCACCTATACAAGACAACCAGCACAATGTCCCCCATGCAATATGGCTGACTTGGAAGTCACCTATAGGACATGGCCACCAGCACAATGTCCCCCATGCAATATGGCTGACTTGGAAGTCACCTATACAATACAACCAGCACAATGTCCCCCATGCAATATGGCTGATTTGGAAGTCACCTATACAACACAACCAGCACAATGTCACCCATGCAATATGGCTGACTTGGAAGTCACCAATACAAGACAACCAGCACAATGTCCCCCATGCAATATGGCTGACTTGGAAGTCACCTATAGAACATGGCCACCAGCACAATGTCCCCCATGCAATATGGCTGACTTGAAAGTCACCTATACAACATGGCAACCAGCACAATGTCCCCCAAGCAATATGGCTGACTTGGAAGTCACCTATACAACATGACAACCAGCACAATTTCCCCCATGCAATATGGCTGACTTGGAAGTCACCTATAGGACATGGCAACCAGCACAATGTCCCCCATGCAATATGGCTGACTTGGAAGTCACCTATACAAGACAACCAGCACAATGTCCCAAATGCAATATGGCTGACTTGGAAGTCACCTATAGAACATGGCCACCAGCACAATGTCCCCCATGCAATATGGCTGACTTGGAAGTCACCTATACAAGACAACCAGCACAATGTCCACCATGCAATATGGCTGACTTGGAAGTCACCTATAGGACATGGCCACCAGCACAATGTCCCCCATGCAATATGGCTCACTTGGAAGTCACCTATACAATACAACCAGCACAATGTCCCCCATGCAATATGGCTGATTTGGAAGTCACCTATACAACACAACCAGCACAATGTCCCCCATGCAATATGGCTGACTTGGAAGTCACCAATACAAGACAACCAGCACAATGTCCCCCATGCAATATGGGTGACTTGGAAGTCAACTATAGAACATGGCCACCAGCACAATGTCCCCCATGCAATATGGCTGACTTGGAAGTCACCTATACAACATGGCAACCAGCACAATGTCCCCCAAGCAATATGGCTGACTTGGAAGTCACCTATACAACATGACAACCAGCACAATTTCCCCCATGCAATATGGCTGACTTGGAAGTCACCTATAGGACATGGCAACCAGCACAATGTCCCCCATGCAATATGGCTGACTTGTAAGTCACCTATACAACATGGCAACCAGCACAATGTCCCCCATGCAATATGGCTGACTTGGAAGTCACCTATACAACATGGCAACCAGCACAATGTCCCCCATGCAATATGGCTGACTTGGAAGTCACCTATACAAGACAACCAGCACAATGTCCCCCATGCAATATGGCTGACTTGGAAGTCACCTATAGGACATGGCCACCAGCACAATGTCCCCCATGCAATATGGCTGACTTGGAAGTCACCTATACAATACAACCAGCACAATGTCCCCATGCAATATGGCTGATTTGGAAGTCACCTATACAACACAACCAGCACAATGTCACCCATGCAATATGGCTGACTTGGAAGTCACCAATACAAGACAACCAGCACAATGTCCCCCATGCAATATGGCTGACTTGGAAGTCACCTATAGAACATGGCCACCAGCACAATGTCCCCCATGCAATATGGCTGACTTGAAAGTCACCTATACAACATGGCAACCAGCACAATGTCCCCCAAGCAATATGGCTGACTTGGAAGTCACCTATACAACATGACAACCAGCACAATTTCCCCCATGCAATATGGCTGACTTGGAAGTCACCTATAGGACATGGCCACCAGCACAATGTCCCCCATGCAATATGGCTGACTTGGAAGTCACCTATACAATACAACCAGCACAATGTCCCCCATGCAATATGGGTGACTTGGAAGTCACCTATACAATACAACCAGCACAATGTCCCCCAAGCAATATGGCTGACTTGGAAGTCACCTATACAACACAACCAGCACAATGTCCCCCATGCAATATGGCTGACTTGGAAGTCACCTATACAATACAACCAGCACAATGTCCCCCATGCAATATGGCTGACTTGGAAGTCACCTATACAATACAACCAGCACAATGTCACCCATGCAATATGGCTGACTTGGAAGTCACCTATACAAGACAACCAGCACAATGTCCCCCATGCAATATGGCTGACTTGGAAGTCACCTATAGGACATGGCCACCAGCACAATGTCCCCCATGCAATATGGCTGACTTGGAAGTCACCTATACAATACAACCAGCACAATGTCCCCCATACAATATGGCTGATTTGGAAGTCACCTATACAACACAACCAGCACAATGTCCCCTTGCAATATGGCTGACTTGGAAGTCACTAATACAAGACAACCAGCACAATGTCCCCCATGCAATATGGCTGACTTGGAAGTCACCTATAGAACATGGCCACCAGCACAATGTCCCCCATGCAATATGGCTGACTTGGAAGTCACCTATACAACATGGCAACCAGCACAATGTCCCCCAAGCAATATGGCGGACTTGGAAGTCACCTATCCAACATGGCAACCAGCACAATGTCCCCCAAGCTATATGGCTGACTTGGAAGTCACCTATAGAACATGGCAACCAGCACAATGTCCCCCAAGCAATATGGCTGACTTAAAAGTCACCTATACAAGACAACCAGCACAATTTTCCCCATGCAATATGGCTGACTTGGAAGTCACCTATAGGACATGGCAACCAGCACAATGTCCCCCATGCAATATGGCTGACTTGTAAGTCACCTATACAACATGGCAACCAGCACAATGTCCCCCATGCAATATGGCTGACTTGGAAGTCACCTATAGGCCATGGCAACCAGCACAATGTCCCCCATGCAATATGGCTGACTTGGAAGTCACCTATACAACACAACCAGCACAATGTCCCCCAAGCAATATGGCTCACTTGGAAGTCACCTATACAACATGGCAACCAGCACAATGTCCCCCATGCAATATGGCTGACTTCGAAGTCACCTATAGGTTATGGCAACCAGCACAATGTCCCCCATGCAATATGGCTGACTTGGAAGTCACCTATACAATACAACCAGCACAATGTCCCCCATGCAATATGGCTGACTTGGAAGTCACCTATACAACACAACCAGCACAATGTCCCCCATGCAATATGGCTGACTTGGAAGTCACCTATACAACACAACCAGCACAATGTCCCCCATGCAATATGGCTGACTTGGAAGTCACCTATACAACATGGCAACCAGCACAATGTCCCCCATGCAATATGGCTGACTTGGAAGTCACCTATACAACATGGCAACCAGCACAATGTCCCCCATGCAATATGGCTGACTTGGAAGTCACCTATACAACATGGCAACCAGCACAATGTCCCCCATGCAATATGGCTGACTTGGAAGTCACCTATACAAGAAACCAGCACAATGTCCCCCATGCAATGTGGCTGACTTGGAAGTCACCTATAGAACATGGCCACCAGCACAATGTCCCCCATGCAATATGGCTGACTTGGAAGTCACCTATACAACATGGCAACCAGCACAATGTCCCCCAAGCAATATGGCTGACTTGGAAGTCACCTCTACAACATGGAAACCAGCACAATGTCCCCCATGCAATATGGCTGACTTGGAAGTCACCTATAGAACATGGCCACCAGCACAATGTCCCCCATGCAACACGGCTGACTTGGAAGTCACCTATACAAGACAAGCAGCACAATGTCCCCCATGCAATATGGCTGACTTGGAAGTCACCTATACAACATGGCAACCAGCACAATGTCCCCCATGCAATATGGCTGACTTGGAAGTCACCTATACAATACAACCAGCACAATGTCCCCCATGCAATATGGCTGACTTGGAAGTCACCTATACAACACAACCAGCACAATGTCCCCCATGCAATATGGCTGACTTGGAAGTCACCTATACAACACAACCAGCACAATGTCCCCCATGCAATATGGCTGACTTGGAAGTCACCTATAGGACATGGCAACCAGCACAATGTCCCCCAAGCAATATGGCTGACTTGGAAGTCACCTATACAAGACAACCAGCACAATGTCCCAAATGCAATATGGCTGACTTGGAAGTCACCTATAGAACATGGCCACCAGCACAATGTCCCCCATGCAATATGGCTGACTTGGAAGTCACCTATACAACATATAACCAGCACAATGTCCCCCAAGCAATATGGCTGACTTGGAAGTCACCTATACAAGACAACCAGCACAATGTCCCCCATGCAATATGGCTGACTTGGAAGTCACCTATAGGACATGGCCACCAGCACAATGTCCCCCATGCAATATGGCTGACTTGGAAGTCACCTATACAATACAACCAGCACAATGTCCCCCATGCAATATGGCTGACTTGGAAGTCACCTATACAATACAACCAGCACAATGTCCCCCATGCAATATGGCTGATTTGGAAGTCACCTATAAAACACAACCAGCACAATGTCCCCCATGCAATATGGCTGACTTGGAAGTCACCTATAAAACACAACCAGCACAATGTCCCCCATGCAATATGGCTGACTTGGAAGTCACCTATACAATACAACCAGCACAATGTCCCCCATGCAATATGGCTGATTTGGAAGTCACCTATAAAACACAACCAGCACAATGTCCCCCATGCAATATGGCTGACTTGGAAGTCACCTATACAAGACAACCAGCACAATGTCCCAAATGCAATATGGCTGACTTGGAAGTCACCTATAGAACATGGCCACCAGCACAATGTCCCCCATGCAATATGGCTGACTTGGAAGTCACCTATACAATACAACCAGCACAATGTCCCCCATGCAATATGGCTGATTTGGAAGTCACCTATAAAACACAACCAGCACAATGTCCCCCATGCAATATGGCTGACTTGGAAGTCACCTATACAAGACAACCAGCACAATGTCCCAAATGCAATATGGCTGACTTGGAAGTCACCTATAGAACATGGCCACCAGCACAATGTCCCCCATGCAATATGGCTGACTTGGAAGTCACCTATACAATACAACCAGCACAATGTCCCCCATGCAATATGGCTGATTTGGAAGTCACCTATACAACACAACCAGCACAATGTCCCCCATGCAATATGGCTGACTTGGAAGTCACCAATACAAGACAACCAGCACAATGTCCCCCATGCAATATGGCTGACTTGGAAGTCACCTATAGAACATGGCCACCAGCACAATGTCCCCCATGCAATATGGCTGACTTGGAAGTCACCTATACAACATGGCAACCAGCACAATGTCCCCCAAGCAATATGGCTGACTTGGAAGTCACCTATACAACATGGCAACCAGCACAATGTCCCACAAGCAATATGGCTGACTTGGAAGTCACCTATAGAACATGGCAACCAGCACAATGTCCCCCAAGCAATATGGCTGACTTAAAAGTCACCTGTACAAGACAACCAGCACAATTTCCCCCATGCAACATGGCTGACTTGGAAGTCACCTATAGGACATGGCAACCAGCACAATGTCCCCCATGCAATATGGCTGACTTGTAAGTCACCTATACAACATGGCAACCAGCACAATGTCCCCCATGCAATATGGCTGACTTGGAAGTCACCTATAGGCCATGGCAACCAGCACAATGTCCCCCATGCAATATGGCTGACTTGGAAGTCACCTATACAACACAACCAGCACAATGTCCCCCAAGCAATATGGCTCACTTGGAAGTCACCTATACAACATGGCAACCAGCACAATGTCCCCCATGCAATATGGCTGACTTGGAAGTCACCTATAGGACATGGCAACCAGCACAATGTCCCCCATGCAATATGGCTGACTTGGAAGTCACCTATACAATACAACCAGCACAATGTCCCCCATGCAATATGGCTGACTTGGAAGTCACCTATACAACACAACCAGCACAATGTCCCCCATGCAATATGGCTGACTTGGAAGTCACCTATACAACACAACCAGCACAATGTCCCCCATGCAATATGGCTGACTTGGAAGTCACCTATACAACATGGCAACCAGCACAATGTCCCCCATGCAATTTGGCTGACTTGGAAGTCACCTATACAACATGGCAACCAGCACAATGTCCCCCATGCAATATGGCTGACTTGGAAGTAACCTATACAACTTGGCAACCAGCACAATGTCCCCCATGCAATATGGCTGACTTGGAAGTCACCTATAGAACATGGC
Organism: Petromyzon marinus; assembly: GCF_048934315.1. Lineage (NCBI taxonomy): Eukaryota > Metazoa > Chordata > Hyperoartia > Petromyzontiformes > Petromyzontidae > Petromyzon > Petromyzon marinus. The sequence continues at coordinate 157,784 of NW_027422684.1, read as the reverse complement.
CACCAGCACAATGTCCCCCATGCAACACGGCTGACTTGGAAGTCACCTTTACAAGACAACTAGCACAATGTCCCCCATGCAATATGGCTGACTTGGAAGTCACCTATACAACATGGCAACCAGCACAATGTCCCCCAAGCAATATGGCTCACTTGGAAGTCACCTATACAACATGGCAACCAGCACAATGTCCCCCATGCAATATGGCTGACTTGGAAGTCACCTATACAACATGGCAACCAGCACAATGTCCCCCATGCAATATGCCTGACTTGGAAGTCACCTATACAAGACAACCAGCACAATGTCCCCCATGCAATATGGCTGACTTGGATGTCACCTATAGGACATGGCAACCAGCACAATGTCCCCCAAGCAATATGGCTGACTTGGAAGTCACCTATACAAGACAACCAGCACAATGTCCCAAATGCAATATGGCTGACTTGGAAGTCACCTATAGAACATGGCCACCAGCACAATGTCCCCCATGCAATATGGCTGACTTGGAAGTCACCTATACAACATACAACCAGCACAATGTCCCCCAAGCAATATGGCTGACTTGGAAGTCACCTATACAAGACAACCAGCACAATGTCCCCCATGCAATATGGCTGACTTGGAAGTCACCTATACAAGACAACCAGCACAATGTCCACCATGCAATATGGCTGACTTGGAAGTCACCTATAGGACATGGCCACCAGCACAATGTCCCCCATGCAATATGGCTGACTTGGAAGTCACCTATACAATACAACCAGCACAATGTCCCCCATGCAATATGGCTGATTTGGAAGTCACCTATACAACACAACCAGCACAATGTCCCCCATGCAATATGGCTGACTTGGAAGTCACCAATACAAGACAACCAGCACAATGTCCCCCATGCAATATGGCTGACTTGGAAGTCACCTAAAGAACATGGCCACCAGCACAATGTCCCCCATGCAATATGGCTGACTTGGAAGTCACCTATACAACATGGCAACCAGCACAATGTCCCCCAAGCAATATGGCTGACTTGGAAGTCACCTATACAACATGACAACCAGCACAATTTCCCCCATGCAATATGGCTGACTTGGAAGTCACCTATAGGACATGGCAACCAGCACAATGTCCCCCATGCAATATGGCTGACTTGGAAGTCACCTATACAAGACAACCAGCACAATGTCCCAAATGCAATATGGCTGACTTGGAAGTCACCTATAGAACATGGCCACCAGCACAATGTCCCCCATGCAATATGGCTGACTTGGAAGTCACCTATACAAGACAACCAGCACAATGTCCACCATGCAATATGGCTGACTTGGAAGTCACCTATAGAACATGGCCACCAGCACAATGTCCCCCATGCAATATGGCTGACTTGGAAGTCACCTATACAATACAACCAGCACAATGTCCCCCATGCAATATGGCTGATTTGGAAGTCACCTATACAACACAACCAGCACAATGTCCCCCATGCAATATGGCTGACTTGGAAGTCACCAATACAAGACAACCAGCACAATGTCCCCCATGCAATATGGCTGACTTGGAAGTCACCTATAGAACATGGCCACCAGCACAATGTCCCCCATGCAATATGGCTGACTTGGAAGTCACCTATACAACATGGCAACCAGCACAATGTCCCCCAAGCAATATGGCTGACTTGGACGTCACCTATACAACATGACAACCAGCACAATTTCCCCCATGCAATATGGCTGACTTGGAAGTCACCTATAGGACATGGCAACCAGCACAATGTCCCCCATGCAATATGGCTGACTTGTAAGTCACCTATACAACATGGCAACCAGCACAATGTCCCCCATGCAATATGGCTGACTTGGAAGTCACCTATACAATATGGCAACCAGCACAATGTCCCCCATGCAATATGGCTGACTTGGAAGTCACCTATACAAGACAACCAGCACAATGTCCCAAATGCAATATGCCTGACTTGGCAGTCACCTATAGAACATGGCCACCAGCACAATGTCCCCCATGCAATATGGCTGACTTGGAAGTCACCTATACAACACAACCAGCACAATGTCCCCCAAGCAATATGGCTCACTTGGAAGTCACCTATACAACATGGCCACCAGCACAATGTCCCCCATGCAATATGGCTGACTTGGAAGTCACCTATACAATACAACCAGCACAATGTCCCCCAAGCAATATGGCTGATTTGGAAGTCACCTATAGAACATGGCCACCAGCACAATGTCCCCCATGCAATATGGCTGACTTGGAAGTCACCTATAGAACATGGCCACCAGCACAATGTCCGCCATGCAATATGGAAGTCACCTATACAACATGGCAACCAGCACAATGTCCCCCAAGCAATATGGCTGACTTGGAAGGCACCTATAGAACATGGCCACCAGCACAATGTCCCCCAAGCAATATGGCTGACTTGGAAGTCACCTATAGAACATGGCAACCAGCACAATGTCCCCCAAGCAATATGGCTGACTTGGAAGTCACCTATACAAGACAACCAGCACAATGTCCCCCATGCAATATGGCTGACTTGGAAGTCACCTATAGGACATGGCAACCAGCACAATGTCCCGCATGCAATATGGCTGACTTGGAAGTCACCTTTACAATACAACCAGCACAATGTCCCCATTGCAATATGGCTGACTTGGAAGTCACCTATACAATACAACCAGCACAATGTCCCCCATGTAATATGGCTGACTTGGAAGTCACCTATACAACATGGCAACCAGCACAATGTCCCCCATGCAATATGGCTGACTTGGAAGTCACCTATACAAGACAACCAGCACAATGTCCCCCATGCAATATGGCTGACTTGGAAGTCACCTATAGGACATGGCAACCAGCACAATGTCCCCCAAGCAATATGGCTGACTTGGAAGTCACCTATACAAGACAACCAGCACAATGTCCCAAATGCAATATGGCTGACTTGGAAGTCACCTATAGAACATGGCCACCAGCACAATGTCCCCCATGCAATATGGCTGACTTGGAAGTCACCTATACAACATACAACCAGCACAATGTCCCCTAAGCAATATGGCTGACTTGGAAGTCACCTATACAAGACAACCAGCACAATGTCCCCCATGCAATATGGCTGACTTGGAAGTCACCTATAGGACATGGCCACCAGCACAATGTCCCCCATGCAATATGGCTGACTTGGAAGTCACCTATACAATACAACCAGCACAATGTCCCCCATGCAATATGGCTGACTTGGAAGTCACCTATACAATACAACCAGCACAATGTCCCCCATGGAATATGGCTGATTTGGAAGTCACCTATAAAACACAACCAGCACAATGTCCCCCATGCAATATGGCTGACTTGGAAATCACCTATACAAGACAACCAGCACAATGTCCCAAATGCAATATGGCTGACTTGGAAGTCACCTATAGAACATGGCCACCAGCACAATGTCCCCCATGCAATATGGCTGACTTGGAAGTCACCTATACAAGACAACCAGCACAATGTCCCCCATGCAATATGGCTGACTTGGAAGTCACCTATAGGACATGGCCACCAGCACAATGTCCCCCATGCAATATGGCTGACTTGGAAGTCACCTATACAATACAACCAGCACAATGTCCCCCATGCAATATGGCTGATTTGGAAGTCACCTATACAACACAACCAGCACAATGTCACCTATGCAATATGGCTGACTTGGAAGTCACCAATACAAGACAACCAGCACAATGTCCCCCATGCAATATGGCTGACTTGGAAGTCACCTATAGAACATGGCCACCAGCACAATGTCCCCCATGCAATATGGCTGACTTGGAAGTCACCTATACAACATGGCAACCAGCACAATGTCCCCCAAGCAATATGGCTGACTTGGAAGTCACCTATACAACATGACAACCAGCACAATTTCCCCCATGCAATATGGCTGACTTGGAAGTCACCTATAGGACATGGCAACCAGCACAATGTCCCCCATGCAATATGGCTGACTTGGAAGTCACCTATACAAGACAACCAGCACAATGTCCCAAATGCAATATGGCTGACTTGGAAGTCACCTATAGAACATGGCCACCAGCACAATGTCCCCCATGCAATATGGCTGACTTGGAAGTCACCTATACAAGACAACCAGCACAATGTCCACCATGCAATATGGCTGACTTGGAAGTCACCTATAGGACATGGCCACCAGCACAATGTCCCCCATGCAATATGGCTGACTTGGAAGTCACCTATACAATACAACCAGCACAATGTCCCCCATGCAATATGGCTGATTTGGAAGTCACCTATACAACACAACCAGCACAATGTCCCCCATGCAATATGGCTGACTTGGAAGTCACCAATACAAGACAACCAGCACAATGTCCCCCATGCAATATGGCTGACTTGGAAGTCAACTATAGAACATGGCCACCAGCACAATGTCCCCCATGCAATATGGCTGACTTGGAAGTCACCTATACAACATGGCAACCAGCACAATGTCCCCCAAGCAATATGGCTGACTTGGAAGTCACCTATACAACATGACAACCAGCACAATTTCCCCCATGCAATATGGCTGACTTGGAAGTCACCTATAGGACATGGCAACCAGCACAATGTCCCCCATGCAATATGGCTGACTTGTAAGTCACCTATACAACATGGCAACCAGCACAATGTCCCCCATGCAATATGGCTGACTTGGAAGTCACCTATACAACATGGCAACCAGCACAATGTCCCCCATGCAATATGGCTGACTTGGAAGTCACCTATACAAGACAACCAGCACAATGTCCCAAATGCAATATGCCTGACTTGGCAGTCACCTATAGAACATGGCCACCAGCACAATGTCCCCCATGCAATATGGCTGACTTGGAAGTCACCTATACAACACAACCAGCACAATGTCCCCCAAGCAATATGGCTCACTTGGAAGTCACCTATACAACATGGCCACCAGCACAATGTCCCCCATGCAATATGGCTGACTTGGAAGTCACCTATACAATACAACCAGCACAATGTCCCCCAAGCAATATGGCTGATTTGGAAGTCACCTATAGAACATGGCCACCAGCACAATGTCCCCCATGCAATATGGCTGACTTGGAAGTCACCTATAGAACATGGCCACCAGCACAATGTCCCCCATGCAATATGGAAGTCACCTATACAACATGGCAACCAGCACAATGTCCCCCAAGCAATATGGCTGACTTGGAAGTCACCTAATAGAACATGGCCACCAGCACAATGTCCCCCAAGCAATATGGCTGAATTGGAAGTCACCTATAGAACATGGCAACCAGCACAATGTCCCCCAAGCAATATGGCTGACTTGGAAGTCACCTATACAAGACAACCAGCACAATGTCCCCCATGCAATATGGCTGACTTGGAAGTCACCTATAGGACATGGCAACCAGCACAATGTCCCGCATGCAATATGGCTGACTTGGAAGTCACCTATACAATACAACCAGCACAATGTCCCCCATGCAATATGGCTGACTTGGAAGTCACCTATACAATACAACCAGCACAATGTCCCCCATGCAATATGGCTGACTTGGAAGTCACCTATATAACATGGCAACCAGCACAATGTCCCCCATGCAATATGGCTGACTTGGAAGTCAACTATAGAACATGGCCACCAGCACAATGTCCCCCATGCAATATGGCTGACTTGGAAGTCACCTATACAATACAACCAGCACAATGTCCCCCATGCAATATGGCTGACTTGGAAGTCACCTATACAATACAACCAGCACAATGTCCCCCATGCAATATGGCTGACTTGGAAGTCACCTATACAACATGGCAACCAGCACAATGTCCCCCATGCAATATGGCTGACTTGGAAGTCACCTATACAAGACAACCAGCACAATGTCCCCCATGCAATATGGCTGACTTGGAAGTCACCTATACAAGACAACCAGCACAATGTCCCCCATGCAATATGGCTGACTTGGAAGTCACCTATAGGACATGGCAACCAGCACAATGTCCCGCATGCAATATGGCTGACTTGGAAGTCACCTATACAATACAACCAGCACAATGTCCCCCATGCAATATGGCTGACTTGGAAGTCACCTATACAATACAACCAGCACAATGTCCCCCATGCAATATGGCTGACTTGGAAGTCACCTATACAACATGGCAACCAGCACAATGTCCCCCATGCAATATGGCTGACTTGGAAGTCAACTATAGAACATGGCCACCAGCACAATGTCCCCCATGCAATATGGCTGACTTGGAAGTCACCTATACAATACAACCAGCACAATGTCCCCCATGCAATATGGCTGACTTGGAAGTCACCTATACAATACAACCAGCACAATGTCCCCCATGCAATATGGCTGACTTGGAAGTCACCTATACAACATGGCAACCAGCACAATGTCCCCCATGCAATATGGCTGACTTGGAAGTCACCTATACAAGACAACCAGCACAATGTCCCCCATGCAATATGGCTGACTTGGAAGTCACCTATAGGACATGGCAACCAGCACAATGTCCCCCAAGCAATATGGCTGACTTGGAAGTCACCTATACAAGACAACCAGCACAATGTCCCAAATGCAATATGGCTGACTTGGAAGTCACCTATAGAACATGGCCACCAGCACAATGTCCCCCATGCAATATGGCTGACTTGGAAGTCACCTGTACAACATACAACCAGCACAATGTCCCCTAAGCAATATGGCTGACTTGGAAGTCACCTATACAAGACAACCAGCACAATGTCCCCCATGCAATATGGCTGACTTGGAAGTCACCTATAGGACATGGCCACCAGCACAATGTCCCCCATGCAATATGGCTGACTTGGAAGTCACCTATACAATACAACCAGCACAATGTCCCCCATGCAATATGGCTGACTTGGAAGTCACCTATACAATACAACCAGCACAATGTCCCCCATGCAATATGGCTGATTTGGAAGTCACTATAAAACACAACCAGCACAATGTCCCCCATGCAATATGGCTGACTTGGAAATCACCTATACAAGACAACCAGCACAATGTCCCAAATGCAATATGGCTGACTTGGAAGTCACCTATAGAACATGGCCACCAGCACAATGTCCCCCATGCAATATGGCTGACTTGGAAGTCACCTATACAAGACAACCAGCACAATGTCCCCCATGCAATATGGCTGACTTGGAAGTCACCTATAGGACATGGCCACCAGCACAATGTCCCCCATGCAATATGGCTGACTTGGAAGTCACCTATACAATACAACCAGCACAATGTCCCCCATGCAATATGGCTGATTTGGAAGTCACCTATACAACACAACCAGCACAATGTCACCCATGCAATATGGCTGACTTGGAAGTCACCAAAACAAGACAACCAGCACAATGTCCCCCATGCAATATGGCTGACTTGGAAGTCACCTATAGAACATGGCCACCAGCACAATGTCCCCCATGCAATATGGCTGACTTGGAAGTCACCTATACAACATGGCAACCAGCACAATGTCCCCCAAGCAATATGGCTGACTTGGAAGTCACCTATACAACATGACAACCAGCACAATTTCCCCCATGCAATATGGCTGACTTGGAAGTCACCTATAGGACATGGCAACCAGCACAATGTCCCCCATGCAATATGGCTGACTTGGAAGTCACCTATACAAGACAACCAGCACAATGTCCCAAATGCAATATGGCTGACTTGGAAGTCACCTATAGAACATGGCCACCAGCACAATGTCCCCCATGCAATATGGCTGACTTGGAAGTCACCTATACAAGACAACCAGCACAATGTCCACCATGCAATATGGCTGACTTGGAAGTCACCTATAGGACATGTCCACCAGCACAATGTCCCCCATGCAATATGGCTGACTTGGAAGTCACCTATACAATACAACCAGCACAATGTCCCCCATGCAATATGGCTGACTTGGAAGTCACCTATACAACATGGCAACCAGCACAATGTCCCCCAAGCAATATGGCTGACTTGGAAGTCACCTATACAACATGACAACCAGCACAATTTCCCCCATGCAATATGGCTGACTTGGAAGTCACCTATAGGACATGGCAACCAGCACAATGTCCCCCATGCAATATGGCTGACTTGTAAGTCACCTATACAACATGGCAACCAGCACAATGTCCCCCATGCAATATGGCTGACTTGGAAGTCACCTATACAAGACAACCAGCACAATGTCCCAAATGCAATATGCCTGACTTGGCAGTCACCTATAGAACATGGCCACCAGCACAATGTCCCCCATGCAATATGGCTGACTTGGAAGACACCTATACAACACAACCAGCACAATGTCCCCCAAGCAATATGGCTCACTTGGAAGTCACCTATACAACATGGCCACCAGCACAATGTCCCCCATGCAATATGGCTGACTTGGAAGTCACCTATACAATACAACCAGCACAATGTCCCCCAAGCAATATGGCTGATTTGGAAGTCACCTATAGAACATGGCCACCAGCACAATGTCCCCCATGCAATATGGCTGACTTGGAAGTCACCTATAGAACATGGCCACCAGCACAATGTCCCCCATGCAATATGGAAGTCACCTATACAACATGGCAACCAGCACAATGTCCCCCAAGCAATATGGCTGACTTGGAAGTCACCTAATAGAACATGGCCACCAGCACAATGTCCCCCAAGCAATATGGCTGACTTGGAAGTCACCTATAGAACATGGCAACCAGCACAATGTCCCCCTAGCAATATGGCTGACTTGGAAGTCACCTATACAAGACAACCAGCACAATGTCCCCCATGCAATATGGCTGACTTGGAAGTCACCTATAGGACATGGCAACCAGCACAATGTCCCGCATGCAATATGGCTGACTTGGAAGTCACCTATACAATACAACCAGCACAATGTCCCCCATGCAATATGGCTGACTTGGAAGTCACCTAAACAATACAACCAGCACAATGTCCCCCATGCAATATGGCTGACTTGGAAGTCACCTATACAACACAACCAGCACAATGTCCCCCATGCAATATGGCTGACTTGGAAGTCACCTATACAATACAACCAGCACAATGTCCCCCATGCAATATGGCTGACTTGGAAGTCACCTATACAATACAACCAGCACAATGTCCCCCATGCAATATGGCTGACTTGGAAGTCACCTATAGGACATGGCAACCAGCACAATGTCCCCCAAGCAATATGGCTGACTTGGAAGTCACCTATACAAGACAACCAGCACAATGTCCCAAATGCAATATGGCTGACTTGGAAGTCACCTATAGAACATGGCCACCAGCACAATGTCCCCCATGCAATATGGCTGACTTGGAAGTCACCTGTACAACATACAACCAGCACAATGTCCCCTAAGCAATATGGCTGACTTGGAAGTCACCTATACAAGACAACCAGCACAATGTCCCCCATGCAATATGGCTGACTTGGAAGTCACCTATAGGACATGGCCACCAGCACAATGTCCCCCATGCAATATGGCTGACTTGGAAGTCACCTATACAATACAACCAGCACAATGTCCCCCATGCAATATGGCTGACTTGGAAGTCACCTATACAATACAACCAGCACAATGTCCCCCATGCAATATGGCTGATTTGGAAGTCACTATAAAACACAACCAGCACAATGTCCCCCATGCAATATGGCTGACTTGGAAATCACCTATACAAGACAACCAGCACAATGTCCCAAATGCAATATGGCTGACTTGGAAGTCACCTATAGAACATGGCCACCAGCACAATGTCCCCCATGCAATATGGCTGACTTGGAAGTCACCTATACAAGACAACCAGCACAATGTCCCCCATGCAATATGGCTGACTTGGAAGTCACCTATAGGACATGGCCACCAGCACAATGTCCCCCATGCAATATGGCTGACTTGGAAGTCACCTATACAATACAACCAGCACAATGTCCCCCATGCAATATGGCTGATTTGGAAGTCACCTATACAACACAACCAGCACAATGTCACCCATGCAATATGGCTGACTTGGAAGTCACCAAAACAAGACAACCAGCACAATGTCCCCCATGCAATATGGCTGACTTGGAAGTCACCTATAGAACATGGCCACCAGCACAATGTCCCCCATGCAATATGGCTGACTTGGAAGTCACCTATACAACATGGCAACCAGCACAATGTCCCCCAAGCAATATGGCTGACTTGGAAGTCACCTATACAACATGACAACCAGCACAATTTCCCCCATGCAATATGGCTGACTTGGAAGTCACCTATAGGACATGGCAACCAGCACAATGTCCCCCATGCAATATGGCTGACTTGGAAGTCACCTATACAAGACAACCAGCACAATGTCCCAAATGCAATATGGCTGACTTGGAAGTCACCTATAGAACATGGCCACCAGCACAATGTCCCCCATGCAATATGGCTGACTTGGAAGTCACCTATACAAGACAACCAGCACAATGTCCACCATGCAATATGGCTGACTTGGAAGTCACCTATAGGACATGTCCACCAGCACAATGTCCCCCATGCAATATGGCTGACTTGGAAGTCACCTATACAATACAACCAGCACAATGTCCCCCATGCAATATGGCTGACTTGGAAGTCACCTATACAACATGGCAACCAGCACAATGTCCCCCAAGCAATATGGCTGACTTGGAAGTCACCTATACAACATGACAACCAGCACAATTTCCCCCATGCAATATGGCTGACTTGGAAGTCACCTATAGGACATGGCAACCAGCACAATGTCCCCCATGCAATATGGCTGACTTGTAAGTCACCTATACAACATGGCAACCAGCACAATGTCCCCCATGCAATATGGCTGACTTGGAAGTCACCTATACAAGACAACCAGCACAATGTCCCAAATGCAATATGCCTGACTTGGCAGTCACCTATAGAACATGGCCACCAGCACAATGTCCCCCATGCAATATGGCTGACTTGGAAGACACCTATACAACACAACCAGCACAATGTCCCCCAAGCAATATGGCTCACTTGGAAGTCACCTATACAACATGGCCACCAGCACAATGTCCCCCATGCAATATGGCTGACTTGGAAGTCACCTATACAATACAACCAGCACAATGTCCCCCAAGCAATATGGCTGATTTGGAAGTCACCTATAGAACATGGCCACCAGCACAATGTCCCCCATGCAATATGGCTGACTTGGAAGTCACCTATAGAACATGGCCACCAGCACAATGTCCCCCATGCAATATGGAAGTCACCTATACAACATGGCAACCAGCACAATGTCCCCCAAGCAATATGGCTGACTTGGAAGTCACCTAATAGAACATGGCCACCAGCACAATGTCCCCCAAGCAATATGGCTGACTTGGAAGTCACCTAGAGAACATGGCAACCAGCACAATGTCCCCCTAGCAATATGGCTGACTTGGAAGTCACCTATACAAGACAACCAGCACAATGTCCCCCATGCAATATGGCTGACTTGGAAGTCACCTATAGGACATGGCAACCAGCACAATGTCCCGCATGCAATATGGCTGACTTGGAAGTCACCTATACAATACAACCAGCACAATGTCCCCCATGCAATATGGCTGACTTGGAAGTCACCTAAACAATACAACCAGCACAATGTCCCCCATGCAATATGGCTGACTTGGAAGTCACCTATACAACACAACCAGCACAATGTCCCCCATGCAATATGGCTGACTTGGAAGTCACCTATACAATACAACCAGCACAATGTCCCCCATGCAATATGGCTGATTTGGAAGTCACCTATACAACACAACCAGCACAATGTCCCCCATGCAATATGGCTGACTTGGAAGTCACCAATACAAGACAACCAGCACAATGTCCCCCATGCAATATGGCTGACTTGGAAGTCAACTATAGAACATGGCCACCAGCACAATGTCCCCCATGCAATATGGCTGACTTGGAAGTCACCTATACAACATGGCAACCAGCACGATGTCCCCCAAGCAATATGGCTGACTTGGAAGTCACCTATACAACATGACAACCAGCACAATTTCCCCCATGCAATATGGCTGACTTGGAAGTCACCTATAGGACATGGCAACCAGCACAATGTCCCCCATGCAATATGGCTGACTTGTAAGTCACCTATACAACATGGCAACCAGCACAATGTCCCCCATGCAATATGGCTGACTTGGAAGTCACCTATACAAGACAACCAGCACAATGTCCCAAATGCAATATGCCTGACTTGGCAGTCACCTATAGAACATGGCCACCAGCACAATGTCCCCCATGCAATATGGCTGACTTGGAAGTCACCTATACAACACAACCAGCACAATGTCCCCCAAGCAATATGGCTCACTTGGAAGTCACCTATACAACATGGCCACCAGCACAATGTCCCCCATGCAATATGGCTGACTTGGAAGTCACCTATACAATACAACCAGCACAATGTCCCCCAAGCAATATGGCTGATTTGGAAGTCACCTATAGAACATGGCCACCAGCACAATGTCCCCCATGCAATATGGCTGACTTGGAAGTCACCTATAGAACATGGCCACCAGCACAATGTCCCCCATGCAATATGGAAGTCACCTATACAACATGGCAACCAGCACAATGTCCCCCAAGCAATATGGCTGACTTGGAAGTCACCTAATAGAACATGGCCACCAGCACAATGTCCCCCAAGCAATATGGCTGACTTGGAAGTCACCTAGAGAACATGGCAACCAGCACAATGTCCCCCTAGCAATATGGCTGACTTGGAAGTCACCTATACAAGACAACCAGCACAATGTCCCCCATGCAATATGGCTGACTTGGAAGTCACCTATAGGACATGGCAACCAGCACAATGTCCCGCATGCAATATGGCTGACTTGGAAGTCACCTATACAATACAACCAGCACAATGTCCCCCATGCAATATGGCTGACTTGGAAGTCACCTAAACAATACAACCAGCACAATGTCCCCCATGCAATATGGCTGACTTGGAAGTCACCTATACAACATGGCAACCAGCACAATGTCCCCCATGCAATATGGCTTACTTGGAAGTCACCTATACAAGACAACCAGCACAATGTCCCCCATGCAATATGGCTGACTTGGAAGTCACCTATAGGACATGGCATCCAGCACAATGTCCCCCAAGCAATATGGCTGACTTGGAAGTCACCTATACAAGACAACCAGCACAATGTCCCAAATGCAATATGGCTGACTTGGAAGTCACCTATAGAACATTGCCACCAGCACAATGTCCCCCATGCAATATGGCTGACTTGGAATTCACCTATACAACATACAACCAGCACAATGTCCCCTAAGCAATATGGCTGACTTGGAAGTCACCTATACAAAACAACCAGCACAATGTCCCCCATGCAATATGGCTGACTTGGAAGTCACCTATAGGACATGGCCACCAGCACAATGTCCCCCATGCAATATGGCTGACTTGGAAGTCACCTATACAATACAACCAGCACAATGTCCCCCATGCAATATGGCTGACTTGGAAGTCACCTATACAATACAACCAGCACAATGTCCCCCATGCAATATGGCTGACTTGGAAGTCACCTATACAATACAACCAGCACAATGTCCCCCATGCAATATGGCTGATTTGGAAGTCACCTATACAACACAACCAGCACAATGTCCCCCATGCAATATGGCTGACTTGGAAGTCACCAATACAAGACAACCAGCACAATGTCCCCCATGCAATATGGCTGACTTGGAAGTCAACTACAGAACATGGCCACCAGCACAATGTCCCCCATGCAATATGGCTGACTTGGAAGTCACCTATACAACATGGCAACCAGCACAATGTCCCCCAAGCAATATGGCTGACTTGGAAGTCACCTATACAACATGACAACCAGCACAATTTCCCCCATGCAATATGGCTGACTTGGAAGTCACCTATAGGACATGGCAACCAGCACAATGTCCCCCATGCAATATGGCTGACTTGTAAGTCACCTATACAACATGGCAACCAGCACAATGTCCCCCATGCAATATGGCTGACTTGGAAGTCACCTATACAACATGGCAACCAGCACAATGTCCACCATGCAATATGGCTGACTTGGAAGTCACCTATACAAGACAACCAGCACAATGTCCCAAATGCAATATGCCTGACTTGGCAGTCACCTATAGAACATGGCCACCAGCACAATGTCCCCCATGCAATATGGCTGACTTGGAAGTCACCTATACAACACAACCAGCACAATGTCCCCCAAGCAATATGGCTCACTTGGAAGTCACCTATACAACATGGCCACCAGCACAATGTCCCCCATGCAATATGGCTGACTTGGAAGTCACCTATACAATACAACCAGCACAATGTCCCCCAAGCAATATGGCTGATTTGGAAGTCACCTATAGAACATGGCCACCAGCACAATGTCCCCCATGCAATATGGCTGACTTGGAAGTCACCTATAGAACATGGCCACCAGCACAATGTCCCCCATGCAATATGGAAGTCACCTATACAACATGGCAACCAGCACAATGTCCCCCAAGCAATATGGCTGACTTGGAAGTCACCTAATAGAACATGGCCACCAGCACAATGTCCCCCAAGCAATATGGCTGACTTGGAAGTCACCTATAGAACATGGCAACCAGCACAATGTCCCCCAAGCAATATGGCTGACTTGGAAGTCACCTATACAAGACAACCAGCACAATGTCCCCCATGCAATATGGCTGACTTGGAAGTCACCTATAGGACATGGCAACCAGCACAATGTCCCGCATGCAATATGGCTGACTTGGAAGTCACCTATACAATACAACCAGCACAATGTCCCCCATGCAATATGGCTGACTTGGAAGTCACCTATACAATACAACCAGCACAATGTCCCCCATGCAATATGGCTGACTTGGAAGTCACCTATACAACATGGCAACCAGCACAATGTCCCCCATGCAATATGGCTTACTTGGAAGTCACCTATACAAGACAACCAGCACAATGTCCCCCATGCAATATGGCTGACTTGGAAGTCACCTATAGGACATGGCAACCAGCACAATGTCCCCCAAGCAATATGGCTGACTTGGAAGTCACCTATACAAGACAACCAGCACAATGTCCCAAATGCAATATGGCTGACTTGGAAGTCACCTATAGAACATTGCCACCAGCACAATGTCCCCCATGCAATATGGCTGACTTGGAAGTCACCTATACAACATACAACCAGCACAATGTCCCCTAAGCAATATGGCTGACTTGGAAGTCACCTATACAAGACAACCAGCACAATGTCCCCCATGCAATATGGCTGACTTGGAAGTCACCTATAGGACATGGCCACCAGCACAATGTCCCCCATGCAATATGGCTGACTTGGAAGTCACCTATACAATACAACCAGCACAATGTCCCCCATGAAATATGGCTGACTTGGAAGTCACCTATACAATACAACCAGCACAATGTCCCCCATGCAATATGGCTGATTTGGAAGTCACCTATAAAACACAACCAGCACAATGTCCCCCATGCAATATGGCTGACTTGGAAATCACCTATACAAGACAACCAGCACAATGTCCCTAATGCAATATGGCTGACTTGGAAGTCACCTATAGAACATGGCCACCAGCACAATGTCCCCCATGCAATATGGCTGACTTGGAAGTCACCTATACAAGACAACCAGCACAATGTCCCCCATGCAATATGGCTGACTTGGAAGTCACCTATAGGACATGGCCACCAGCACAATGTCCCCCATGCAATATGGCTGACTTGGAAGTCACCTATACAACATGACAACCAGCACAATTTCCCCCATGCAATATGGCTGACTTGGAAGTCACCTATAGGACATGGCAACCAGCACAATGTCCCCCATGCAATATGGCTGACTTGGAAGTCACCTATACAAGACAACCAGCACAATGTCCCAAATGCAATATGGCTGACTTGGAAGTCACCTATAGAACATGGCCACCAGCACAATGTCCCCCATGCAATATGGCTGACTTGGAAGTCACCTATACAAGACAACCAGCACAATGTCCACCATGCAATATGGCTGACTTGGAAGTCACCTATAGGACATGGCCACCAGCACAATGTCCCCCATGCAATATGGCTGACTTGGAAGTCACCTATACAATACAACCAGCACAATGTCCCCCATGCAATATGGCTGATTTGGAAGTCACCTATACAACACAACCAGCACAATGTCCCCCATGCAATATGGCTGACTTGGAAGTCACCAATACAAGACAACCAGCACAATGTCCCCCATGCAATATGGCTGACTTGGAAGTCAACTATAGAACATGGCCACCAGCACAATGTCCCCCATGCAATATGGCTGACTTGGAAGTCACCTATACAACATGGCAACCAGCACAATGTCCCCCAAGCAATATGGCTGACTTGGAAGTCACCTATACAACATGACAACCAGCACAATTTCCCCCATGCAATATGGCTGACTTGGAAGTCACCTATAGGACATGGCAACCAGCACAATGTCCCCCATGCAATATGGCTGACTTGGAAGTCACCTATAGAACATGGCAACCAGCACAATGTCCCCCATGCAATATGGCTGACTTGGAAGTCACCTATACAAGACAACCAGCACAATGTCCACCATGCAATATGGCTGACTTGGAAGTCACCTATAGGACATGGCCACCAGCACAATGTCCCCCATGCAATATGGCTGACTTGGAAGTCACCTATACAACACAACCAGCACAATGTCCCCCAAGCAATATGGCTCACTTGGAAGTCACCTATACAACATGGCCACCAGCACAATGTCCCCCATGCAATATGGCTGACTTGGAAGTCACCTATACAATACAACCAGCACAATGTCCCCCAAGCAATATGGCTGATTTGGAAGTCACCTATAGAACATGGCCACCAGCACAATGTCCCCCATGCAATATGGCTGACTTGGAAGTCACCTATAGAACATGGCCACCAGCACAATGTCCCCCATGCAATATGGAAGTCACCTATACAACATGGCAACCAGCACAATGTCCCCCAAGCAATATGGCTGACTTGGAAGTCACCTAATAGAACATGGCCACCAGCACAATGTCCCCCAAGCAATATGGCTGACTTGGAAGTCACCTATAGAACATGGCAACCAGCACAATGTCCCCCTAGCAATATGGCTGACTTAGAAGTCACCTATACAAGACAACCAGCACAATGTCCCCCATGCAATATGGCTGACTTGGAAGTCACCTATAGGACATGGCAACCAGCACAATGTCCCGCATGCAATATGGCTGACTTGGAAGTCACCTATACAATACAACCAGCACAATGTCCCCCATGCAATATGGCTGACTTGGAAGTCACCTAAACAATACAACCAGCACAATGTCCCCCATGCAATATGGCTGACTTGGAAGTCACCTATACAACATGGCAACCAGCACAATGTCCCCCATGCAATATGGCTTACTTGGAAGTCACCTATACAAGACAACCAGCACAATGTCCCCCATGCAATATGGCTGACTTGGAAGTCACCTATAGGACATGGCATCCAGCACAATGTCCCCCAAGCAATATGGCTGACTTGGAAGTCACCTATACAAGACAACCAGCACAATGTCCCAAATGCAATATGGCTGACTTGGAAGTCACCTATAGAACATTGCCACCAGCACAATGTCCCCCATGCAATATGGCTGACTTGGAAGTCACCTATACAACATACAACCAGCACAATGTCCCCTAAGCAATATGGCTGACTTGGAAGTCACCTATACAAGACAACCAGCACAATGTCCCCCATGCAATATGGCTGACTTGAAAGTCACCTATAGGACATGGCCACCAGCACAATGTCCCCCATGCAATATGGCTGACTTGGAAGTCACCTATACAATACAACCAGCACAATGTCCCCCATGCAATATGGCTGACTTGGAAGTCACCTATACAATACAACCAGCACAATGTCCCCCATGCAATATGGCTGACTTGGAAGTCACCTATACAATACAACCAGCACAATGTCCCCCATGCAATATGGCTGATTTGGAAATCACCTATACAACACAACCAGCACAATGTCCCCCATGCAATATGGCTGACTTGGAAGTCACCAATACAAGACAACCAGCACAATGTCCCCCATGCAATATGGCTGACTTGGAAGTCAACTACAGAACATGGCCACCAGCACAATGTCCCCCATGCAATATGGCTGACTTGGAAGTCACCTATACAACATGGCAACCAGCACAATGTCCCCCAAGCAATATGGCTGACTTGGAAGTCACCTATACAACATGACAACCAGCACAATTTCCCCCATGCAATATGGCTGACTTGGAAGTCACCTATAGGACATGGCAACCAGCACAATGTCCCCCATGCAATATGGCTGACTTGTAAGTCACCTATACAACATGGCAACCAGCACAATGTCCCCCATGCAATATGGCTGACTTGGAAGTCACCTATACAACATGGCAACCAGCACAATGTCCACCATGCAATATGGCTGACTTGGAAGTCACCTATACAAGACAACCAGCACAATGTCCCAAATGCAATATGCCTGACTTGGCAGTCACCTATAGAACATGGCCGCCAGCACAATGTCCCCCATGCAATATGGCTGACTTGGAAGTCACCTATACAACACAACCAGCACAATGTCCCCCAAGCAATATGGCTCACTTGGAAGTCACCTATACAACATGGCCACCAGCACAATGTCCCCCATGCAATATGGCTGACTTGGAAGTCACCTATACAATACAACCAGCACAATGTCCCCCAAGCAATATGGCTGATTTGGAAGTCACCTATAGAACATGGCCACCAGCACAATGTCCCCCATGCAATATGGCTGACTTGGAAGTCACCTATAGAACATGGCCACCAGCACAATGTCCCCCATGCAATATGGAAGTCACCTATACAACATGGCAACCAGCACAATGTCCCCCAAGCAATATGGCTGACTTGGAAGTCACCTAATAGAACATGGCCACCAGCACAATGTCCCCCAAGCAATATGGCTGACTTGGAAGTCACCTATAGAACATGGCAACCAGCACAATGTCCCCCAAGCAATATGGCTGACTTGGAAGTCACCTATACAAGACAACCAGCACAATGTCCCCCATGCAATATGGCTGACTTGGAAGTCACCTATAGGACATGGCAACCAGCACAATGTCCCGCATGCAATATGGCTGACTTGGAAGTCACCTATACAATACAACCAGCACAATGTCCCCCATGCAATATGGCTGACTTGGAAGTCACCTATACAATACAACCAGCACAATGTCCCCCATGCAATATGGCTGACTTGGAAGTCACCTATACAACATGGCAACCAGCACAATGTCCCCCATGCAATATGGCTTACTTGGAAGTCACCTATACAAGACAACCAGCACAATGTCCCCCATGCAATATGGCTGACTTGGAAGTCACCTATAGGACATGGCAACCAGCACAATGTCCCCCAAGCAATATGGCTGACTTGGAAGTCACCTATACAAGACAACCAGCACAATGTCCCAAATGCAATATGGCTGACTTGGAAGTCACCTATAGAACATTGCCACCAGCACAATGTCCCCCATGCAATATGGCTGACTTGGAAGTCACCTATACAACATACAACCAGCACAATGTCCCCTAAGCAATATGGCTGACTTGGAAGTCACCTATACAAGACAACCAGCACAATGTCCCCCATGCAATATGGCTGACTTGGAAGTCACCTATAGGACATGGCCACCAGCACAATGTCCCCCATGCAATATGGCTGACTTGGAAGTCACCTATACAACATGGCAACCAGCACAATGTCCCCCATGCAATATGGCTTACTTGGAAGTCACCTATACAAGACAACCAGCACAATGTCCCCCATGCAATATGGCTGACTTGGAAGTCACCTATAGGACATGGCATCCAGCACAATGTCCCCCAAGCAATATGGCTGACTTGGAAGTCACCTATACAAGACAACCAGCACAATGTCCCAAATGCAATATGGCTGACTTGGAAGTCACCTATAGAACATTGCCACCAGCACAATGTCCCCCATGCAATATGGCTGACTTGGAAGTCACCTATACAACATACAACCAGCACAATGTCCCATAAGCAATATGGCTGACTTGGAAGTCACCTATACAAGACAACCAGCACAATGTCCCCCATGCAATATGGCTGACTTGGAAGTCACCTATAGGACATGGCCACCAGCACAATGTCCCCCATGCAATATGGCTTACTTGGAAGTCACCTATACAATACAACCAGCACAATGTCCCCCATGCAATATGGCTGACTTGGAAGTCACCTATACAATACAACCAGCACAATGTCCCCCATGCAATATGGCTGACTTGGAAGTCACCTATACAATACAACCAGCACAATGTCCCCCATGCAATATGGCTGATTTGGAAGTCACCTATACAACACAACCAGCACAATGTCCCCCATGCAATATGGCTGACTTGGAAGTCACCAATACAAGACAACCAGCACAATGTCCCCCATGCAATATGGCTGACTTGGAAGTCAACTACAGAACATGGCCACCAGCACAATGTCCCCCATGCAATATGGCTGACTTGGAAGTCACCTATACAACATGGCAACCAGCACAATGTCCCCCAAGCAATATGGCTGACTTGGAAGTCACCTATACAACATGACAACCAGCACAATTTCCCCCATGCAATATGGCTGACTTGGAAGTCACCTATAGGACATGGCAACCAGCACAATGTCCCCCATGCAATATGGCTGACTTGTAAGTCACCTATACAACATGGCAACCAGCACAATGTCCCCCATGCAATATGGCTGACTTGGAAGTCACCTATACAACATGGCAACCAGCACAATGTCCACCATGCAATATGGCTGACTTGGAAGTCACCTATAGGACATGGCCACCAGCACAATGTCCCCCATGCAATATGGCTGACTTGGAAGTCACCTATACAACATACAACCAGCACAATGTCCCCTAAGCAATATGGCTGACTTGGAAGTCACCTATACAAGACAACCAGCACAATGTCCCCCATGCAATATGGCTGACTTGGAAGTCACCTATAGGACATGGCCACCAGCACAATGTCCCCCATGCAATATGGCTGACTTGGAAGTCACCTATACAACATGGCAACCAGCACAATGTCCCCCATGCAATATGGCTTACTTGGAAGTCACCTATACAAGACAACCAGCACAATGTCCCCCATGCAATATGGCTGACTTGGAAGTCACCTATAGGACATGGCATCCAGCACAATGTCCCCCAAGCAATATGGCTGACTTGGAAGTCACCTATACAAGACAACCAGCACAATGTCCCAAATGCAATATGGCTGACTTGGAAGTCACCTATAGAACATTGCCACCAGCACAATGTCCCCCATGCAATATGGCTGACTTGGAAGTCACCTATACAACATACAACCAGCACAATGTCCCCTAAGCAATATGGCTGACTTGGAAGTCACCTATACAAGACAACCAGCACAATGTCCCCCATGCAATATGGCTGACTTGGAAGTCACCTATAGGACATGGCCACCAGCACAATGTCCCCCATGCAATATGGCTTACTTGGAAGTCACCTATACAATACAACCAGCACAATGTCCCCCATGCAATATGGCTGACTTGGAAGTCACCTATACAATACAACCAGCACAATGTCCCCCATGCAATATGGCTGACTTGGAAGTCACCTATACAATACAACCAGCACAATGTCCCCCATGCAATATGGCTGATTTGGAAGTCACCTATACAACACAACCAGCACAATGTCCCCCATGCAATATGGCTGACTTGGAAGTCACCAATACAAGACAACCAGCACAATGTCCCCCATGCAATATGGCTGACTTGGAAGTCAACTACAGAACATGGCCACCAGCACAATGTCCCCCATGCAATATGGCTGACTTGGAAGTCACCTATACAACATGGCAACCAGCACAATGTCCCCCAAGCAATATGGCTGACTTGGAAGTCACCTATACAACATGACAACCAGCACAATTTCCCCCATGCAATATGGCTGACTTGGAAGTCACCTATAGGACATGGCAACCAGCACAATGTCCCCCATGCAATATGGCTGACTTGTAAGTCACCTATACAACATGGCAACCAGCACAATGTCCCCCATGCAATATGGCTGACTTGGAAGTCACCTATACAACATGGCAACCAGCACAATGTCCACCATGCAATATGGCTGACTTGGAAGTCACCTATACAAGACAACCAGCACAATGTCCCAAATGCAATATGCCTGACTTGGCAGTCACCTATAGAACATGGCCGCCAGCACAATGTCCCCATGCAATATGGCTGACTTGGAAGTCACCTATACAACACAACCAGCACAATGTCCCCCAAGCAATATGGCTCACTTGGAAGTCACCTATACAACATGGCCACCAGCACAATGTCCCCCATGCAATATGGCTGACTTGGAAGTCACCTATACAATACAACCAGCACAATGTCCCCCAAGCAATATGGCTGATTTGGAAGTCACCTATAGAACATGGCCACCAGCACAATGTCCCCCATGCAATATGGCTGACTTGGAAGTCACCTATAGAACATGGCCACCAGCACAATGTCCCCCATGCAATATGGAAGTCACCTATACAACATGGCAACCAGCACAATGTCCCCCAAGCAATATGGCTGACTTGGAAGTCACCTAATAGAACATGGCCACCAGCACAATGTCCCCCAAGCAATATGGCTGACTTGGAAGTCACCTATAGAACATGGCAACCAGCACAATGTCCCCCAAGCAATATGGCTGACTTGGAAGTCACCTATACAAGACAACCAGCACAATGTCCCCCATGCAATATGGCTGACTTGGAAGTCACCTATAGGACATGGCAACCAGCACAATGTCCCGCATGCAATATGGCTGACTTGGAAGTCACCTATACAATACAACCAGCACAATGTCCCCCATGCAATATGGCTGACTTGGAAGTCACCTATACAACATGGCAACCAGCACAATGTCCCCCATGCAATATGGCTGACTTGTAAGTCACCTATACAACATGGCAACCAGCACAATGTCCCCCATGCAATATGGCTGACTTGGAAGTCACCTATACAACATGGCAACCAGCACAATGTCCACCATGCAATATGGCTGACTTGGAAGTCACCTATACAAGACAACCAGCACAATGTCCCAAATGCAATATGCCTGACTTGGCAGTCACCTATAGAACATGGCCGCCAGCACAATGTCCCCCATGCAATATGG
This sequence comes from Petromyzon marinus, assembly GCF_048934315.1. Lineage (NCBI taxonomy): Eukaryota > Metazoa > Chordata > Hyperoartia > Petromyzontiformes > Petromyzontidae > Petromyzon > Petromyzon marinus. Next base: position 134,363 of record NW_027422684.1, on the reverse strand, counting down.
CTGACTTGGAAGTCACCTATACAACACAACCAGCACAATGTCCCCCAAGCAATATGGCTCACTTGGAAGTCACCTATACAACATGGCCACCAGCACAATGTCCCCCATGCAATATGGCTGACTTGGAAGTCACCTATACAATACAACCAGCACAATGTCCCCCAAGCAATATGGCTGATTTGGAAGTCACCTATAGAACATGGCCACCAGCACAATGTCCCCCATGCAATATGGCTGACTTGGAAGTCACCTATAGAACATGGCCACCAGCACAATGTCCCCCATGCAATATGGAAGTCACCTATACAACATGGCAACCAGCACAATGTCCCCCAAGCAATATGGCTGACTTGGAAGTCACCTAATAGAACATGGCCACCAGCACAATGTCCCCCAAGCAATATGGCTGACTTGGAAGTCACCTATAGAACATGGCAACCAGCACAATGTCCCCCAAGCAATATGGCTGACTTGGAAGTCACCTATACAAGACAACCAGCACAATGTCCCCCATGCAATATGGCTGACTTGGAAGTCACCTATAGGACATGGCAACCAGCACAATGTCCCGCATGCAATATGGCTGACTTGGAAGTCACCTATACAATACAACCAGCACAATGTCCCCCATGCAATATGGCTGACTTGGAAGTCACCTATACAATACAACCAGCACAATGTCCCCCATGCAATATGGCTGACTTGGAAGTCACCTATACAACATGGCAACCAGCACAATGTCCCCCATGCAATATGGCTTACTTGGAAGTCACCTATACAAGACAACCAGCACAATGTCCCCCATGCAATATGGCTGACTTGGAAGTCACCTATAGGACATGGCAACCAGCACAATGTCCCCCAAGCAATATGGCTGACTTGGAAGTCACCTATACAAGACAACCAGCACAATGTCCCAAATGCAATATGGCTGACTTGGAAGTCACCTATAGAACATTGCCACCAGCACAATGTCCCCCATGCAATATGGCTGACTTGGAAGTCACCTATACAACATACAACCAGCACAATGTCCCCTAAGCAATATGGCTGACTTGGAAGTCACCTATACAAGACAACCAGCACAATGTCCCCCATGCAATATGGCTGACTTGGAAGTCACCTATAGGACATGGCCACCAGCACAATGTCCCCCATGCAATATGGCTGACTTGGAAGTCACCTATACAACATGGCAACCAGCACAATGTCCCCCATGCAATATGGCTTACTTGGAAGTCACCTATACAAGACAACCAGCACAATGTCCCCCATGCAATATGGCTGACTTGGAAGTCACCTATAGGACATGGCATCCAGCACAATGTCCCCCAAGCAATATGGCTGACTTGGAAGTCACCTATACAAGACAACCAGCACAATGTCCCAAATGCAATATGGCTGACTTGGAAGTCACCTATAGAACATTGCCACCAGCACAATGTCCCCCATGCAATATGGCTGACTTGGAAGTCACCTATACAACATACAACCAGCACAATGTCCCCTAAGCAATATGGCTGACTTGGAAGTCACCTATACAAGACAACCAGCACAATGTCCCCCATGCAATATGGCTGACTTGGAAGTCACCTATAGGACATGGCCACCAGCACAATGTCCCCCATGCAATATGGCTGACTTGGAAGTCACCTATACAATACAACCAGCACAATGTCCCCCATGCAATATGGCTGACTTGGAAGTCACCTATACAATACAACCAGCACAATGTCCCCCATGCAATATGGCTGACTTGGAAGTCACCTATACAATACAACCAGCACAATGTCCCCCATGCAATATGGCTGATTTGGAAATCACCTATACAACACAACCAGCACAATGTCCCCCATGCAATATGGCTGACTTGGAAGTCACCAATACAAGACAACCAGCACAATGTCCCCCATGCAATATGGCTGAATTGGAAGTCAACTACAGAACATGGCCACCAGCACAATGTCCCCCATGCAATATGGCTGACTTGGAAGTCACCTATACAACATGGCAACCAGCACAATGTCCCCCAAGCAATATGGCTGACTTGGAAGTCACCTATACAACATGACAACCAGCACAATTTCCCCCATGCAATATGGCTGACTTGGAAGTCACCTATAGGACATGGCAACCAGCACAATGTCCCCCATGCAATATGGCTGACTTGTAAGTCACCTATACAACATGGCAACCAGCACAATGTCCCCCATGCAATATGGCTGACTTGGAAGTCACCTATACAACATGGCAACCAGCACAATGTCCACCATGCAATATGGCTGACTTGGAAGTCACCTATACAAGACAACCAGCACAATGTCCCAAATGCAATATGCCTGACTTGGCAGTCACCTATAGAACATGGCCGCCAGCACAATGTCCCCATGCAATATGGCTGACTTGGAAGTCACCTATACAACACAACCAGCACAATGTCCCCCAAGCAATATGGCTCACTTGGAAGTCACCTATACAACATGGCCACCAGCACAATGTCCCCCATGCAATATGGCTGACTTGGAAGTCACCTATACAATACAACCAGCACAATGTCCCCCAAGCAATATGGCTGATTTGGAAGTCACCTATAGAACATGGCCACCAGCACAATGTCCCCCATGCAATATGGCTGACTTGGAAGTCACCTATAGAACATGGCCACCAGCACAATGTCCCCCATGCAATATGGAAGTCACCTATACAACATGGCAACCAGCACAATGTCCCCCAAGCAATATGGCTGACTTGGAAGTCACCTAATAGAACATGGCAACCAGCACAATGTCCCCCAAGCAATATGGCTGACTTGGAAGTCACCTATACAAGACAACCAGCACAATGTCCCCCATGCAATATGGCTGACTTGGAAGTCACCTATAGGACATGGCAACCAGCACAATGTCCCGCATGCAATATGGCTGACTTGGAAGTCACCTATACAATACAACCAGCACAATGTCCCCCATGCAATATGGCTGACTTGGAAGTCACCTATACAACATGGCAACCAGCACAATGTCCCCCATGCAATATGGCTTACTTGGAAGTCACCTATACAAGACAACCAGCACAATGTCCCCCATGCAATATGGCTGACTTGGAAGTCACCTATAGGACATGGCAACCAGCACAATGTCCCCCAAGCAATATGGCTGACTTGGAAGTCACCTATACAAGACAACCAGCACAATGTCCCAAATGCAATATGGCTGACTTGGAAGTCACCTATAGAACATTGCCACCAGCACAATGTCCCCCATGCAATATGGCTGACTTGGAAGTCACCTATACAACATACAACCAGCACAATGTCCCCTAAGCAATATGGCTGACTTGGAAGTCACCTATACAAGACAACCAGCACAATGTCCCCCATGCAATATGGCTGACTTGGAAGTCACCTATAGGACATGGCCACCAGCACAATGTCCCCCATGCAATATGGCTGACTTGGAAGTCACCTATACAATACAACCAGCACAATGTCCCCCATGAAATATGGCTGACTTGGAAGTCACCTATACAATACAACCAGCACAATGTCCCCCATGCAATATGGCTGATTTGGAAGTCACCTATAAAACACAACCAGCACAATGTCCCCCATGCAATATGGCTGACTTGGAAATCACCTATACAAGACAACCAGCACAATGTCCCTAATGCAATATGGCTGACTTGGAAGTCACCTATAGAACATGGCCACCAGCACAATGTCCCCCATGCAATATGGCTGACTTGGAAGTCACCTATACAAGACAACCAGCACAATGTCCCCCATGCAATATGGCTGACTTGGAAGTCACCTATAGGACATGGCCACCAGCACAATGTCCCCCATGCAATATGGCTGACTTGGAAGTCACCTATACAATACAACCAGCACAATGTCCCCCATGCAATATGGCTGATTTGGAAGTCACCTATACAACACAACCAGCACAATGTCCCCCATGCAATATGGCTGACTTGGAAGTCACCAATACAAGACAACCAGCACAATGTCCCCCATGCAATATGGCTGACTTGGAAGTCACCTATAGAACATGGCCACCAGCACAATGTCCCCCATGCAATATGGCTGACTTGGAAGTCACCTATACAAGACAACCAGCACAATGTCCCCCATGCAATATGGCTGACTTGGAAGTCACCTATAGGACATGGCCACCAGCACAATGTCCCCCATGCAATATGGCTGACTTGGAAGTCACCTATACAATACAACCAGCACAATGTCCCCCATGCAATATGGCTGACTTGGCAGTCACCTATACAAGACAACCAGCACAATGTCCCCCATGCAATATGGCTGACTTGGAAGTCACCTATACAACATGGCAACCAGCACAATGTCCCCCATGCAATATGGCTGACTTGGAAGTCACCTATACAAGACAACCAGCACAATGTCCCCCATGCAATATGGCTGACTTGGAAGTCACCTATAGGACATGGCAACCAGCACAATGTCCCCCAAGCAATATGGCTGACTTGGAAGTCACCTATACAAGACAACCAGCACAATGTCCCAAATGCAATATGGCTGACTTGGAAGTCACCTATAGAACATGGCCACCAGCACAATGTCCCCCATGCAATATGGCTGACTTGGAAGTCACCAATACAACATGGCAACCAGCACAATGTCCCCCATGCAATATGGCTGACTTGGAAGTCACCTATACAATACAACCAGCACAATGTCCCCCAAGCAATATGGCTGACTTGGAAGTCACCTATACAAGACAACCAGCACAATGTCCCCCATGCAATATGGCTGACTTGGAAGTCACCTATAGGACATGGCCACCAGCACAATGTCCCCCATGCAATATGGCTGACTTGGAAGTCACCTATACAATACAACCAGCACAATGTCCCCCATGCAATATGGCTGACTTGGAAGTCACCTATACAATACAACCAGCACAATGTCCCCCAAGCAATATGGCTGACTTGGAAGTCACCTATACAACACAACCAGCACAATGTCCCCCATGCAATATGGCTGACTTGGAAGTCACCTATACAATACAACCAGCACAATGTCCCCCATGCAATATGGCTGACTTGGAAGTCACCTATACAATACAACCAGCACAATGTCACCCATGCAATATGGCTGACTTGGAAGTCACCTATACAAGACAACCAGCACAATGTCCCCCATGCAATATGGCTGACTTGGAAGTCACCTATAGGACATGGCCACCAGCACAATGTCCCCCATGCAATATGGCTGACTTGGAAGTCACCTATACAATACAACCAGCACAATGTCCCCCATACAATATGGCTGATTTGGAAGTCACCTATACAACACAACCAGCACAATGTCCCCCTTGCAATATGGCTGACTTGGAAGTCACTAATACAAGACAACCAGCACAATGTCCCCCATGCAATATGGCTGACTTGGAAGTCACCTATAGAACATGGCCACCAGCACAATGTCCCCCATGCAATATGGCTGACTTGGAAGTCACCTATACAACATGGCAACCAGCACAATGTCCCCCAAGCAATATGGCTGACTTGGAAGTCACCTATCCAACATGGCAACCAGCACAATGTCCCCCAAGCTATATGGCTGACTTGGAAGTCACCTATAGAACATGGCAACCAGCACAATGTCCCCCAAGCAATATGGCTGACTTAAAAGTCACCTATACAAGACAACCAGCACAATTTTCCCCATGCAATATGGCTGACTTGGAAGTCACCTATAGGACATGGCAACCAGCACAATGTCCCCCATGCAATATGGCTGACTTGTAAGTCACCTATACAACATGGCAACCAGCACAATGTCCCCCATGCAATATGGCTGACTTGGAAGTCACCTATAGGCCATGGCAACCAGCACAATGTCCCCCATGCAATATGGCTGACTTGGAAGTCACCTATACAACACAACCAGCACAATGTCGCCCAAGCAATATGGCTCACTTGGAAGTCACCTATACAACATGGCAACCAGCACAATGTCCCCCATGCAATATGGCTGACTTCGAAGTCACCTATAGGTTATGGCAACCAGCACAATGTCCCCCATGCAATATGGCTGACTTGGAAGTCACCTATACAATACAACCAGCACAATGTCCCCCATGCAATATGGCTGACTTGGAAGTCACCTATACAACACAACCAGCACAATGTCCCCCATGCAATATGGCTGACTTGGAAGTCACCTATACAACACAACCAGCACAATGTCCCCCATGCAATATGGCTGACTTGGAAGTCACCTATACAACATGGCAACCAGCACAATGTCCCCCATGCAATATGGCTGACTTGGAAGTCACCTATACAACATGGCAACCAGCACAATGTCCCCCATGCAATATGGCTGACTTGGAAGTCACCTATCCAACATGGCAACCAGCACAATGTCCCCCAAGCTATATGGCTGACTTGGAAGTCACCTATAGAACATGGCAACCAGCACAATGTCCCCCAAGCAATATGGCTGACTTAAAAGTCACCTATACAAGACAACCAGCACAATTTTCCCCATGCAATATGGCTGACTTGGAAGTCACCTATAGGACATGGCAACCAGCACAATGTCCCCCATGCAATATGGCTGACTTGTAAGTCACCTATACAACATGGCAACCAGCACAATGTCCCCCATGCAATATGGCTGACTTGGAAGTCACCTATAGGCCATGGCAACCAGCACAATGTCCCCCATGCAATATGGCTGACTTGGAAGTCACCTATACAACACAACCAGCACAATGTCCCCCAAGCAATATGGCTCACTTGGAAGTCACCTATACAACATGGCAACCAGCACAATGTCCCCCATGCAATATGGCTGACTTCGAAGTCACCTATAGGTTATGGCAACCAGCACAATGTCCCCCATGCAATATGGCTGACTTGGAAGTCACCTATACAATACAACCAGCACAATGTCCCCCATGCAATATGGCTGACTTCGAAGTCACCTATAGGTTATGGCAACCAGCACAATGTCCCCCATGCAATATGGCTGACTTGGAAGTCACCTATACAATACAACCAGCACAATGTCCCCCATGCAATATGGCTGACTTGGCAGTCACCTATACAAGACAACCAGCACAATGTCCCCCATGCAATATGGCTGACTTGGAAGTCACCTATACAACATGGCAACCAGCACAATGTCCCCCATGCAATATGGCTGACTTGGAAGTCACCTATACAAGACAACCAGCACAATGTCCCCCATGCAATATGGCTGACTTGGAAGTCACCTATAGGACATGGCAACCAGCACAATGTCCCCCAAGCAATATGGCTGACTTGGAAGTCACCTATACAAGACAACCAGCACAATGTCCCAAATGCAATATGGCTGACTTGGAAGTCACCTATAGAACATGGCCACCAGCACAATGTCCCCCATGCAATATGGCTGACTTGGAAGTCACCAATACAACATGGCAACCAGCACAATGTCCCCCATGCAATATGGCTGACTTGGAAGTCACCTATACAATACAACCAGCACAATGTCCCCCAAGCAATATGGCTGACTTGGAAGTCACCTATACAAGACAACCAGCACAATGTCCCCCATGCAATATGGCTGACTTGGAAGTCACCTATAGGACATGGCCACCAGCACAATGTCCCCCATGCAATATGGCTGACTTGGAAGTCACCTATACAATACAACCAGCACAATGTCCCCCATGCAATATGGCTGACTTGGAAGTCACCTATACAATACAACCAGCACAATGTCACCCATGCAATATGGCTGACTTGGAAGTCACCTATACAAGACAACCAGCACAATGTCCCCCATGCAATATGGCTGACTTGGAAGTCACCTATAGGACATGGCCACCAGCACAATGTCCCCCATGCAATATGGCTGACTTGGAAGTCACCTATACAATACAACCAGCACAATGTCCCCCATACAATATGGCTGATTTGGAAGTCACCTATACAACACAACCAGCACAATGTCCCCTTGCAATATGGCTGACTTGGAAGTCACTAATACAAGACAACCAGCACAATGTCCCCCATGCAATATGGCTGACTTGGAAGTCACCTATAGAACATGGCCACCAGCACAATGTCCCCCATGCAATATGGCTGACTTGGAAGTCACCTATACAACATGGCAACCAGCACAATGTCCCCCAAGCAATATGGCGGACTTGGAAGTCACCTATCCAACATGGCAACCAGCACAATGTCCCCCAAGCTATATGGCTGACTTGGAAGTCACCTATAGAACATGGCAACCAGCACAATGTCCCCCAAGCAATATGGCTGACTTAAAAGTCACCTATACAAGACAACCAGCACAATTTTCCCCATGCAATATGGCTGACTTGGAAGTCACCTATAGGACATGGCAACCAGCACAATGTCCCCCATGCAATATGGCTGACTTGTAAGTCACCTATACAACATGGCAACCAGCACAATGTCCCCCATGCAATATGGCTGACTTGGAAGTCACCTATAGGCCATGGCAACCAGCACAATGTCCCCCATGCAATATGGCTGACTTGGAAGTCACCTATACAACACAACCAGCACAATGTCCCCCAAGCAATATGGCTCACTTGGAAGTCACCTATACAACATGGCAACCAGCACAATGTCCCCCATGCAATATGGCTGACTTCGAAGTCACCTATAGGTTATGGCAACCAGCACAATGTCCCCCATGCAATATGGCTGACTTGGAAGTCACCTATACAATACAACCAGCACAATGTCCCCCATGCAATATGGCTGACTTGGAAGTCACCTATACAACACAACCAGCACAACGTCCCCCATGCAATATGGCTGACTTGGAAGTCACCTATACAACACAACCAGCACAATGTCCCCCATGCAATATGGCTGACTTGGAAGTCACCTATACAACATGGCAACCAGCACAATGTCCCCCATGCAATATGGCTGACTTGGAAGTCACCTATACAACATGGCAACCAGCACAATGTCCCCCATGCAATATGGCTGACTTGGAAGTCACCTATACAACATGGCAACCAGCACAATGTCCCCCATGCAATATGGCTGACTTGGAAGTCACCTATACAAGAAACCAGCACAATGTCCCCCATGCAATGTGGCTGACTTGGAAGTCACCTATAGAACATGGCCACCAGCACAATGTCCCCCATGCAATATGGCTGACTTGGAAGTCACCTATACAACATGGCAACCAGCACAATGTCCCCCAAGCAATATGGCTGACTTGGAAGTCACCTCTACAACATGGAAACCAGCACAATGTCCCCCATGCAATATGGCTGACTTGGAAGTCACCTATAGAACATGGCCACCAGCACAATGTCCCCCATGCAACACGGCTGACTTGGAAGTCACCTATACAAGACAAGCAGCACAATGTCCCCCATGCAATATGGCTGACTTGGAAGTCACCTATACAACATGGCAACCAGCACAATGTCCCCCATGCAATATGGCTGACTTGGAAGTCACCTATACAATACAACCAGCACAATGTCCCCCATGCAATATGGCTGACTTGGAAGTCACCTATACAACACAACCAGCACAATGTCCCCCATGCAATATGGCTGACTTGGAAGTCACCTATACAACACAACCAGCACAATGTCCCCCATGCAATATGGCTGACTTGGAAGTCACCTATAGGACATGGCAACCAGCACAATGTCCCCCAAGCAATATGGCTGACTTGGAAGTCACCTATACAAGACAACCAGCACAATGTCCCAAATGCAATATGGCTGACTTGGAAGTCACCTATAGAACATGGCCACCAGCACAATGTCCCCCATGCAATATGGCTGACTTGGAAGTCACCTATACAACATATAACCAGCACAATGTCCCCCAAGCAATATGGCTGACTTGGAAGTCACCTATACAAGACAACCAGCACAATGTCCCCCATGCAATATGGCTGACTTGGAAGTCACCTATAGGACATGGCCACCAGCACAATGTCCCCCATGCAATATGGCTGACTTGGAAGTCACCTATACAATACAACCAGCACAATGTCCCCCATGCAATATGGCTGACTTGGAAGTCACCTATACAATACAACCAGCACAATGTCCCCCATGCAATATGGCTGATTTGGAAGTCACCTATAAAACACAACCAGCACAATGTCCCCCATGCAATATGGCTGACTTGGAAGTCACCTATACAAGACAACCAGCACAATGTCCCAAATGCAATATGGCTGACTTGGAAGTCACCTATAGAACATGGCCACCAGCACAATGTCCCCCATGCAATATGGCTGACTTGGAAGTCACCTATACAATACAACCAGCACAATGTCCCCCATGCAATATGGCTGATTTGGAAGTCACCTATACAACACAACCAGCACAATGTCCCCCATGCAATATGGCTGACTTGGAAGTCACCAATACAAGACAACCAGCACAATGTCCCCCATGCAATATGGCTGACTTGGAAGTCACCTATAGAACATGGCCACCAGCACAATGTCCCCCATGCAATATGGCTGACTTGGAAGTCACCTATACAACATGGCAACCAGCACAATGTCCCCCAAGCAATATGGCTGACTTGGAAGTCACGTATACAACATGGCAACCAGCACAATGTCCCACAAGCAATATGGCTGACTTGGAAGTCACCTATAGAACATGGCAACCAGCACAATGTCCCCCAAGCAATATGGCTGACTTAAAAGTCACCTGTACAAGACAACCAGCACAATTTCCCCCATGCAACATGGCTGACTTGGAAGTCACCTATAGGACATGGCAACCAGCACAATGTCCCCCATGCAATATGGCTGACTTGTAAGTCACCTATACAACATGGCAACCAGCACAATGTCCCCCATGCAATATGGCTGACTTGGAAGTCACCTATAGGCCATGGCAACCAGCACAATGTCCCCCATGCAATATGGCTGACTTGGAAGTCACCTATACAACACAACCAGCACAATGTCCCCCAAGCAATATGGCTCACTTGGAAGTCACCTATACAACATGGCAACCAGCACAATGTCCCCCATGCAATATGGCTGACTTGGAAGTCACCTATAGGACATGGCAACCAGCACAATGTCCCCCATGCAATATGGCTGACTTGGAAGTCACCTATACAATACAACCAGCACAATGTCCCCCATGCAATATGGCTGACTTGGAAGTCACCTATACAACACAACCAGCACAATGTCCCCCATGCAATATGGCTGACTTGGAAGTCACCTATACAACACAACCAGCACAATGTCCCCCATGCAATATGGCTGACTTGGAAGTCACCTATACAACATGGCAACCAGCACAATGTCCCCCATGCAATATGGCTGACTTGGAAGTCACCTATACAACATGGCAACCAGCACAATGTCCCCCATGCAATATGGCTGACTTGGAAGTAACCTATACAACTTGGCAACCAGCACAATGTCCCCCATGCAATATGGCTGACTTGGAAGTCACCTATAGAACATGGCCACCAGCACAATGTCCCCCATGCAACACGGCTGACTTGGAAGTCACCTTTACAAGACAACTAGCACAATGTCCCCCATGCAATATGGCTGACTTGGAAGTCACCTATACAACATGGCAACCAGCACAATGTCCCCCAAGCAATATGGCTCACTTGGAAGTCACCTATACAACATGGCAACCAGCACAATGTCCCCCATGCAATATGGCTGACTTGGAAGTCACCTATACAACATGGCAACCAGCACAATGTCCCCCATGCAATATGCCTGACTTGGAAGTCACCTATACAAGACAACCAGCACAATGTCCCCCATGCAATATGGCTGACTTGGATGTCACCTATAGGACATGGCAACCAGCACAATGTCCCCCAAGCAATATGGCTGACTTGGAAGTCACCTATACAAGACAACCAGCACAATGTCCCAAATGCAATATGGCTGACTTGGAAGTCACCTATAGAACATGGCCACCAGCACAATGTCCCCCATGCAATATGGCTGACTTGGAAGTCACCTATACAACATACAACCAGCACAATGTCCCCCAAGCAATATGGCTGACTTGGAAGTCACCTATACAAGACAACCAGCACAATGTCCCCCATGCAATATGGCTGACTTGGAAGTCACCTATACAAGACAACCAGCACAATGTCCACCATGCAATATGGCTGACTTGGAAGTCACCTATAGGACATGGCCACCAGCACAATGTCCCCCATGCAATATGGCTGACTTGGAAGTCACCTATACAATACAACCAGCACAATGTCCCCCATGCAATATGGCTGATTTGGAAGTCACCTATACAACACAACCAGCACAATGTCCCCCATGCAATATGGCTGACTTGGAAGTCACCAATACAAGACAACCAGCACAATGTCCCCCATGCAATATGGCTGACTTGGAAGTCACCTAAAGAACATGGCCACCAGCACAATGTCCCCCATGCAATATGGCTGACTTGGAAGTCACCTATACAACATGGCAACCAGCACAATGTCCCCCAAGCAATATGGCTGACTTGGAAGTCACCTATACAACATGACAACCAGCACAATTTCCCCCATGCAATATGGCTGACTTGGAAGTCACCTATAGGACATGGCAACCAGCACAATGTCCCCCATGCAATATGGCTGACTTGGAAGTCACCTATACAAGACAACCAGCACAATGTCCCAAATGCAATATGGCTGACTTGGAAGTCACCTATAGAACATGGCCACCAGCACAATGTCCCCCATGCAATATGGCTGACTTGGAAGTCACCTATACAAGACAACCAGCACAATGTCCACCATGCAATATGGCTGACTTGGAAGTCACCTATAGAACATGGCCACCAGCACAATGTCCCCCATGCAATATGGCTGACTTGGAAGTCACCTATACAATACAACCAGCACAATGTCCCCCATGCAATATGGCTGATTTGGAAGTCACCTATACAACACAACCAGCACAATGTCCCCCATGCAATATGGCTGACTTGGAAGTCACCAATACAAGACAACCAGCACAATGTCCCCCATGCAATATGGCTGACTTGGAAGTCACCTATAGAACATGGCCACCAGCACAATGTCCCCCATGCAATATGGCTGACTTGGAAGTCACCTATACAACATGGCAACCAGCACAATGTCCCCCAAGCAATATGGCTGACTTGGACGTCACCTATACAACATGACAACCAGCACAATTTCCCCCATGCAATATGGCTGACTTGGAAGTCACCTATAGGACATGGCAACCAGCACAATGTCCCCCATGCAATATGGCTGACTTGTAAGTCACCTATACAACATGGCAACCAGCACAATGTCCCCCATGCAATATGGCTGACTTGGAAGTCACCTATACAATATGGCAACCAGCACAATGTCCCCCATGCAATATGGCTGACTTGGAAGTCACCTATACAAGACAACCAGCACAATGTCCCAAATGCAATATGCCTGACTTGGCAGTCACCTATAGAACATGGCCACCAGCACAATGTCCCCCATGCAATATGGCTGACTTGGAAGTCACCTATACAACACAACCAGCACAATGTCCCCCAAGCAATATGGCTCACTTGGAAGTCACCTATACAATATGGCCACCAGCACAATGTCCCCCATGCAATATGGCTGACTTGGAAGTCACCTATACAATACAACCAGCACAATGTCCCCCAAGCAATATGGCTGATTTGGAAGTCACCTATAGAACATGGCCACCAGCACAATGTCCCCCATGCAATATGGCTGACTTGGAAGTCACCTATAGAACATGGCCACCAGCACAATGTCCCCCATGCAATATGGAAGTCACCTATACAACATGGCAACCAGCACAATGTCCCCCAAGCAATATGGCTGACTTGGAAGGCACCTATAGAACATGGCCACCAGCACAATGTCCCCCAAGCAATATGGCTGACTTGGAAGTCACCTATAGAACATGGCAACCAGCACAATGTCCCCCAAGCAATATGGCTGACTTGGAAGTCACCTATACAAGACAACCAGCACAATGTCCCCCATGCAATATGGCTGACTTGGAAGTCACCTATAGGACATGGCAACCAGCACAATGTCCCGCATGCAATATGGCTGACTTGGAAGTCACCTATACAATACAACCAGCACAATGTCCCCATTGCAATATGGCTGACTTGGAAGTCACCTATACAATACAACCAGCACAATGTCCCCCATGTAATATGGCTGACTTGGAAGTCACCTATACAACATGGCAACCAGCACAATGTCCCCCATGCAATATGGCTGACTTGGAAGTCACCTATACAAGACAACCAGCACAATGTCCCCCATGCAATATGGCTGACTTGGAAGTCACCTATAGGACATGGCAACCAGCACAATGTCCCCCAAGCAATATGGCTGACTTGGAAGTCACCTATACAAGACAACCAGCACAATGTCCCAAATGCATTATGGCTGACTTGGAAGTCACCTATAGAACATGGCCACCAGCACAATGTCCCCCATGCAATATGGCTGACTTGGAAGTCACCTATACAACATACAACCAGCACAATGTCCCCTAAGCAATATGGCTGACTTGGAAGTCACCTATACAAGACAACCAGCACAATGTCCCCCATGCAATATGGCTGACTTGGAAGTCACCTATAGGACATGGCCACCAGCACAATGTCCCCCATGCAATATGGCTGACTTGGAAGTCACCTATACAATACAACCAGCACAATGTCCCCCATGCAATATGGCTGACTTGGAAGTCACCTATACAATACAACCAGCACAATGTCCCCCATGGAATATGGCTGATTTGGAAGTCACCTATAAAACACAACCAGCACAATGTCCCCCATGCAATATGGCTGACTTGGAAATCACCTATACAAGACAACCAGCACAATGTCCCAAATGCAATATGGCTGACTTGGAAGTCACCTATAGAACATGGCCACCAGCACAATGTCCCCCATGCAATATGGCTGACTTGGAAGTCACCTATACAAGACAACCAGCACAATGTCCCCCATGCAATATGGCTGACTTGGAAGTCACCTATAGGACATGGCCACCAGCACAATGTCCCCCATGCAATATGGCTGACTTGGAAGTCACCTATACAATACAACCAGCACAATGTCCCCCATGCAATATGGCTGATTTGGAAGTCACCTATACAACACAACCAGCACAATGTCACCTATGCAATATGGCTGACTTGGAAGTCACCAATACAAGACAACCAGCACAATGTCCCCCATGCAATATGGCTGACTTGGAAGTCACCTATAGAACATGGCCACCAGCACAATGTCCCCCATGCAATATGGCTGACTTGGAAGTCACCTATACAACATGGCAACCAGCACAATGTCCCCCAAGCAATATGGCTGACTTGGAAGTCACCTATACAACATGACAACCAGCACAATTTCCCCCATGCAATATGGCTGACTTGGAAGTCACCTATAGGACATGGCAACCAGCACAATGTCCCCCATGCAATATGGCTGACTTGGAAGTCACCTATACAAGACAACCAGCACAATGTCCCAAATGCAATATGGCTGACTTGGAAGTCACCTATAGAACATGGCCACCAGCACAATGTCCCCCATGCAATATGGCTGACTTGGAAGTCACCTATACAAGACAACCAGCACAATGTCCACCATGCAATATGGCTGACTTGGAAGTCACCTATAGGACATGGCCACCAGCACAATGTCCCCCATGCAATATGGCTGACTTGGAAGTCACCTATACAATACAACCAGCACAATGTCCCCCATGCAATATGGCTGATTTGGAAGTCACCTATACAACACAACCAGCACAATGTCCCCCATGCAATATGGCTGACTTGGAAGTCACCAATACAAGACAACCAGCACAATGTCCCCCATGCAATATGGCTGACTTGGAAGTCAACTATAGAACATGGCCACCAGCACAATGTCCCCCATGCAATATGGCTGACTTGGAAGTCACCTATACAACATGGCAACCAGCACAATGTCCCCCAAGCAATATGGCTGACTTGGAAGTCACCTATACAACATGACAACCAGCACAATTTCCCCCATGCAATATGGCTGACTTGGAAGTCACCTATAGGACATGGCAACCAGCACAATGTCCCCCATGCAATATGGCTGACTTGTAAGTCACCTATACAACATGGCAACCAGCACAATGTCCCCCATGCAATATGGCTGACTTGGAAGTCACCTATACAACATGGCAACCAGCACAATGTCCCCCATGCAATATGGCTGACTTGGAAGTCACCTATACAAGACAACCAGCACAATGTCCCAAATGCAATATGCCTGACTTGGCAGTCACCTATAGAACATGGCCACCAGCACAATGTCCCCCATGCAATATGGCTGACTTGGAAGTCACCTATACAACACAACCAGCACAATGTCCCCCAAGCAATATGGCTCACTTGGAAGTCACCTATACAACATGGCCACCAGCACAATGTCCCCCATGCAATATGGCTGACTTGGAAGTCACCTATACAATACAACCAGCACAATGTCCCCCAAGCAATATGGCTGATTTGGAAGTCACCTATAGAACATGGCCACCAGCACAATGTCCCCCATGCAATATGGCTGACTTGGAAGTCACCTATAGAACATGGCCACCAGCACAATGTCCCCCATGCAATATGGAAGTCACCTATACAACATGGCAACCAGCACAATGTCCCCCAAGCAATATGGCTGACTTGGAAGTCACCTAATAGAACATGGCCACCAGCACAATGTCCCCCAAGCAATATGGCTGAATTGGAAGTCACCTATAGAACATGGCAACCAGCACAATGTCCCCCAAGCAATATGGCTGACTTGGAAGTCACTTATACAAGACAACCAGCACAATGTCCCCCATGCAATATGGCTGACTTGGAAGTCACCTATAGGACATGGCAACCAGCACAATGTCCCGCATGCAATATGGCTGACTTGGAAGTCACCTATACAATACAACCAGCACAATGTCCCCCATGCAATATGGCTGACTTGGAAGTCACCTATACAATACAACCAGCACAATGTCCCCCATGCAATATGGCTGACTTGGAAGTCACCTATATAACATGGCAACCAGCACAATGTCCCCCATGCAATATGGCTGACTTGGAAGTCAACTATAGAACATGGCCACCAGCACAATGTCCCCCATGCAATATGGCTGACTTGGAAGTCACCTATACAATACAACCAGCACAATGTCCCCCATGCAATATGGCTGACTTGGAAGTCACCTATACAATACAACCAGCACAATGTCCCCCATGCAATATGGCTGACTTGGAAGTCACCTATACAACATGGCAACCAGCACAATGTCCCCCATGCAATATGGCTGACTTGGAAGTCACCTATACAAGACAACCAGCACAATGTCCCCCATGCAATATGGCTGACTTGGAAGTCACCTATACAAGACAACCAGCACAATGTCCCCCATGCAATATGGCTGACTTGGAAGTCACCTATAGGACATGGCAACCAGCACAATGTCCCGCATGCAATATGGCTGACTTGGAAGTCACCTATACAATACAACCAGCACAATGTCCCCCATGCAATATGGCTGACTTGGAAGTCACCTATACAATACAACCAGCACAATGTCCCCCATGCAATATGGCTGACTTGGAAGTCACCTATACAACATGGCAACCAGCACAATGTCCCCCATGCAATATGGCTGACTTGGAAGTCAACTATAGAACATGGCCACCAGCACAATGTCCCCCATGCAATATGGCTGACTTGGAAGTCACCTATACAATACAACCAGCACAATGTCCCCCATGCAATATGGCTGACTTGGAAGTCACCTATACAATACAACCAGCACAATGTCCCCCATGCAATATGGCTGACTTGGAAGTCACCTATACAACATGGCAACCAGCACAATGTCCCCCATGCAATATGGCTGACTTGGAAGTCACCTATACAAGACAACCAGCACAATGTCCCCCATGCAATATGGCTGACTTGGAAGTCACCTATAGGACATGGCAACCAGCACAATGTCCCCCAAGCAATATGGCTGACTTGGAAGTCACCTATACAAGACAACCAGCACAATGTCCCAAATGCAATATGGCTGACTTGGAAGTCACCTATAGAACATGGCCACCAGCACAATGTCCCCCATGCAATATGGCTGACTTGGAAGTCACCTGTACAACATACAACCAGCACAATGTCCCCTAAGCAATATGGCTGACTTGGAAGTCACCTATACAAGACAACCAGCACAATGTCCCCCATGCAATATGGCTGACTTGGAAGTCACCTATAGGACATGGCCACCAGCACAATGTCCCCCATGCAATATGGCTGACTTGGAAGTCACCTATACAATACAACCAGCACAATGTCCCCCATGCAATATGGCTGACTTGGAAGTCACCTATACAATACAACCAGCACAATGTCCCCCATGCAATATGGCTGATTTGGAAGTCACTATAAAACACAACCAGCACAATGTCCCCCATGCAATATGGCTGACTTGGAAATCACCTATACAAGACAACCAGCACAATGTCCCAAATGCAATATGGCTGACTTGGAAGTCACCTATAGAACATGGCCACCAGCACAATGTCCCCCATGCAATATGGCTGACTTGGAAGTCACCTATACAAGACAACCAGCACAATGTCCCCCATGCAATATGGCTGACTTGGAAGTCACCTATAGGACATGGCCACCAGCACAATGTCCCCCATGCAATATGGCTGACTTGGAAGTCACCTATACAATACAACCAGCACAATGTCCCCCATGCAATATGGCTGATTTGGAAGTCACCTATACAACACAACCAGCACAATGTCACCCATGCAATATGGCTGACTTGGAAGTCACCAAAACAAGACAACCAGCACAATGTCCCCCATGCAATATGGCTGACTTGGAAGTCACCTATAGAACATGGCCACCAGCACAATGTCCCCCATGCAATATGGCTGACTTGGAAGTCACCTATACAACATGGCAACCAGCACAATGTCCCCCAAGCAATATGGCTGACTTGGAAGTCACCTATACAACATGACAACCAGCACAATTTCCCCCATGCAATATGGCTGACTTGGAAGTCACCTATAGGACATGGCAACCAGCACAATGTCCCCCATGCAATATGGCTGACTTGGAAGTCACCTATACAAGACAACCAGCACAATGTCCCAAATGCAATATGGCTGACTTGGAAGTCACCTATAGAACATGGCCACCAGCACAATGTCCCCCATGCAATATGGCTGACTTGGAAGTCACCTATACAAGACAACCAGCACAATGTCCACCATGCAATATGGCTGACTTGGAAGTCACCTATAGGACATGTCCACCAGCACAATGTCCCCCATGCAATATGGCTGACTTGGAAGTCACCTATACAATACAACCAGCACAATGTCCCCCATGCAATATGGCTGACTTGGAAGTCACCTATACAACATGGCAACCAGCACAATGTCCCCCAAGCAATATGGCTGACTTGGAAGTCACCTATACAACATGACAACCAGCACAATTTCCCCCATGCAATATGGCTGACTTGGAAGTCACCTATAGGACATGGCAACCAGCACAATGTCCCCCATGCAATATGGCTGACTTGTAAGTCACCTATACAACATGGCAACCAGCACAATGTCCCCCATGCAATATGGCTGACTTGGAAGTCACCTATACAAGACAACCAGCACAATGTCCCAAATGCAATATGCCTGACTTGGCAGTCACCTATAGAACATGGCCACCAGCACAATGTCCCCCATGCAATATGGCTGACTTGGAAGACACCTATACAACACAACCAGCACAATGTCCCCCAAGCAATATGGCTCACTTGGAAGTCACCTATACAACATGGCCACCAGCACAATGTCCCCCATGCAATATGGCTGACTTGGAAGTCACCTATACAATACAACCAGCACAATGTCCCCCAAGCAATATGGCTGATTTGGAAGTCACCTATAGAACATGGCCACCAGCACAATGTCCCCCATGCAATATGGCTGACTTGGAAGTCACCTATAGAACATGGCCACCAGCACAATGTCCCCCATGCAATATGGAAGTCACCTATACAACATGGCAACCAGCACAATGTCCCCCAAGCAATATGGCTGACTTGGAAGTCACCTAATAGAACATGGCCACCAGCACAATGTCCCCCAAGCAATATGGCTGACTTGGAAGTCACCTATAGAACATGGCAACCAGCACAATGTCCCCCTAGCAATATGGCTGACTTGGAAGTCACCTATACAAGACAACCAGCACAATGTCCCCCATGCAATATGGCTGACTTGGAAGTCACCTATAGGACATGGCAACCAGCACAATGTCCCGCATGCAATATGGCTGACTTGGAAGTCACCTATACAATACAACCAGCACAATGTCCCCCATGCAATATGGCTGACTTGGAAGTCACCTAAACAATACAACCAGCACAATGTCCCCCATGCAATATGGCTGACTTGGAAGTCACCTATACAACACAACCAGCACAATGTCCCCCATGCAATATGGCTGACTTGGAAGTCACCTATACAATACAACCAGCACAATGTCCCCCATGCAATATGGCTGATTTGGAAGTCACCTATACAACACAACCAGCACAATGTCCCCCATGCAATATGGCTGACTTGGAAGTCACCAATACAAGACAACCAGCACAATGTCCCCCATGCAATATGGCTGACTTGGAAGTCAACTATAGAACATGGCCACCAGCACAATGTCCCCCATGCAATATGGCTGACTTGGAAGTCACCTATACAACATGGCAACCAGCACAATGTCCCCCAAGCAATATGGCTGACTTGGAAGTCACCTATACAACATGACAACCAGCACAATTTCCCCCATGCAATATGGCTGACTTGGAAGTCACCTATAGGACATGGCAACCAGCACAATGTCCCCCATGCAATATGGCTGACTTGTAAGTCACCTATACAACATGGCAACCAGCACAATGTCCCCCATGCAATATGGCTGACTTGGAAGTCACCTATACAAGACAACCAGCACAATGTCCCAAATGCAATATGCCTGACTTGGCAGTCACCTATAGAACATGGCCACCAGCACAATGTCCCCCATGCAATATGGCTGACTTGGAAGTCACCTATACAACACAACCAGCACAATGTCCCCCAAGCAATATGGCTCACTTGGAAGTCACCTATACAACATGGCCACCAGCACAATGTCCCCCATGCAATATGGCTGACTTGGAAGTCACCTATACAATACAACCAGCACAATGTCCCCCAAGCAATATGGCTGATTTGGAAGTCACCTATAGAACATGGCCACCAGCACAATGTCCCCCATGCAATATGGCTGACTTGGAAGTCACCTATAGAACATGGCCACCAGCACAATGTCCCCCATGCAATATGGAAGTCACCTATACAACATGGCAACCAGCACAATGTCCCCCAAGCAATATGGCTGACTTGGAAGTCACCTAATAGAACATGGCCACCAGCACAATGTCCCCCAAGCAATATGGCTGACTTGGAAGTCACCTATAGAACATGGCAACCAGCACAATGTCCCCCTAGCAATATGGCTGACTTGGAAGTCACCTATACAAGACAACCAGCACAATGTCCCCCATGCAATATGGCTGACTTGGAAGTCACCTATAGGACATGGCAACCAGCACAATGTCCCGCATGCAATATGGCTGACTTGGAAGTCACCTATACAATACAACCAGCACAATGTCCCCCATGCAATATGGCTGACTTGGAAGTCACCTAAACAATACAACCAGCACAATGTCCCCCATGCAATATGGCTGACTTGGAAGTCACCTATACAACATGGCAACCAGCACAATGTCCCCCATGCAATATGGCTTACTTGGAAGTCACCTATACAAGACAACCAGCACAATGTCCCCCATGCAATATGGCTGACTTGGAAGTCACCTATAGGACATGGCATCCAGCACAATGTCCCCCAAGCAATATGGCTGACTTGGAAGTCACCTATACAAGACAACCAGCACAATGTCCCAAATGCAATATGGCTGACTTGGAAGTCACCTATAGAACATTGCCACCAGCACAATGTCCCCCATGCAATATGGCTGACTTGGAAGTCACCTATACAACATACAACCAGCACAATGTCCCCTAAGCAATATGGCTGACTTGGAAGTCACCTATACAAAACAACCAGCACAATGTCCCCCATGCAATATGGCTGACTTGGAAGTCACCTATAGGACATGGCCACCAGCACAATGTCCCCCATGCAATATGGCTGACTTGGAAGTCACCTATACAATACAACCAGCACAATGTCCCCCATGCAATATGGCTGACTTGGAAGTCACCTATACAATACAACCAGCACAATGTCCCCCATGCAATATGGCTGACTTGGAAGTCACCTATACAATACAACCAGCACAATGTCCCCACATGCAATATGGCTGATTTGGAAGTCACCTATACAACACAACCAGCACAATGTCCCCCATGCAATATGGCTGACTTGGAAGTCACCAATACAAGACAACCAGCACAATGTCCCCCATGCAATATGGCTGACTTGGAAGTCAACTACAGAACATGGCCACCAGCACAATGTCCCCCATGCAATATGGCTGACTTGGAAGTCACCTATACAACATGGCAACCAGCACAATGTCCCCCAAGCAATATGGCTGACTTGGAAGTCACCTATACAACATGACAACCAGCACAATTTCCCCCATGCAATATGGCTGACTTGGAAGTCACCTATAGGACATGGCAACCAGCACAATGTCCCCCATGCAATATGGCTGACTTGTAAGTCACCTATACAACATGGCAACCAGCACAATGTCCCCCATGCAATATGGCTGACTTGGAAGTCACCTATACAACATGGCAACCAGCACAATGTCCACCATGCAATATGGCTGACTTGGAAGTCACCTATACAAGACAACCAGCACAATGTCCCAAATGCAATATGCCTGACTTGGCAGTCACCTATAGAACATGGCCACCAGCACAATGTCCCCCATGCAATATGGCTGACTTGGAAGTCACCTATACAACACAACCAGCACAATGTCCCCCAAGCAATATGGCTCACTTGGAAGTCACCTATACAACATGGCCACCAGCACAATGTCCCCCATGCAATATGGCTGACTTGGAAGTCACCTATACAATACAACCAGCACAATGTCCCCCAAGCAATATGGCTGATTTGGAAGTCACCTATAGAACATGGCCACCAGCACAATGTCCCCCATGCAATATGGCTGACTTGGAAGTCACCTATAGAACATGGCCACCAGCACAATGTCCCCCATGCAATATGGAAGTCACCTATACAACATGGCAACCAGCACAATGTCCCCCAAGCAATATGGCTGACTTGGAAGTCACCTAATAGAACATGGCCACCAGCACAATGTCCCCCAAGCAATATGGCTGACTTGGAAGTCACCTATAGAACATGGCAACCAGCACAATGTCCCCCAAGCAATATGGCTGACTTGGAAGTCACCTATACAAGACAACCAGCACAATGTCCCCCATGCAATATGGCTGACTTGGAAGTCACCTATAGGACATGGCAACCAGCACAATGTCCCGCATGCAATATGGCTGACTTGGAAGTCACCTATACAATACAACCAGCACAATGTCCCCCATGCAATATGGCTGACTTGTAAGTCACCTATACAATACAACCAGCACAATGTCCCCCATGCAATATGGCTGACTTGGAAGTCACCTATACAACATGGCAACCAGCACAATGTCCCCCATGCAATATGGCTTACTTGGAAGTCACCTATACAAGACAACCAGCACAATGTCCCCCATGCAATATGGCTGACTTGGAAGTCACCTATAGGACATGGCAACCAGCACAATGTCCCCCAAGCAATATGGCTGACTTGGAAGTCACCTATACAAGACAACCAGCACAATGTCCCAAATGCAATATGGCTGACTTGGAAGTCACCTATAGAACATTGCCACCAGCACAATGTCCCCCATGCAATATGGCTGACTTGGAAGTCACCTATACAACATACAACCAGCACAATGTCCCCTAAGCAATATGGCTGACTTGGAAGTCACCTATACAAGACAACCAGCACAATGTCCCCCATGCAATATGGCTGACTTGGAAGTCACCTATAGGACATGGCCACCAGCACAATGTCCCCCATGCAATATGGCTGACTTGGAAGTCACCTATACAATACAACCAGCACAATGTCCCCCATGAAATATGGCTGACTTGGAAGTCACCTATACAATACAACCAGCACAATGTCCCCCATGCAATATGGCTGATTTGGAAGTCACCTATAAAACACAACCAGCACAATGTCCCCCATGCAATATGGCTGACTTGGAAATCACCTATACAAGACAACCAGCACAATGTCCCTAATGCAATATGGCTGACTTGGAAGTCACCTATAGAACATGGCCACCAGCACAATGTCCCCCATGCAATATGGCTGACTTGGAAGTCACCTATACAAGACAACCAGCACAATGTCCCCCATGCAATATGGCTGACTTGGAAGTCACCTATAGGACATGGCCACCAGCACAATGTCCCCCATGCAATATGGCTGACTTGGAAGTCACCTATACAACATGACAACCAGCACAATTTCCCCCATGCAATATGGCTGACTTGGAAGTCACCTATAGGACATGGCAACCAGCACAATGTCCCCCATGCAATATGGCTGACTTGGAAGTCACCTATACAAGACAACCAGCACAATGTCCCAAATGCAATATGGCTGACTTGGAAGTCACCTATAGAACATGGCCACCAGCACAATGTCCCCCATGCAATATGGCTGACTTGGAAGTCACCTATACAAGACAACCAGCACAATGTCCACCATGCAATATGGCTGACTTGGAAGTCACCTATAGGACATGGCCACCAGCACAATGTCCCCCATGCAATATGGCTGACTTGGAAGTCACCTATACAATACAACCAGCACAATGTCCCCCATGCAATATGGCTGATTTGGAAGTCACCTATACAACACAACCAGCACAATGTCCCCCATGCAATATGGCTGACTTGGAAGTCACCAATACAAGACAACCAGCACAATGTCCCCCATGCAATATGGCTGACTTGGAAGTCAACTATAGAACATGGCCACCAGCACAATGTCCCCCATGCAATATGGCTGACTTGGAAGTCACCTATACAACATGGCAACCAGCACAATGTCCCCCAAGCAATATGGCTGACTTGGAAGTCACCTATACAACATGACAACCAGCACAATTTCCCCCATGCAATATGGCTGACTTGGAAGTCACCTATAGGACATGGCAACCAGCACAATGTCCCCCATGCAATATGGCTGACTTGTAAGTCACCTATACAACATGGCAACCAGCACAATGTCCCCCATGCAATATGGCTGACTTGGAAGTCACCTATACAAGACAACCAGCACAATGTCCCAAATGCAATATGCCTGACTTGGCAGTCACCTATAGAACATGGCCACCAGCACAATGTCCCCCATGCAATATGGCTGACTTGGAAGTCACCTATACAACACAACCAGCACAATGTCCCCCAAGCAATATGGCTCACTTGGAAGTCACCTATACAACATGGCCACCAGCACAATGTCCCCCATGCAATATGGCTGACTTGGAAGTCACCTATACAATACAACCAGCACAATGTCCCCCAAGCAATATGGCTGATTTGGAAGTCACCTATAGAACATGGCCACCAGCACAATGTCCCCCATGCAATATGGCTGACTTGGAAGTCACCTATAGAACATGGCCACCAGCACAATGTCCCCCATGCAATATGGAAGTCACCTATACAACATGGCAACCAGCACAATGTCCCCCAAGCAATATGGCTGACTTGGAAGTCACCTAATAGAACATGGCCACCAGCACAATGTCCCCCAAGCAATATGGCTGACTTGGAAGTCACCTATAGAACATGGCAACCAGCACAATGTCCCCCTAGCAATATGGCTGACTTAGAAGTCACCTATACAAGACAACCAGCACAATGTCCCCCATGCAATATGGCTGACTTGGAAGTCACCTATAGGACATGGCAACCAGCACAATGTCCCGCATGCAATATGGCTGACTTGGAAGTCACCTATACAATACAACCAGCACAATGTCCCCCATGCAATATGGCTGACTTGGAAGTCACCTAAACAATACAACCAGCACAATGTCCCCCATGCAATATGGCTGACTTGGAAGTCACCTATACAACATGGCAACCAGCACAATGTCCCCCATGCAATATGGCTTACTTGGAAGTCACCTATACAAGACAACCAGCACAATGTCCCCCATGCAATATGGCTGACTTGGAAGTCACCTATAGGACATGGCATCCAGCACAATGTCCCCCAAGCAATATGGCTGACTTGGAAGTCACCTATACAAGACAACCAGCACAATGTCCCAAATGCAATATGGCTGACTTGGAAGTCACCTATAGAACATTGCCACCAGCACAATGTCCCCCATGCAATATGGCTGACTTGGAAGTCACCTATACAACATACAACCAGCACAATGTCCCCTAAGCAATATGGCTGACTTGGAAGTCACCTATACAAGACAACCAGCACAATGTCCCCCATGCAATATGGCTGACTTGGAAGTCACCTATAGGACATGGCCACCAGCACAATGTCCCCCATGCAATATGGCTGACTTGGAAGTCACCTATACAATACAACCAGCACAATGTCCCCCATGCAATATGGCTGACTTGGAAGTCACCTATACAATACAACCAGCACAATGTCCCCCATGCAATATGGCTGACTTGGAAGTCACCTATACAATACAACCAGCACAATGTCCCCCATGCAATATGGCTGATTTGGAAATCACCTATACAACACAACCAGCACAATGTCCCCCATGCAATATGGCTGACTTGGAAGTCACCAATACAAGACAACCAGCACAATGTCCCCCATGCAATATGGCTGACTTGGAAGTCAACTACAGAACATGGCCACCAGCACAATGTCCCCCATGCAATATGGCTGACTTGGAAGTCACCTATACAACATGGCAACCAGCACAATGTCCCCCAAGCAATATGGCTGACTTGGAAGTCACCTATACAACATGACAACCAGCACAATTTCCCCCATGCAATATGGCTGACTTGGAAGTCACCTATAGGACATGGCAACCAGCACAATGTCCCCCATGCAATATGGCTGACTTGTAAGTCACCTATACAACATGGCAACCAGCACAATGTCCCCCATGCAATATGGCTGACTTGGAAGTCACCTATACAACATGGCAACCAGCACAATGTCCACCATGCAATATGGCTGACTTGGAAGTCACCTATACAAGACAACCAGCACAATGTCCCAAATGCAATATGCCTGACTTGGCAGTCACCTATAGAACATGGCCGCCAGCACAATGTCCCCCATGCAATATGGCTGACTTGGAAGTCACCTATACAACACAACCAGCACAATGTCCCCCAAGCAATATGGCTCACTTGGAAGTCACCTATACAACATGGCCACCAGCACAATGTCCCCCATGCAATATGGCTGACTTGGAAGTCACCTATACAATACAACCAGCACAATGTCCCCCAAGCAATATGGCTGATTTGGAAGTCACCTATAGAACATGGCCACCAGCACAATGTCCCCCATGCAATATGGCTGACTTGGAAGTCACCTATAGAACATGGCCACCAGCACAATGTCCCCCATGCAATATGGAAGTCACCTATACAACATGGCAACCAGCACAATGTCCCCCAAGCAATATGGCTGACTTGGAAGTCACCTAATAGAACATGGCCACCAGCACAATGTCCCCCAAGCAATATGGCTGACTTGGAAGTCACCTATAGAACATGGCAACCAGCACAATGTCCCCAAAGCAATATGGCTGACTTGGAAGTCACCTATACAAGACAACCAGCACAATGTCCCCCATGCAATATGGCTGACTTGGAAGTCACCTATAGGACATGGCAACCAGCACAATGTCCCGCATGCAATATGGCTGACTTGGAAGTCACCTATACAATACAACCAGCACAATGTCCCCCATGCAATATGGCTGACTTGGAAGTCACCTATACAATACAACCAGCACAATGTCCCCCATGCAATATGGCTGACTTGGAAGTCACCTATACAACATGGCAACCAGCACAATGTCCCCCATGCAATATGGCTTACTTGGAAGTCACCTATACAAGACAACCAGCACAATGTCCCCCATGCAATATGGCTGACTTGGAAGTCACCTATAGGACATGGCAACCAGCACAATGTCCCCCAAGCAATATGGCTGACTTGGAAGTCACCTATACAAGACAACCAGCACAATGTCCCAAATGCAATATGGCTGACTTGGAAGTCACCTATAGAACATTGCCACCAGCACAATGTCCCCCATGCAATATGGCTGACTTGGAAGTCACCTATACAACATACAACCAGCACAATGTCCCCTAAGCAATATGGCTGACTTGGAAGTCACCTATACAAGACAACCAGCACAATGTCCCCCATGCAATATGGCTGACTTGGAAGTCACCTATAGGACATGGCCACCAGCACAATGTCCCCCATGCAATATGGCTGACTTGGAAGTCACCTATACAACATGGCAACCAGCACAATGTCCCCCATGCAATATGGCTTACTTGGAAGTCACCTATACAAGACAACCAGCACAATGTCCCCCATGCAATATGGCTGACTTGGAAGTCACCTATAGGACATGGCATCCAGCACAATGTCCCCCAAGCAATATGGCTGACTTGGAAGTCACCTATACAAGACAACCAGCACAATGTCCCAAATGCAATATGGCTGACTTGGAAGTCACCTATAGAACATTGCCACCAGCACAATGTCCCCCATGCAATATGGCTGACTTGGAAGTCACCTATACAACATACAACCAGCACAATGTCCCCTAAGCAATATGGCTGACTTGGAAGTCACCTATACAAGACAACCAGCACAATGTCCCCCATGCAATATGGCTGACTTGGAAGTCACCTATAGGACATGGCCACCAGCACAATGTCCCCCATGCAATATGGCTGACTTGGAAGTCACCTATACAATACAACCAGCACAATGTCCCCCATGCAATATGGCTGACTTGGAAGTCACCTATACAATACAACCAGCACAATGTCCCCCATGCAATATGGCTGACTTGGAAGTCACCTATACAATACAACCAGCACAATGTCCGCCATGCAATATGGCTGATTTGGAAATCACCTATACAACACAACCAGCACAATGTCCCCCATGCAATATGGCTGACTTGGAAGTCACCAATACAAGACAACCAGCACAATGTCCCCCATGCAATATGGCTGACTTGGAAGTCAACTACAGAACATGGCCACCAGCACAATGTCCCCCATGCAATATGGCTGACTTGGAAGTCACCTATACAACATGGCAACCAGCACAATGTCCCCCAAGCAATATGGCTGACTTGGAAGTCACCTATACAACATGACAACCAGCACAATTTCCCCCATGCAATATGGCTGACTTGGAAGTCACCTATAGGACATGGCAACCAGCACAATGTCCCCCATGCAATATGGCTGACTTGTAAGTCACCTATACAACATGGCAACCAGCACAATGTCCCCCATGCAATATGGCTGACTTGGAAGTCACCTATACAACATGGCAACCAGCACAATGTCCACCATGCAATATGGCTGACATGGAAGTCACCTATACAAGACAACCAGCACAATGTCCCAAATGCAATATGCCTGACTTGGCAGTCACCTATAGAACATGGCCGCCAGCACAATGTCCCCATGCAATATGGCTGACTTGGAAGTCACCTATACAACACAACCAGCACAATGTCCCCCAAGCAATATGGCTCACTTGGAAGTCACCTATACAACATGGCCACCAGCACAATGTCCCCCATGCAATATGGCTGACTTGGAAGTCACCTATACAATACAACCAGCACAATGTCCCCCAAGCAATATGGCTGATTTGGAAGTCACCTATAGAACATGGCCACCAGCACAATGTCCCCCATGCAATATGGCTGACTTGGAAGTCACCTATAGAACATGGCCACCAGCACAATGTCCCCCATGCAATATGGAAGTCACCTATACAACATGGCAACCAGCACAATGTCCCCCAAGCAATATGGCTGACTTGGAAGTCACCTAATAGAACATGGCCACCAGCACAATGTCCCCCAAGCAATATGGCTGACTTGGAAGTCACCTATAGAACATGGCAACCAGCACAATGTCCCCCAAGCAATATGGCTGACTTGGAAGTCACCTATACAAGACAACCAGCACAATGTCCCCCATGCAATATGGCTGACTTGGAAGTCACCTATAGGACATGGCAACCAGCACAATGTCCCGCATGCAATATGGCTGACTTGGAAGTCACCTATACAATACAACCAGCACAATGTCCCCCATGCAATATGGCTGACTTGGAAGTCACCTATACAACATGGCAACCAGCACAATGTCCCCCATGCAATATGGCTTACTTGGAAGTCACCTATACAAGACAACCAGCACAATGTCCCCCATGCAATATGGCTGACTTGGAAGTCACCTATAGGACATGGCAACCAGCACAATGTCCCCCAAGCAATATGGCTGACTTGGAAGTCACCTATACAAGACAACCAGCACAATGTCCCAAATGCAATATGGCTGACTTGGAAGTCACCTATAGAACATTGCCACCAGCACAATGTCCCCCATGCAATATGGCTGACTTGGAAGTCACCTATACAACATACAACCAGCACAATGTCCCCTAAGCAATATGGCTGACTTGGAAGTCACCTATACAAGACAACCAGCACAATGTCCCCCATGCAATATGGCTGACTTGGAAGTCACCTATAGGACATGGCCACCAGCACAATGTCCCCCATGCAATATGGCTGACTTGGAAGTCACCTATACAATACAACCAGCACAATGTCCCCCATGAAATATGGCTGACTTGGAAGTCACCTATACAATACAACCAGCACAATGTCCCCCATGCAATATGGCTGATTTGGAAGTCACCTATAAAACACAACCAGCACAATGTCCCCCATGCAATATGGCTGACTTGGAAATCACCTATACAAGACAACCAGCACAATGTCCCTAATGCAATATGGCTGACTTGGAAGTCACCTATAGAACATGGCCACCAGCACAATGTCCCCCATGCAATATGGCTGACTTGGAAGTCACCTATACAAGACAACCAGCACAATGTCCCCCATGCAATATGGCTGACTTGGAAGTCACCTATAGGACATGGCCACCAGCACAATGTCCCCCATGCAATATGGCTGACTTGGAAGTCACCTATACAATACAACCAGCACAATGTCCCCCATGCAATATGGCTGATTTGGAAGTCACCTATACAACACAACCAGCACAATGTCCCCCATGCAATATGGCTGACTTGGAAGTCACCAATACAAGACAACCAGCACAATGTCCCCCATGCAATATGGCTGACTTGGAAGTCACCTATACAACACAACCAGCACAATGTCCCCCAAGCAATATGGCTCACTTGGAAGTCACCTATACAACATGGCCACCAGCACAATGTCCCCCATGCAATATGGCTGACTTGGAAGTCACCTATACAATACAACCAGCACAATGTCCCCCAAGCAATATGGCTGATTTGGAAGTCACCTATAGAACATGGCCACCAGCACAATGTCCCCCATGCCATATGGCTGACTTGGAAGTCACCTATAGAACATGGCCACCAGCACAATGTCCCCCATGCAATATGGAAGTCACCTATACAACATGGCAACCAGCACAATGTCCCCCAAGCAATATGGCTGACTTGGAAGTCACCTAATAGAACATGGCCACCAGCACAATGTCCCCCAAGCAATATGGCTGACTTGGAAGTCACCTATAGAACATGGCAACCAGCACAATGTCCCCCTAGCAATATGGCTGACTTGGAAGTCACCTATACAAGACAACCAGCACAATGTCCCCCATGCAATATGGCTGAATTGGAAGTCACCTATAGGACATGGCAACCAGCACAATGTCCCGCATGCAATATGGCTGACTTGGAAGTCACCTATACAATACAACCAGCACAATGTCCCCCATGCAATATGGCTGACTTGGAAGTCACCTAAACAATACAACCAGCACAATGTCCCCCATGCAATATGGCTGACTTGGAAGTCACCTATACAACATGGCAACCAGCACAATGTCCCCCATGCAATATGGCTTACTTGGAAGTCACCTATACAAGACAACCAGCACAATGTCCCCCATGCAATATGGCTCACTTGGAAGTCACCTATAGGACATGGCAACCAGCACAATGTCCCCCAAGCAATATGGCTGACTTGGAAGTCACCTATACAAGACAACCAGCACAATGTCCCAAATGCAATATGGCTGACTTGGAAGTCACCTATAGGACATGGCCACCAGCACAATGTCCCCCATGCAATATGGCTGACTTGGAAGTCACCTATACAATACAACCAGCACAATGTCCCCCATGAAATATGGCTGACTTGGAAGTCACCTATACAATACAACCAGCACAATGTCCCCCATGCAATATGGCTGATTTGGAAGTCACCTATAAAACACAACCAGCACAATGTCCCCCATGCAATATGGCTGACTTGGAAATCACCTATACAAGACAACCAGCACAATGTCCCTAATGCAATATGGCTGACTTGGAAGTCACCTATAGAACATGGCCACCAGCACAATGTCCCCCATGCAATATGGCTGACTTGGAAGTCACCTATACAAGACAACCAGCACAATGTCCCCCATGCAATATGGCTGACTTGGAAGTCACCTATAGGACATGGCCACCAGCACAATGTCCCCCATGCAATATGGCTGACTTGGAAGTCACCTATACAACATGACAACCAGCACAATTTCCCCCATGCAATATGGCTGACTTGGAAGTCACCTATAGGACATGGCAACCAGCACAATGTCCCCCATGCAATATGGCTGACTTGGAAGTCACCTATACAAGACAACCAGCACAATGTCCCAAATGCAATATGGCTGACTTGGAAGTCACCTATAGAACATGGCCACCAGCACAATGTCCCCCATGCAATATGGCTGACTTGGAAGTCACCTATACAAGACAACCAGCACAATGTCCACCATGCAATATGGCTGACTTGGAAGTCACCTATAGGACATGGCCACCAGCACAATGTCCCCCATGCAATATGGCTGACTTGGAAGTCACCTATACAATACAACCAGCACAATGTCCCCCATGCAATATGGCTGATTTGGAAGTCACCTATACAACACAACCAGCACAATGTCCCCCATGCAATATGGCTGACTTGGAAGTCACCAATACAAGACAACCAGCACAATGTCCCCCATGCAATATGGCTGACTTGGAAGTCAACTATAGAACATGGCCACCAGCACAATGTCCCCCATGCAATATGGCTGACTTGGAAGTCACCTATACAACATGGCAACCAGCACAATGTCCCCCAAGCAATATGGCTGACTTGGAAGTCACCTATACAACATGACAACCAGCACAATTTCCCCCATGCAATATGGCTGACTTGGAAGTCACCTATAGGACATGGCAACCAGCACAATGTCCCCCATGCAATATGGCTGACTTGTAAGTCACCTATACAACATGGCAACCAGCACAATGTCCCCCATGCAATATGGCTGACTTGGAAGTCACCTATACAAGACAACCAGCACAATGTCCCAAATGCAATATGCCTGACTTGGCAGTCACCTATAGAACATGGCCACCAGCACAATGTCCCCCATGCAATATGGCTGACTTGGAAGTCACCTATACAACACAACCAGCACAATGTCCCCCAAGCAATATGGCTCACTTGGAAGTCACCTATACAACATGGCCACCAGCACAATGTCCCCCATGCAATATGGCTGACTTGGAAGTCACCTATACAATACAACCAGCACAATGTCCCCCAAGCAATATGGCTGATTTGGAAGTCACCTATAGAACATGGCCACCAGCACAATGTCCCCCATGCAATATGGCTGACTTGGAAGTCACCTATAGAACATGCCCACCAGCACAATGTCCCCCATGCAATATGGAAGTCACCTATACAACATGGCAACCAGCACAATGTCCCCCAAGCAATATGGCTGACTTGGAAGTCACCTAATAGAACATGGCCACCAGCACAATGTCCCCCAAGCAATATGGCTGACTTGGAAGTCACCTATAGAACATGGCAACCAGCACAATGTCCCCCTAGCAATATGGCTGACTTAGAAGTCACCTATACAAGACAACCAGCACAATGTCCCCCATGCAATATGGCTGACTTGGAAGTCACCTATAGGACATGGCAACCAGCACAATGTCCCGCATGCAATATGGCTGACTTGGAAGTCACCTATACAATACAACCAGCACAATGTCCCCCATGCAATATGGCTGACTTGGAAGTCACCTAAACAATACAACCAGCACAATGTCCCCCATGCAATATGGCTGACTTGGAAGTCACCTATACAACATGGCAACCAGCACAATGTCCCCCATGCAATATGGCTTACTTGGAAGTCACCTATACAAGACAACCAGCACAATGTCCCCCATGCAATATGGCTGACTTGGAAGTCACCTATAGGACATGGCATCCAGCACAATGTCCCCCAAGCAATATGGCTGACTTGGAAGTCACCTATACAAGACAACCAGCACAATGTCCCAAATGCAATATGGCTGACTTGGAAGTCACCTATAGAACATTGCCACCAGCACAATGTCCCCCATGCAATATGGCTGACTTGGAAGTCACCTATACAACATACAACCAGCACAATGTCCCCTAAGCAATATGGCTGACTTGGAAGTCACCTATACAAGACAACCAGCACAATGTCCCCCATGCAATATGGCTGACTTGGAAGTCACCTATAGGACATGGCCACCAGCACAATGTCCCCCATGCAATATGGCTGACTTGGAAGTCACCTATACAATACAACCAGCACAATGTCCCCCATGCAATATGGCTGACTTGGAAGTCACCTATACAATACAACCAGCACAATGTCCCCCATGCAATATGGCTGACTTGGAAGTCACCTATACAATACAACCAGCACAATGTCCCCCATGCAATATGGCTGATTTGGAAATCACCTATAAAACACAACCAGCACAATGTCCCCCATGCAATATGGCTGACTTGGAAGTCACCAATACAAGACAACCAGCACAATGTCCCCCATGCAATATGGCTGACTTGGAAGTCAACTACAGAACATGGCCACCAGCACAATGTCCCCCATGCAATATGGCTGACTTGGAAGTCACCTATACAACATGGCAACCAGCACAATGTCCCCCAAGCAATATGGCTGACTTGGAAGTCACCTATA
This sequence comes from Petromyzon marinus, assembly GCF_048934315.1. Taxonomy (NCBI): domain Eukaryota; kingdom Metazoa; phylum Chordata; class Hyperoartia; order Petromyzontiformes; family Petromyzontidae; genus Petromyzon; species Petromyzon marinus. The sequence continues at coordinate 98,805 of NW_027422684.1, read as the reverse complement.
CAACATGACAACCAGCACAATTTCCCCCATGCAATATGGCTGACTTGGAAGTCACCTATAGGACATGGCAACCAGCACAATGTCCCCCATGCAATATGGCTGACTTGTAAGTCACCTATACAACATGGCAACCAGCACAATGTCCCCCATGCAATATGGCTGACTTGGAAGTCACCTATACAACATGGCAACCAGCACAATGTCCACCATGCAATATGGCTGACTTGGAAGTCACCTATACAAGACAACCAGCACAATGTCCCAAATGCAATATGCCTGACTTGGCAGTCACCTATAGAACATGGCCGCCAGCACAATGTCCCCCATGCAATATGGCTGACTTGGAAGTCACCTATTCAACACAACCAGCACAATGTCCCCCAAGCAATATGGCTCACTTGGAAGTCACCTATACAACATGGCCACCAGCACAATGTCCCCCATGCAATATGGCTGACTTGGAAGTCACCTATACAATACAACCAGCACAATGTCCCCCAAGCAATATGGCTGATTTGGAAGTCACCTATAGAACATGGCCACCAGCACAATGTCCCCCATGCAATATGGCTGACTTGGAAGTCACCTATAGAACATGGCCACCAGCACAATGTCCCCCATGCAATATGGAAGTCACCTATACAACATGGCAACCAGCACAATGTCCCCCAAGCAATATGGCTGACTTGGAAGTCACCTAATAGAACATGGCCACCAGCACAATGTCCCCCAAGCAATATGGCTGACTTGGAAGTCACCTATAGAACATGGCAACCAGCACAATGTCCCCCAAGCAATATGGCTGACTTGGAAGTCACCTATACAAGACAACCAGCACAATGTCCCCCATGCAATATGGCTGACTTGGAAGTCACCTATAGGACATGGCAACCAGCACAATGTCCCGCATGCAATATGGCTGACTTGGAAGTCACCTATACAATACAACCAGCACAATGTCCCCCATGCAATATGGCTGACTTGGAAGTCACCTATACAATACAACCAGCACAATGTCCCCCATGCAATATGGCTGACTTGGAAGTCACCTATACAACATGGCAACCAGCACAATGTCCCCCATGCAATATGGCTTACTTGGAAGTCACCTATACAAGACAACCAGCACAATGTCCCCCATGCAATATGGCTGACTTGGAAGTCACCTATAGGACATGGCAACCAGCACAATGTCCCCCAAGCAATATGGCTGACTTGGAAGTCACCTATACAAGACAACCAGCACAATGTCCCAAATGCAATATGGCTGACTTGGAAGTCACCTATAGAACATTGCCACCAGCACAATGTCCCCCATGCAATATGGCTGACTTGGAAGTCACCTATACAACATACAACCAGCACAATGTCCCCTAAGCAATATGGCTGACTTGGAAGTCACCTATACAAGACAACCAGCACAATGTCCCCCATGCAATATGGCTGACTTGGAAGTCACCTATAGGACATGGCCACCAGCACAATGTCCCCCATGCAATATGGCTGACTTGGAAGTCACCTATACAACATGGCAACCAGCACAATGTCCCCCATGCAATATGGCTTACTTGGAAGTCACCTATACAAGACAACCAGCACAATGTCCCCCATGCAATATGGCTGACTTGGAAGTCACCTATAGGACATGGCATCCAGCACAATGTCCCCCAAGCAATATGGCTGACTTGGAAGTCACCTATACAAGACAACCAGCACAATGTCCCAAATGCAATATGGCTGACTTGGAAGTCACCTATAGAACATTGCCACCAGCACAATGTCCCCCATGCAATATGGCTGACTTGGAAGTCACCTATACAACATACAACCAGCACAATGTCCCCTAAGCAATATGGCTGACTTGGAAGTCACCTATACAAGACAACCAGCACAATGTCCCCCATGCAATATGGCTGACTTGGAAGTCACCTATAGGACATGGCCACCAGCACAATGTCCCCCATACAATATGGCTGACTTGGAAGTCACCTATACAATACAACCAGCACAATGTCCCCCATGCAATATGGCTGACTTGGAAGTCACCTATACAATACAACCAGCACAATGTCCCCCATGCAATATGGCTGACTTGGAAGTCACCTATACAATACAACCAGCACAATGTCCCCCATGCAATATGGCTGATTTGGAAATCACCTATACAACACAACCAGCACAATGTCCCCCATGCAATATGGCTGACTTGGAAGTCACCAATACAAGACAACCAGCACAATGTCCCCCATGCAATATGGCTGACTTGGAAGTCAACTACAGAACATGGCCACCAGCACAATGTCCCCCATGCAATATGGCTGACTTGGAAGTCACCTATACAACATGGCAACCAGCACAATGTCCCCCAAGCAATATGGCTGACTTGGAAGTCACCTATACAACATGACAACCAGCACAATTTCCCCCATGCAATATGGCTGACTTGGAAGTCACCTATAGGACATGGCAACCAGCACAATGTCCCCCATGCAATATGGCTGACTTGTAAGTCACCTATACAACATGGCAACCAGCACAATGTCCCCCATGCAATATGGCTGACTTGGAAGTCACCTATACAACATGGCAACCAGCACAATGTCCACCATGCAATATGGCTGACTTGGAAGTCACCTATACAAGACAACCAGCACAATGTCCCAAATGCAATATGCCTGACTTGGCAGTCACCTATAGAACATGGCCGCCAGCACAATGTCCCCATGCAATATGGCTGACTTGGAAGTCACCTATACAACACAACCAGCACAATGTCCCCCAAGCAATATGGCTCACTTGGAAGTCACCTATACAACATGGCCACCAGCACAATGTCCCCCATGCAATATGGCTGACTTGGAAGTCACCTATACAATACAACCAGCACAATGTCCCCCAAGCAATATGGCTGATTTGGAAGTCACCTATAGAACATGGCCACCAGCACAATGTCCCCCATGCAATATGGCTGACTTGGAAGTCACCTATAGAACATGGCCACCAGCACAATGTCCCCCATGCAATATGGAAGTCACCTATACAACATGGCAACCAGCACAATGTCCCCCAAGCAATATGGCTGACTTGGAAGTCACCTAATAGAACATGGCCACCAGCACAATGTCCCCCAAGCAATATGGCTGACTTGGAAGTCACCTATAGAACATGGCAACCAGCACAATGTCCCCCAAGCAATATGGCTGACTTGGAAGTCACCTATACAAGACAACCAGCACAATGTCCCCCATGCAATATGGCTGACTTGGAAGTCACCTATAGGACATGGCAACCAGCACAATGTCCCGCATGCAATATGGCTGACTTGGAAGTCACCTATACAATACAACCAGCACAATGTCCCCCATGCAATATGGCTGACTTGGAAGTCACCTATACAACATGGCAACCAGCACAATGTCCCCCATGCAATATGGCTTACTTGGAAGTCACCTATACAAGACAACCAGCACAATGTCCCCCATGCAATATGGCTGACTTGGAAGTCACCTATAGGACATGGCAACCAGCACAATGTCCCCCAAGCAATATGGCTGACTTGGAAGTCACCTATACAAGACAACCAGCACAATGTCCCAAATGCAATATGGCTGACTTGGAAGTCACCTATAGAACATTGCCACCAGCACAATGTCCCCCATGCAATATGGCTGACTTGGAAGTCACCTATACAACATACAACCAGCACAATGTCCCCTAAGCAATATGGCTGACTTGGAAGTCACCTATACAAGACAACCAGCACAATGTCCCCCATGCAATATGGCTGACTTGGAAGTCACCTATAGGACATGGCCACCAGCACAATGTCCCCCATGCAATATGGCTGACTTGGAAGTCACCTATACAATACAACCAGCACAATGTCCCCCATGAAATATGGCTGACTTGGAAGTCACCTATACAATACAACCAGCACAATGTCCCCCATGCAATATGGCTGATTTGGAAGTCACCTATAAAACACAACCAGCACAATGTCCCCCATGCAATATGGCTGACTTGGAAATCACCTATACAAGACAACCAGCACAATGTCCCTAATGCAATATGGCTGACTTGGAAGTCACCTATAGAACATGGCCACCAGCACAATGTCCCCCATGCAATATGGCTGACTTGGAAGTCACCTATACAAGACAACCAGCACAATGTCCCCCATGCAATATGGCTGACTTGGAAGTCACCTATAGGACATGGCCACCAGCACAATGTCCCCCATGCAATATGGCTGACTTGGAAGTCACCTATACAATACAACCAGCACAATGTCCCCCATGCAATATGGCTGATTTGGAAGTCACCTATACAAGACAACCAGCACAATGTCCCCCATGCAATATGGCTGACTTGGAAGTCACCTATAGGACATGGCATCCAGCACAATGTCCCCCAAGCAATATGGCTGACTTGGAAGTCACCTATACAAGACAACCAGCACAATGTCCCAAATGCAATATGGCTGACTTGGAAGTCACCTATAGAACATTGCCACCAGCACAATGTCCCCCATGCAATATGGCTGACTTGGAAGTCACCTATACAACATACAACCAGCACAATGTCCCCTAAGCAATATGGCTGACTTGGAAGTCACCTATACAAGACAACCAGCACAATGTCCCCCATGCAATATGGCTGACTTGGAAGTCACCTATAGGACATGGCCACCAGCACAATGTCCCCCATGCAATATGGCTGACTTGGAAGTCACCTATACAATACAACCAGCACAATGTCCCCCATGCAATATGGCTGACTTGGAAGTCACCTATACAATACAACCAGCACAATGTCCCCCATGCAATATGGCTGACTTGGAAGTCACCTATACAATACAACCAGCACAATGTCCCCCATGCAATATGGCTGATTTGGAAATCACCTATACAACACAACCAGCACAATGTCCCCCATGCAATATGGCTGACTTGGAAGTCACCAATACAAGACAACCAGCACAATGTCCCCCATGCAATATGGCTGACTTGGAAGTCACCTATACAACATGGCAACCAGCACAATGTCCCCCAAGCAATATGGCTGACTTGGAAGTCACCTATACAACATGACAACCAGCACAATTTCCCCCATGCAATATGGCTGACTTGGAAGTCACCTATAGGACATGGCAACCAGCACAATGTCCCCCATGCAATATGGCTGACTTGTAAGTCACCTATACAACATGGCAACCAGCACAATGTCCCCCATGCAATATGGCTGACTTGGAAGTCACCTATACAACATGGCAACCAGCACAATGTCCACCATGCAATATGGCTGACTTGGAAGTCACCTATACAAGACAACCAGCACAATGTCCCAAATGCAATATGCCTGACTTGGCAGTCACCTATAGAACATGGCCGCCAGCACAATGTCCCCATGCAATATGGCTGACTTGGAAGTCACCTATACAACACAACCAGCACAATGTCCCCCAAGCAATATGGCTCACTTGGAAGTCACCTATACAACATGGCCACCAGCACAATGTCCCCCATGCAATATGGCTGACTTGGAAGTCACCTATACAATACAACCAGCACAATGTCCCCCAAGCAATATGGCTGATTTGGAAGTCACCTATAGAACATGGCCACCAGCACAATGTCCCCCATGCAATATGGCTGACTTGGAAGTCACCTATAGAACATGGCCACCAGCACAATGTCCCCCATGCAATATGGAAGTCACCTATACAACATGGCAACCAGCACAATGTCCCCCAAGCAATATGGCTGACTTGGAAGTCACCTAATAGAACATGGCCACCAGCACAATGTCCCCCAAGCAATATGGCTGACTTGGAAGTCACCTATAGAACATGGCAACCAGCACAATGTCCCCCAAGCAATATGGCTGACTTGGAAGTCACCTATACAAGACAACCAGCACAATGTCCCCCATGCAATATGGCTGACTTGGAAGTCACCTATAGGACATGGCAACCAGCACAATGTCCCGCATGCAATATGGCTGACTTGGAAGTCACCTATACAATACAACCAGCACAATGTCCCCCATGCAATATGGCTGACTTGGAAGTCACCTATACAACATGGCAACCAGCACAATGTCCCCCATGCAATATGGCTTACTTGGAAGTCACCTATACAAGACAACCAGCACAATGTCCCCCATGCAATATGGCTGACTTGGAAGTCACCTATAGGACATGGCAACCAGCACAATGTCCCCCAAGCAATATGGCTGACTTGGAAGTCACCTATACAAGACAACCAGCACAATGTCCCAAATGCAATATGGCTGACTTGGAAGTCACCTATAGAACATTGCCACCAGCACAATGTCCCCCATGCAATATGGCTGACTTGGAAGTCACCTATACAACATACAACCAGCACAATGTCCCCTAAGCAATATGGCTGACTTGGAAGTCACCTATACAAGACAACCAGCACAATGTCCCCCATGCAATATGGCTGACTTGGAAGTCACCTATAGGACATGGCCACCAGCACAATGTCCCCCATGCAATATGGCTGACTTGGAAGTCACCTATACAATACAACCAGCACAATGTCCCCCATGAAATATGGCTGACTTGGAAGTCACCTATACAATACAACCAGCACAATGTCCCCCATGCAATATGGCTGATTTGGAAGTCACCTATAAAACACAACCAGCACAATGTCCCCCATGCAATATGGCTGACTTGGAAATCACCTATACAAGACAACCAGCACAATGTCCCTAATGCAATATGGCTGACTTGGAAGTCACCTATAGAACATGGCCACCAGCACAATGTCCCCCATGCAATATGGCTGACTTGGAAGTCACCTATACAAGACAACCAGCACAATGTCCCCCATGCAATATGGCTGACTTGGAAGTCACCTATAGGACATGGCCACCAGCACAATGTCCCCCATGCAATATGGCTGACTTGGAAGTCACCTATACAATACAACCAGCACAATGTCCCCCATGCAATATGGCTGATTTGGAAGTCACCTATACAACACAACCAGCACAATGTCCCCCATGCAATATGGCTGACTTGGAAGTCACCAATACAAGACAACCAGCACAATGTCCCCCATGCAATATGGCTGACTTGGAAGTCACCTATAGAACATGGCCACCAGCACAATGTCCCCCATGCAATATGGCTGACTTGGAAGTCACCTATACAAGACAACCAGCACAATGTCCCCCATGCAATATGGCTGACTTGGAAGTCACCTATAGGACATGGCCACCAGCACAATGTCCCCCATGCAATATGGCTGACTTGGAAGTCACCTATACAATACAACCAGCACAATGTCCCCCATGCAATATGGCTGATTTGGAAGTCACCTATACAACACAACCAGCACAATGTCCCCCATGCAATATGGCTGACTTGGAAGTCACCAATACAAGACAACCAGCACAATGTCCCCCATGCAATATGGCTGACTTGGAAGTCACCTATACAACACAACCAGCACAATGTCCCCCAAGCAATATGGCTCACTTGGAAGTCACCTATACAACATGGCCACCAGCACAATGTCCCCCATGCAATATGGCTGACTTGGAAGTCACCTATACAATACAACCAGCACAATGTCCCCCAAGCAATATGGCTGATTTGGAAGTCACCTATAGAACATGGCCACCAGCACAATGTCCCCCATGCCATATGGCTGACTTGGAAGTCACCTATAGAACATGGCCACCAGCACAATGTCCCCCATGCAATATGGAAGTCACCTATACAACATGGCAACCAGCACAATGTCCCCCAAGCAATATGGCTGACTTGGAAGTCACCTAATAGAACATGGCCACCAGCACAATGTCCCCCAAGCAATATGGCTGACTTGGAAGTCACCTATAGAACATGGCAACCAGCACAATGTCCCCCTAGCAATATGGCTGACTTGGAAGTCACCTATACAAGACAACCAGCACAATGTCCCCCATGCAATATGGCTGAATTGGAAGTCACCTATAGGACATGGCAACCAGCACAATGTCCCGCATGCAATATGGCTGACTTGGAAGTCACCTATACAATACAACCAGCACAATGTCCCCCATGCAATATGGCTGACTTGGAAGTCACCTAAACAATACAACCAGCACAATGTCCCCCATGCAATATGGCTGACTTGGAAGTCACCTATACAACATGGCAACCAGCACAATGTCCCCCATGCAATATGGCTTACTTGGAAGTCACCTATACAAGACAACCAGCACAATGTCCCCCATGCAATATGGCTCACTTGGAAGTCACCTATAGGACATGGCAACCAGCACAATGTCCCCCAAGCAATATGGCTGACTTGGAAGTCACCTATACAAGACAACCAGCACAATGTCCCAAATGCAATATGGCTGACTTGGAAGTCACCTATAGAACATTGCCACCAGCACAATGTCCCCCATGCAATATGGCTGACTTGGAAGTCACCTATACAACATACAACCAGCACAATGTCCCCTAAGCAATATGGCTGACTTGGAAGTCACCTATACAAGACAACCAGCACAATGTCCCCCATGCAATATGGCTGACTTGGAAGTCACCTATAGGACATGGCCACCAGCACAATGTCCCCCATGCAATATGGCTGACTTGGAAGTCACCTATACAATACAACCAGCACAATGTCCCCCATGCAATATGGCTGACTTGGAAGTCACCTATACAATACAACCAGCACAATGTCCCCCATGCAATATGGCTGACTTGGAAGTCACCTATACAATACAACCAGCACAATGTCCCCCATGCAATATGGCTGATTTGGAAGTCACCTATACAACACAACCAGCACAATGTCCCCCATGCAATATGGCTGACTTGGAAGTCACCAATACAAGACAACCAGCACAATGTCCCCCATGCAATATGGCTGACTTGGAAGTCAACTACAGAACATGGCCACCAGCACAATGTCCCCCATGCAATATGGCTGACTTGGAAGTCACCTATACAACATGGCAACCGCACAATGTCCCCCAAGCAATATGGCTGACTTGGAAGTCACCTATACAACATGACAACCAGCACAATTTCCCCCATGCAATATGGCTGACTTGGAAGTCACCTATAGGACATGGCAACCAGCACAATGTCCCCCATGCAATATGGCTGACTTGTAAGTCACCTATACAACATGGCAACCAGCACAATGTCCCCCATGCAATATGGCTGACTTGGAAGTCACCTATACAACATGGCAACCAGCACAATGTCCACCATGCAATATGGCTGACTTGGAAGTCACCTATACAAGACAACCAGCACAATGTCCCAAATGCAATATGCCTGACTTGGCAGTCACCTATAGAACATGGCCACCAGCACAATGTCCCCCATGCAATATGGCTGACTTGGAAGTCACCTATACAACACAACCAGCACAATGTCCCCCAAGCAATATGGCTCACTTGGAAGTCACCTATACAACATGGCCACCAGCACAATGTCCCCCATGCAATATGGCTGACTTGGAAGTCACCTATACAATACAACCAGCACAATGTCCCCCAAGCAATATGGCTGATTTGGAAGTCACCTATAGAACATGGCCACCAGCACAATGTCCCCCATGCAATATGGCTGACTTGGAAGTCACCTATAGAACATGGCCACCAGCACAATGTCCCCCATGCAATATGGAAGTCACCTATACAACATGGCAACCAGCACAATGTCCCCCAAGCAATATGGCTGACTTGGAAGTCACCTAATAGAACATGGCCACCAGCACAATGTCCCCCAAGCAATATGGCTGACTTGGAAGTCACCTATAGAACATGGCAACCAGCACAATGTCCCCCAAGCAATATGGCTGACTTGGAAGTCACCTATACAAGACAACCAGCACAATGTCCCCCATGCAATATGGCTGACTTGGAAGTCACCTATAGGACATGGCAACCAGCACAATGTCCCGCATGCAATATGGCTGACTTGGAAGTCACCTATACAATACAACCAGCACAATGTCCCCCATGCAATATGGCTGACTTGGAAGTCACCTATACAATACAACCAGCACAATGTCCCCCATGCAATATGGCTGACTTGGAAGTCACCTATACAACATGGCAACCAGCACAATGTCCCCCATGCAATATGGCTTACTTGGAAGTCACCTATACAAGACAACCAGCACAATGTCCCCCATGCAATATGGCTGACTTGTAAGTCACCTATAGGACATGGCAACCAGCACAATGTCCCCCAAGCAATATGGCTGACTTGGAAGTCACCTATACAAGACAACCAGCACAATGTCCCAAATGCAATATGGCTGACTTGGAAGTCACCTATAGAACATTGCCACCAGCACAATGTCCCCCATGCAATATGGCTGACTTGGAAGTCACCTATACAACATACAACCAGCACAATGTCCCCTAAGCAATATGGCTGACTTGGAAGTCACCTATACAAGACAACCAGCACAATGTCCCCCATGCAATATGGCTGACTTGGAAGTCACCTATAGGACATGGCCACCAGCACAATGTCCCCCATGCAATATGGCTGACTTGGAAGTCACCTATACAATACAACCAGCACAATGTCCCCCATGAAATATGGCTGACTTGGAAGTCACCTATACAATACAACCAGCACAATGTCCCCCATGCAATATGGCTGATTTGGAAGTCACCTATAAAACACAACCAGCACAATGTCCCCCATGCAATATGGCTGACTTGGAAATCACCTATAGAACATGGCCACCAGCACAATGTCCCCCATGCAATATGGCTGACTTGGAAGTCACCTATACAAGACAACCAGCACAATGTCCCCCATGCAATATGGCTGACTTGGAAGTCACCTATAGGACATGGCCACCAGCACAATGTCCCCCATGCAATATGGCTGACTTGGAAGTCACCTATACAATACAACCAGCACAATGTCCCCCATGCAATATGGCTGATTTGGAAGTCACCTATACAACACAACCAGCACAATGTCCCCCATGCAATATGGCTGACTTGGAAGTCACCAATACAAGACAACCAGCACAATGTCCCCCATGCAATATGGCTGACTTGGAAGTCACCTATAGAACATGGCCACCAGCACAATGTCCCCCATGCAATATGGCTGACTTGGAAGTCACCTATACAACATGGCAACCAGCACAATGTCCCCCAAGCAATATGGCTGACTTGGAAGTCACCTATACAACATGGCAACCAGCACAATGTCCCACAAGCAATATGGCTGACTTGGAAGTCACCTATAGAACATGGCAACCAGCACAATGTCCCCCAAGCAATATGGCTGACTTAAAAGTCACCTATACAAGACAACCAGCACAATTTCCCTCATGCAATATGGCTGACTTGGAAGTCACCTATAGGACATGGCAACCAGCACAATGTCCCCCATGCAATATGGCTGACTTGTAAGTCACCTATACAACATGGCAACCAGCACAATGTCCCCCATGCAATATGGCTGACTTGGAAGTCACCTATACAACATGGCAACCAGCACAATGTCCCCCATGCAATATGGCTGGCTTGAAAGTCACCTATACAACATGGCCACCAGCACAATGTCCCCCATGCAACACGGCTGACTTGGAAGTCACCTATACAAGACAACTAGCACAATGTCCCCCATGCAATATGGCTGACTTGGAAGTCACCTATACAACACAACCAGCACAATGTCCCCCAAGCAATATGGCTCACTTGGAAGTCACCTATACAATATGGCAACCAGCACAATGTCCCCCATGCAATATGGCTGACTTGGAAGTCACCTATACAATACAACCAGCACAATGTCCCCCAAGCAATATGGCTGACTTGGAAGTCACCTATAGAACATGGCCACCAGCACAATGTCCCCCATGCAATATGGCTGACTTGGAAGTCACCTATACAACATGGCAACCAGCACAATGTCCCCCAAGCAATATGGCTGACTTGGAAGTCACCTATACAACATGGCAACCAGCACAATGTCCCACAAGCAATATGGCTGACTTGGAAGTCACCTATAGAACATGGCAACCAGCACAATGTCCCCCAAGCAATATGGCTGACTTAAAAGTCACCTATACAAGACAACCAGCACAATTTCCCTCATGCAATATGGCTGACTTGGAAGTCACCTATAGGACATGGCAACCAGCACAATGTCCCCCATGCAATATGGCTGACTTGTAAGTCACCTATACAACATGGCAACCAGCACAATGTCCCCCATGCAATATGGCTGACTTGGAAGTCACCTATACAACATGGCAACCAGCACAATGTCCCCCATGCAATATGGCTGGCTTGAAAGTCACCTATACAACATGGCCACCAGCACAATGTCCCCCATGCAACACGGCTGACTTGGAAGTCACCTATACAAGACAACTAGCACAATGTCCCCCATGCAATATGGCTGACTTGGAAGTCACCTATACAACACAACCAGCACAATGTCCCCCAAGCAATATGGCTCACTTGGAAGTCACCTATACAATATGGCAACCAGCACAATGTCCCCCATGCAATATGGCTGACTTGGAAGTCACCTATACAATACAACCAGCACAATGTCCCCCAAGCAATATGGCTGACTTGGAAGTCACCTATAGAACATGGCCACCAGCACAATGTCCCCCATGCAATATGGCTGACTTGGAAGTCACCTATACAAGACAACCAGCACAATGTCCCCCATGCAATATGGCTGACTTGGAAGTCACCTATAGGACATGGCCACCAGCACAATGTCCCCCATGCAATATGGCTGACTTGGAAGTCACCTATACAATACAACCAGCACAATGTCCCCCATGAAATATGGCTGACTTGGAAGTCACCTATACAATACAACCAGCACAATGTCCCCCATGCAATATGGCTGATTTGGAAGTCACCTATAAAACACAACCAGCACAATGTCCCCCATGCAATATGGCTGACTTGGAAATCACCTATACAAGACAACCAGCACAATGTCCCAAATGCAATATGGCTGACTTGGAAGTCACCTATAGAACATGGCCACCAGCACAATGTCCCCCATGCAATATGGCTGACTTGGAAGTCACCTATACAAGACAACCAGCACAATGTCCCCCATGCAATATGGCTGACTTGGAAGTCACCTATAGGACATGGCCACCAGCACAATGTCCCCCATGCAATATGGCTGACTTGGAAGTCACCTATACAATACAACCAGCACAATGTCCCCCATGCAATATGGCTGATTTGGAAGTCACCTATACAACACAACCAGCACAATGTCCCCCATGCAATATGGCTGACTTGGAAGTCACCTATACAATACAACCAGCACAATGTCCCCCATGCAATATGGCTGATTTGGAAGTCACCTATACAACACAACCAGCACAATGTCCCCCATGCAATATGGCTGACTTGGAAGTCACCAATACAAGACAACCAGCACAATGTCCCCCATGCAATATGGCTGACTTGGAAGTCACCTATAGAACATGGCCACCAGCACAATGTCCCCCATGCAATATGGCTGACTTGGAAGTCACCTATACAACATGGCAACCAGCACAATGTCCCCCAAGCAATATGGCTGACTTGGAAGTCACCTATACAACATGGCAACCAGCACAATGTCCCACAAGCAATATGGCTGACTTGGAAGTCACCTATAGAACATGGCAACCAGCACAATGTCCCCCAAGCAATATGGCTGACTTAAAAGTCACCTATACAAGACAACCAGCACAATTTCCCTCATGCAATATGGCTGACTTGGAAGTCACCTATAGGACATGGCAACCAGCACAATGTCCCCCATGCAATATGGCTGACTTGTAAGTCACCTATACAACATGGCAACCAGCACAATGTCCCCCATGCAATATGGCTGACTTGGAAGTCACCTATACAACATGGCAACCAGCACAATGTCCCCCATGCAATATGGCTGACTTGAAAGTCACCTATACAACATGGCCACCAGCACAATGTCCCCCATGCAACACGGCTGACTTGGAAGTCACCTATACAAGACAACTAGCACAATGTCCCCCATGCAATATGGCTGACTTGGAAGTCACCTATACAACACAACCAGCACAATGTCCCCCAAGCAATATGGCTCACTTGGAAGTCACCTATACAATATGGCAACCAGCACAATGTCCCCCATGCAATATGGCTGACTTGGAAGTCACCTATACAATACAACCAGCACAATGTCCCCCAAGCAATATGGCTGACTTGGAAGTCACCTATAGAACATGGCCACCAGCACAATGTCCCCCATGCAATATGGCTGACTTGGAAGTCACCTATACAAGACAACCAGCACAATGTCCCCCATGCAATATGGCTGACTTGGAAGTCACCTATAGGACATGGCCACCAGCACAATGTCCCCCATGCAATATGGCTGACTTGGAAGTCACCTATACAATACAACCAGCACAATGTCCCCCATGAAATATGGCTGACTTGGAAGTCACCTATACAATACAACCAGCACAATGTCCCCCATGCAATATGGCTGATTTGGAAGTCACCTATAAAACACAACCAGCACAATGTCCCCCATGCAATATGGCTGACTTGGAAATCACCTATACAAGACAACCAGCACAATGTCCCAAATGCAATATGGCTGACTTGGAAGTCACCTATAGAACATGGCCACCAGCACAATGTCCCCCATGCAATATGGCTGACTTGGAAGTCACCTATACAAGACAACCAGCACAATGTCCCCCATGCAATATGGCTGACTTGGAAGTCACCTATAGGACATGGCCACCAGCACAATGTCCCCCATGCAATATGGCTGACTTGGAAGTCACCTATACAATACAACCAGCACAATGTCCCCCATGCAATATGGCTGATTTGGAAGTCACCTATACAACACAACCAGCACAATGTCCCCCATGCAATATGGCTGACTTGGAAGTCACCAATACAAGACAACCAGCACAATGTCCCCCATGCAATATGGCTGACTTGGAAGTCACCTATAGAACATGGCCACCAGCACAATGTCCCCCATGCAATATGGCTGACTTGGAAGTCACCTATACAACATGGCAACCAGCACAATGTCCCCCAAGCAATATGGCTGACTTGGAAGTCACCTATACAACATGGCAACCAGCACAATGTCCCACAAGCAATATGGCTGACTTGGAAGTCACCTATAGAACATGGCAACAAGCACAATGTCCCCCAAGCAATATGGCTGACTTAAAAGTCACCTATACAAGACAACCAGCACAATTTCCCCCATGCAATATGGCTGACTTGGAAGTCACCTATAGAACATGGCCACCAGCACAATGTCCCCCATGCAATATGGCTGACTTGGAAGTCACCTATACAACATGGCAACCAGCACAATGTCCCCCAAGCAATATGGCTGACTTGGAAGTCAACTATACAACATGGCAACCAGCACAATGTCCCACAAGCAATATGGCTGACTTGGAAGTTACCTATAGAACATGGCAACAAGCACAATGTCCCCCAAGCAATATGGCTGACTTAAAAGTCACCTATACAAGACAACCAGCACAATTTCCCCCATGCAATATGGCTGACTTGGAAGTCACCTATAGGACATGGCAACCAGCACAATGTCCCCCATGCAATATGGCTGACTTGTAAGTCACCTATACAACATGGCAACCAGCACAATGTCCCCCATGCAATATGGCTGACTTGGAAGTCACCTATACAACATGGCAACCAGCACAATGTCCCCCATGCAATATGGCTGACTTGAAAGTCACCTATACAACATGGCCACCAGCACAATGTCCCCCATGCAACACGGCTGACTTGGAAGTCACCTATACAAGACAACTAGCACAATGTCCCCCATGCAATATGGCTGACTTGGAAGTCACCTATACAACACAACCAGCACAATGTCCCCCAAGCAATATGGCTCACTTGGAAGTCACCTATACAACATGGCAACCAGCACAATGTCCCCCATGCAATATGGCTGACTTGGAAGTCACCTATACAATACAACCAGCACAATGTCCCCCAAGCAATATGGCTGACTTGGAAGTCACCTATAGAACATGGCCACCAGCACAATGTCCCCCATGCAATATGGCTGACTTGGAAGTCACCTATACAAGACAACCAGCACAATGTCCCCCATGCAATATGGCTGACTTGGAAGTCACCTATAGAACATGGCCACCAGCACAATGTCCCCCATGCAATATGGCTGACTTGGAAGTCACCTATACAACATGGCAACCAGCACAATGTCCCCCAAGCAATATGGCTGACTTGGAAGTCACCTATAGAACATGGCCACCAGCACAATGTCCCCCAAGCAATATGGCTGACTTGGAAGTCACCTATAGAACATGGCAACCAGCACAATGTCCCCCAAGCAATATGGCTGACTTGGAAGTCACCTATACAAGACAACCAGCACAATGTCCCCCATGCAATATGGCTGACTTGGAAGTCACCTATAGGACATGGCAACCAGCAAAATGTCCCGCATGCAATATGGCTGACTTGGAAGTCACCTATACAATACAACCAGCATAATGTCCCCCAAGCAATATGGCTGACTTGGAAGTCACCTATAGAACATGGCCAGCAGCACAATGTCCCCCATGCAATATGGCTGATTTGGAAGTCACCTATACAAGACAACCAGCACAATGTCCCCCATGCAATATGGCTGACTTGGAAGTCACCTATAGAACATGGCCACCAGCACAATGTCCCCCATGCAATTTGGCTGACTTGGAAGTCACCTATACAACATGGCAACCAGCACAATGTCCCCCAAGCAATATGGCTGACTTGGAAGTCACCTATAGAACATGGCCACCAGCACAATGTCCCCGAAGCAATATGGCTGACTTGGAAGTCACCTATACAAGACAACCAGCACAATGTCCCCCATGCAATATGGCTGACTTGGAAGTCACCTATAGAACATGGCCAGCAGCACAATGTCCCCCATGCAATATGGCTCACTTGGAAGTCACCTATAGAACATGGCAACCAGCACAATGTCCCCCATGCAATATGGCTGACATGGAAGTCACCTATACAATACAACCAGCACAATGTCCCCCATGCAATATGGCTGATTTGGAAGTCACCTATACAACACAACCAGCACAATGTCCCCCATGCAATATGGCTGACTTGGAAGTCACCTATACAACATGGCAACCAGCACAATGTCCCCCATGCAATATGGCTGACTTGGAAGTCACCTATACAATACAACCAGCACAATGTCCCCCAAGCAATATGGCTGACTTGGAAGTTACCTATACAAGACAACCAGCACAATGTCCCCCATGCAATATGGCTGACTTGGAAGTCACCTATACAATACAACCAGCACAATGTCCCCCATGCAATATGGCTGATTTGGAAGTCACCTATACAACACAACCAGCACAATGTCCCCCATGCAATATGGCTGACTTGGAAGTCACCTATACAAGACAACCAGCACAATGTCCCAAATGCAATATGGCTGACTTGGAAGTCACCTATACAACATGGCAACCAGCACAATTTCCCCCATGCAATATGGCTGACTTGGAAGTCACCTATACAATACAACCAGCACAATGTCCCCCAAGCAATATGGCTGACTTGGAAGTCACCTATACAAGACAACCAGCACAATGTCCCCCATGCAATATGGCTGACTTGGAAGTCACCTATACAATACAACCAGCACAATGTCCCCCATGCAATATGGCTGACTTGGAAGTCACCTATACAACATGGCAACCAGCACAATGTCCCCCATGCAATATGGCTGACTTGGAAGTCACCTATACAAGACAACCAGCACAATGTCCCCCATGCAATATGGCTGACTTGGAAGTCACCTATACAACATGGCCACCAGCACAATGTCCCCCATGCAAAATGGCAGACTTGGAAGTCACCTATACAACATGGCAACCAGCACAATGTCCCCCAAGCAATATGGCTGACTTGGAAGTCACCTATAGAACATGGCCACCAGCACAATGTCCCCCAAGCAATATGGCTGACTTGGAAGTCACCTATAGAACATGGCAACCAGCACAATGTCCCCCAAGCAATATGGCTGACTTGGAAGTCACCTATACAAGACAACCAGCACAATGTCCCCCATGAAATATGGCTGACTTGGAAGTCACCTATAGGACATGGCAACCAGCACAATGTCCCCCATGCAATATGGCTGACTTGGAAGTCACCTATAGAACATGGCCACCAGCACAATGTCCCCCAAGCAATATGGCTCACTTGGAAGTCACCTATACAATACAACCAGCACAATGTCCCCCATGCAATATGGCTGACTTGGAAGTCACCTATACAATACAACCAGCACAATGTCCCAAATGCAATATGGCTGACTTGGAAGTCACCTATAGAACATGGCCACCAGCACAATGTCCCCCATGCAATATGGCTGACTTGGAAGTCACCTATACAACATGGCAACCAGCACAATGTCCCCCATGCAATATTGCTGACTTGGAAGTCACCTATACAATACAACCAGCACAATGTCCCCCAAGCAATATGGCTGACTTGGAAGTCACCTATACAAGACAACCAGCACAATGTCCCCCATGCAATATGGCTGACTTGGAAGTCACCTATACAATACAACCAGCACAATGTCCCCCATGCAATATGGCTGATTTGGAAGTCACCTATACAACACAACCAGCACAATGTCCCCCATGCAATATGGCTGACTTGGAAGTCACCTATACAAGACAACCAGCACAATGTCCCAAATGCAATATGGCTGACTTGGAAGTCACCTATAGAACATGGCCACCAGCACAATGTCCCCCATGCAATATGGCTGACTTGGAAGTCACCTATACAACATGGCAACCAGCACAATGTCCCCCATGCAATATGGCTGACTTGGAAGTCACCTATACAATACAACCAGCACAATGTCCCCCAAGCAATATGGCTGACTTGGAAGTCACCTATACAAGACAACCAGCACAATGTCCCCCATGCAATATGGCTGACTTGGAAGTCACCTATAGGACATGGCCACCAGCACAATGTCCCCTATGCAATATGGCTGACTTGGAAGTCACCTATACAATACAACCAGCACAATGTCCCCCATGCAATATGGCTGACTTGGAAGTCACCTATACAATACAACCAGCACAATGTCCCCCATGCAATATGGCTGATTTGGAAGTCACCTATACAACACAACCAGCACAATATCCCCCATGCAATATGGCTGACTTGGAAGTCACCTATACAAGACAACCAGCACAATGTCCCCCATGCAATATGGCTGACTTGGAAGTCACCTATAGAACATGGCCACCAGCACAATGTCCCCCATGCAATATGGCTGACTTGGAAGTCACCTATAGAACATGGCCACCAGCACAATGTCCCCCAAGCAATATGGCTGACTTGGAAGTCACCTATAGAACATGGCAACCAGCACAATGTCCCCCAAGCAATATGGCTGACTTGGAAGTCACCTATACAAGACAACCAGCACAATGTCCCCAATGCAATATGGCTGACTTGGAAGTCACCTATAGGACATGGCAACCAGCACAATGTCCCCCATGCAATATGGCTGACTTGGAAGTCACCTATAGAACATGGCCACCAGCACAATGTCCCCCAAGCAATATGGCTGACTTGGAAGTCACCTATACAATACAACCAGCACAATGTCCCCCAAGCAATATGGCTGACTTGGAAGTCACCTATACAAGACAACCAGCACAATGTCCCCCATGCAATATGGCTGACTTGGAAGTCACCTATACAATACAACCAGTACAATGTCCCCCATGCAATATGGCTGATTTGGAAGTCACCTATACAACACAACCGGCACAATGTCCCCCATGCAATATGGCTGACTTGGAAGTCACCTATACAAGACAACCAGCACAATGTCCCAAATGCAATATGGCTGACTTGGAAGTCACCTATAGAACATGGCCACCAGCACAATGTCCCCCATGCAATATGGCTGACTTGGAAGTCACCTATACAACATGGCAACCAGCACAATGTCCCCCATGCAATATGGATTACTTGGAAGTCACCTATACAATACAACCAGCACAATGTCCCCCATGCAATATGGCTGACTTGGAAGTCACCTATACAAGACAACCAGCACAATGTCCCCCATGCAATATGGCTGACTTGGATGTCACCTATAGGACATGGCAACCAGCACAATGTCCCCCAAGCAATATGGCTGACTTGGAAGTCACCTATACAAGACAACCAGCACAATGTTCCAAATGCAATATGGCTGACTTGGAAGTCACCTATAGAACATGGCCACCAGCACAATGTCCCCCATGCAATATGGCTGACTTGGAAGTCACCTATACAACATGGCAACCAGCACAATGTCCCCCATGCAATATGGATGACTTGGAAGTCACCTATACAATACAACCAGCACAATGTCCCCCATGCAATATGGCTGACTTGGAAGTCACCTATACAATACAACCAGCACAATGTCCCCCATGCAATATGGCTGACTTGGAAGTCACCTATACAATACAACCAGCACAATGTCCCAAATGCAATATGGCTGACTTGGAAGTCACCTATACAACATGGCAACCAGCACAAGGTCCCCCATGCAATATGGCTGACTTGGAAGTCACCTATACAATACAACCAGCACAATGTCCCCCAAGCAATATGGCTGACTTGGAAGTCACCTATACAAGACAACCAGCACAATGTCCCCCATGCAATATGGCTGACTTGGAAGTCACCTATACAAGACAACCAGCACAATGTCCCCCATGCAATATGGCTGACTTGGAAGTCACCTATACAATACAACCAGCACAATGTCCCCATGCAATATGGCTGATTTGGAAGTCACCTATACAACACAACCAGCACAATGTCCCCCATGCAATATGGCTGACTTGGAAGTCACCTATACAAGACAACCAGCACAATGTCCCAAATGCAATATGGCTGACTTGGAAGTCACCTATAGAACATGGCCACCAGCACATTGTCCCCCATGCAATATGGCTGACTTGGAAGTCACCTATACAACATGGCAACCAGCACAATTTCCCCCATGCAATATGGCTGACTTGGAAGTCACCTATACAAGACAACCAGCACAATGTCCCCCATGCAATATGGCTGACTTGGAAGTCACCTATAGGACATGGCCACCAGCACAATGTCCCCCATGCAATATGGCTGACTTGGAAGTCACCTATACAATACAACCAGCACAATGTCCCCCAAGCAATATGGCTGACTTGGAAGTCACCTATAGAACATGGCCACCAGCACAATGTCCCCCAAGCAATATGGCTGACTTGGAAGTCACCTATAGAACATGGCAACCAGCACAATGTCCCCCAAGCAATATGGCTGACTTGGAAGTCACCTATACAAGACAACCAGCACAATGTCCCCCATGCAATATGGCTGACTTGGAAGTCACCTATAGGACATGGCAACCAGCACAATGTCCCCCATGCAATATGGCTGACTTGGAAGTCACCTATAGAACTTGGCCACCAGCACAATGTCCCCCAAGCAATATGGCTCACTTGGAAGTCACCTATACAATACAACCAGCACAATGTCCCCCATGCAATATGGCTGACTTGGAAGTCACCTATACAATACAACCAGCACAATGTCCCAAATGCAATATGGCTGACTTGGAAGTCACCTATAGAACATGGCCACCAGCACAATGTCCCCCATGCAATATGGCTGATTTGGAAGTCACCTATAGAACATGGCAACCAGCACAATGTCCCCCAAGCAATATTGCTGACTTGGAAGTCACCTATACAAGACAACCAGCACAATTTCCCCCAAGCAATATGGCTGACTTGGAAGTCACCTATAGGACATGGCAACCAGCACAATGTCCCCCATGCAATATGGCTGACTTGGAAGTCACCTATACAATACAACCAGCACAATGTCCGCCATGCAATATGGCTGACTTGGAAGTCACCTATACAACATGGCATCCAGCACAATGTCCCCCATGCAATATGGCTGACTTGGAAGTCACCTATAGAACATGGCCACCAGCACAATGTCCCCCATGCAATATGGCTGACTTGGAAGTCACCTATACAACATGGCAACCAGCACAATGTCCCCCAAGCAATATGGCTGACTTGGAAGTCACCTATAGAACATGGCCACCAGCACAATGTCCCCCAAGCAATATGGCTGACTTGGAAGTCACCTATAGAACATGGCAACCAGCACAATGTCCCCCAAGCAATATGGCTGACTTGGAAGTCACCTATACAAGACAACCAGCACAATGTCCCCCATGCAATATGGCTGACTTGGAAGTCACCTATAGGACATGGCAACCAGCACAATGTCCCCCATGCAATATAGCTGACTTGGAAGTCACCTATAGAACATGGCCACCAGCACAATGTCCCCCAAGCAATATGGCTGACTTGGAAGAAACCTATACAACATGGCAACCAGCACAATGTCCCCCATGCAATATGGATGACTTGTAAGTCACCTATACAATACAACCAGCACAATGTCCCCCATGCAATATGGCTGACTTGGAAGTCACCTATACAAGACAACCAGCACAATGTCCCCCATGCAATATGGCTGACTTGGAAGTCACCTATAGGACATGGCAACCAGCACAATGTCCCCCAAGCAATATGGCTGACTTGGAAGTCACCTATACAAGACAACCAGCACAATGTCCCAAATGCAATATGGCTGACTTGTAAGTCACCTATAGAACATGGCCACCAGCACAATGTCCCCCATGCAATATGGCTGACTTGGAAGTCACCTATACAATACAACCAGCACAATGTCCCCCATGCAATATGGCTGACTTGGAAGTCACCTATACAATACAACCAGCACAATGTCCCCCATGCAATATGGCTGACTTGGAAGTCACCTATACAATACAACCAGCACAATGTCCCAAATGCAATATGGCTGACTTGGAAGTCACCTATACAACATGGCAACCAGCACAATGTCCCCCATGCAATATGGCTGACTTGGAAGTCACCTATACAATACAACCAGCACAATGTCCCCCAAGCAATATGGCTGACTTGGAAGTCACCTATACAAGACAACCAGCACAATGTCCCCCATGCAATATGGCTGACTTGGAAGTCACC
The DNA here is from genome assembly GCF_048934315.1 of Petromyzon marinus. Taxonomy (NCBI): domain Eukaryota; kingdom Metazoa; phylum Chordata; class Hyperoartia; order Petromyzontiformes; family Petromyzontidae; genus Petromyzon; species Petromyzon marinus. The sequence goes on along the minus strand of NW_027422684.1, from coordinate 75,607 downwards.
TATACAAGACAACCTGCACAATGTCCCCCATGCAATATGGAAGTCACCTATACAACATGGCAACCAGCACAATGTCCCCCAAGCAATATGGCTGACTTGGAAGTCACCTAATAGAACATGGCCACCAGCACAATGTCCCCCAAGCAATATGGCTGACTTGGAAGTCACCTATAGAACATGGCAACCAGCACAATGTCCCCCTAGCAATATGGCTGACTTGGAAGTCACCTATACAAGACAACCAGCACAATGTCCCCCATGCAATATGGCTGACTTGGAAGTCACCTATAGGACATGGCAACCAGCACAATGTCCCGCATGCAATATGGCTGACTTGGAAGTCACCTATACAATACAACCAGCACAATGTCCCCTATGCAATATGGCTGACTTGGAAGTCACCTAAACAATACAACCAGCACAATGTCCCCCATGCAATATGGCTGACTTGGAAGTCACCTATACAACATGGCAACCAGCACAATGTCCCCCATGCAATATGGCTTACTTGGAAGTCACCTATACAAGACAACCAGCACAATGTCCCCCATGCAATATGGCTGACTTGGAAGTCACCTATAGGACATGGCAACCAGCACAATGTCCCCCAAGCAATATGGCTGACTTGGAAGTCACCTAAACAATACAACCAGCACAATGTCCCCCATGCAATATGGCTGACTTGGAAGTCACCTATACAACATGGCAACCAGCACAATGTCCCCCATGCAATATGGCTTACTTGGAAGTCACCTATACAAGACAACCAGCACAATGTCCCCCATGCAATATGGCTGACTTGGAAGTCACCTATAGGACATGGCAACCAGCACAATGTCCCCCATGCAATATGGCTGACTTGGAAGTCACCTATACAATACAACCAGCACAATGTCCCCCATGCAATATGGCTGATTTGGAAGTCACCTATACAACACAACCAGCACAATGTCCCCCATGCAATATGGCTGACTTGGAAGTCACCAATACAAGACAACCAGCACAATGTCCCCCATGCAATATGGCTGACTTGGAAGTCACCTATAGAACATGGCCACCAGCACAATGTCCCCCATGCAATATGGCTGACTTGGAAGTCACCTATACAACATGGCAACCAGCACAATGTCCCCCAAGCAATATGGCTGACTTGGAAGTCACCTATACAACATGGCAACCAGCACAATGTCCCACAAGCAATATGGCTGACTTGGAAGTCACCTATAGAACATGGCAACCAGCACAATGTCCCCCAAGCAATATGGCTGACTTAAAAGTCACCTATACAAGACAACCAGCACAATTTCCCCCATGCAATATGGCTGACTTGGAAGTCACCTATAGGACATGGCAACCAGCACAATGTCCCCCATGCAATATGGCTGACTTGTAAGTCACCTATACAACATGGCAACCAGCACAATGTCCCCCATGCAATATGGCTGACTTGGAAGTCACCTATACAACATGGCAACCAGCACAATGTCCCCCATGCAATATGGCTGACTTGAAAGTCACCTATACAACATGGCCACCAGCACAATGTCCCCCATGCAACACGGCTGACTTGGAAGTCACCTATACAAGACAACTAGCACAATGTCCCCCATGCAATATGGCTGACTTGGAAGTCACCTATACAACACAACCAGCACAATGTCCCCCAAGCAATATGGCTCACTTGGAAGTCACCTATACAACATGGCAACCAGCACAATGTCCCCCATGCAATATGGCTGACTTGGAAGTCACCTATACAATACAACCAGCACAATGTCCCCCAAGCAATATGGCTGACTTGGAAGTCACCTATAGAACATGGCCACCAGCACAATGTCCCCCATGCAATATGGCTGACTTGGAAGTCACCTATACAAGACAACCAGCACAATGTCCCCCATGCAATATGGCTGACTTGGAAGTCACCTATAGAACATGGCCACCAGCACAATGTCCCCCATGCAATATGGCTGACTTGGAAGTCACCTATACAACATGGCAACCAGCACAATGTCCCCCAAGCAATATGGCTGACTTGGAAGTCACCTATAGAACATGGCCACCAGCACAATGTCCCCCAAGCAATATGGCTGACTTGGAAGTCACCTATACAAGACAACCAGCACAATGTCCCCCATGCAATATGGCTGACTTGGAAGTCACCTATAGGACATGGCAACCAGCAAAATGTCCCGCATGCAATATGGCTGACTTGGAAGTCACCTATACAATACAACCAGCACAATGTCCCCCAAGCAATATGGCTGACTTGGAAGTCACCTATAGAACATGGCCAGCAGCACAATGTCCCCCATGCAATATGGCTGACTTGGAAGTCACCTATACAAGACAACCAGCACAATGTCCCCCATGCAATATGGCTGACTTGGAAGTCACCTATAGAACATGGCCACCAGCACAATATCCCCCATGCAATTTGGCTGACTTGGAAGTCACCTATACAACATGGCAACCAGCACAATGTCCCCCAAGCAATATGGCTGACTTGGAAGTCACCTATAGAACATGGCCACCAGCACAATGTCCCCGAAGCAATATGGCTGACTTGGAAGTCACCTATACAACATGGCAACCAGCACAATGTCCCCCATGCAATATGGCTGACTTGGAAGTCACCTATAGAACATGGCCACCAGCACAATGTCCCCCCATGCAATATGGCTCACTTGGAAGTCACCTATAGAACATGGCAACCAGCACAATGTCCCCCATGCAATATGGCTGACATGGAAGTCACCTATACAATACAACCAGCACAATGTCCCCCATGCAATATGGCTGATTTGGAAGTCACCTATACAACACAACCAGCACAATGTCCCCCATGCAATATGGCTGACTTGGAAGTCACCTATACAACATGGCAACCAGCACAATGTCCCCCATGCAATATGGCTGACTTGGAAGTCACCTATACAATACAACCAGCACAATGTCCCCCAAGCAATATGGCTGACTTGGAAGTTACCTATACAAGACAACCAGCACAATGTCCCCCATGCAATATGGCTGACTTGGAAGTCACCTATACAATACAACCAGCACAATGTCCCCCATGCAATATGGCTGATTTGGAAGTCACCTATACAACACAACCAGCACAATGTCCCCCATGCAATATGGCTGACTTGGAAGTCACCTATACAAGACAACCAGCACAATGTCCCAAATGCAATATGGCTGACTTGGAAGTCACCTATAGAACATGGCCACCAGCACAATGTCCCCCATGCAATATGGCTGACTTGGAAGTCACCTATACAACATGGCAACCAGCACAATTTCCCCCATGCAATATGGCTGACTTGGAAGTCACCTATACAATACAACCAGCACAATGTCCCCCAAGCAATATGGCTGACTTGGAAGTCACCTATACAAGACAACCAGCACAATGTCCCCCATGCAATATGGCTGACTTGGAAGTCACCTATACAATACAACCAGCACAATGTCCCCCATGCAATATGGCTGACTTGGAAGTCACCTATACAACATGGCAACCAGCACAATGTCCCCCATGCAATATGGCTGACTTGGAAGTCACCTATACAAGACAACCAGCACAATGTCCCCCATGCAATATGGCTGACTTGGAAGTCACCTATACAACATGGCCACCAGCACAATGTCCCCCATGCAAAATGGCTGACTTGGAAGTCACCTATACAACATGGCAACCAGCACAATGTCCCCCAAGCAATATGGCTGACTTGGAAGTCACCTATAGAACATGGCCACCAGCACAATGTCCCCCAAGCAATATGGCTGACTTGGAAGTCACCTATAGAACATGGCAACCAGCACAATGTCCCCCAAGCAATATGGCTGACTTGGAAGTCACCTATACAAGACAACCAGCACAATGTCCCCCATGAAATATGGCTGACTTGGAAGTCACCTATAGAACATGGCCACCAGCACAATGTCCCCCAAGCAATATGGCTCACTTGGAAGTCACCTATACAATACAACCAGCACAATGTCCCCCATGCAATATGGCTGACTTGGAAGTCACCTATACAATACAACCAGCACAATGTCCCAAATGCAATATGGCTGACTTGGAAGTCACCTATAGAACATGGCCACCAGCACAATGTCCCCCATGCAATATGGCTGACTTGGAAGTCACCTATACAACATGGCAACCAGCACAATGTCCCCCATGCAATATTGCTGACTTGGAAGTCACCTATACAATACAACCAGCACAATGTCCCCCAAGCAATATGGCTGACTTGGAAGTCACCTATACAAGACAACCAGCACAATGTCCCCCATGCAATATGGCTGACTTGGAAGTCACCTATACAATACAACCAGCACAATGTCCCCCATGCAATATGGCTGATTTGGAAGTCACCTATACAACACAACCAGCACAATGTCCCCCATGCAATATGGCTGACTTGGAAGTCACCTATACAAGACAACCAGCACAATGTCCCAAATGCAATATGGCTGACTTGGAAGTCACCTATAGAACATGGCCACCAGCACAATGTCCCCCATGCAATATGGCTGACTTGGAAGTCACCTATACAACATGGCAACCAGCACAATGTCCCCCATGCAATATGGCTGACTTGGAAGTCACCTATACAATACAACCAGCACAATGTCCCCCATGCAATATGGCTGATTTGGAAGTCACCTATACAACACAACCAGCACAATGTCCCCCATGCAATATGGCTGACTTGGAAGTCACCTATACAAGACAACCAGCACAATGTCCCCCATGCAATATGGCTGACTTGGAAGTCACCTATAGAACATGGCCACCAGCACAATGTCCCCCATGCAATATGGCTGACTTGGAAGTCACCTATAGAACATGGCCACCAGCACAATGTCCCCCAAGCAATATGGCTGACTTGGAAGTCACCTATAGAACATGGCAACCAGCACAATGTCCCCCAAGCAATATGGCTGACTTGGAAGTCACCTATACAAGACAACCAGCACAATGTCCCCCATGCAATAAGGCTGACTTGGAAGTCACCTATAGGACATGGCAACCAGCACAATGTCCCCCATGCAATATGGCTGACTTGGAAGTCACCTATAGAACATGGCCACCAGCACAATGTCCCCCAAGCAATATGGCTGACTTGGAAGTCACCTATACAATACAACCAGCACAATGTCCCCCAAGCAATATGGCTGACTTGGAAGTCACCTATACAAGACAACCAGCACAATGTCCCCCATGCAATATGGCTGACTTGGAAGTCACCTATACAATACAACCAGTACAATGTCCCCCATGCAATATGGCTGATTTGGAAGTCACCTATACAACACAACCGGCACAATGTCCCCCATGCAATATGGCTGACTTGGAAGTCACCTATACAAGACAACCAGCACAATGTCCCAAATGCAATATGGCTGACTTGGAAGTCACCTATACAATACAACCAGCACAATGTCCCCCATGCAATATGGCTGACTTGGAAGTCACCTATACAATACAACCAGCACAATGTCCCAAATGCAATATGGCTGACTTGGAAGTCACCTATACAACATGGCAACCAGCACAATGTCCCCCATGCAATATGGCTGACTTGGAAGTCACCTATACAATACAACCAGCACAATGTCCCCCAAGCAATATGGCTGACTTGGAAGTCACCTATACAAGACAACCAGCACAATGTCAACCATGCAATATGGCTGACTTGGAAGTCACCTATACAAGACAACCAGCACAATGTCCCCGATGCAATATGGCTGACTTGGAAGTCACCTATACAATACAACCAGCACAATGTCCCCCATGCAATATGGCTGATTTGGAAGTCACCTATACAACACAACCAGCACAATGTCCCCCATGCAATATGGCTGACTTGGAAGTCACCTATACAAGACAACCAGCACAATGTCCCAAATGCAATATGGCTGACTTGGAAGTCACCTATAGAACATGGCCACCAGCACATTGTCCCCCATGCAATATGGCTGACTTGGAAGTCACCTATACAACATGGCAACCAGCACAATTTCCCCCATGCAATATGGCTGACTTGGAAGTCACCTATACAAGACAACCAGCACAATGTCCCCCATGCAATATGGCTGACTTGGAAGTCACCTATAGGACATGGCCACCAGCACAATGTCCCCCATGCAATATGGCTGACTTGGAAGTCACCTATACAATACAACCAGCACAATGTCCCCCAAGCAATATGGCTGACTTGGAAGTCACCTATAGAACATGGCCACCAGCACAATGTCCCCCAAGCAATATGGCTGACTTGGAAGTCACCTATAGAACATGGCAACCAGCACAATGTCCCCCAAGCAATATGGCTGACTTGGAAGTCACCTATACAAGACAACCAGCAAAATGTCCCCCATGCAATATGGCTGACTTGGAAGTCACCTATAGGACATGGCAACCAGCACAATGTCCCCCATGCAATATGGCTGACTTGGAAGTCACCTATAGAACATGGCCACCAGCACAATGTCCCCCAAGCAATATGGCTCACTTGGAAGTCACCTATACAATACAACCAGCACAATGTCCCCCATGCAATATGGCTGACTTGGAAGTCACCTATACAATACAACCAGCACAATGTCCCAAATGCAATATGGCTGACTTGGAAGTCACCTATAGAACATGGCCACCAGCACAATGTCCCCCATGCAATATGGCTGACTTGGAAGTCACCTATAGAACATGGCAACCAGCACAATGTCCCCCAAGCAATATTGCTGACTTGGAAGTCACCTATACAAGACAACCAGCACAATTTCCCCCATGCAATATGGCTGACTTGGAAGTCACCTATAGGACATGGCAACCAGCACAATGTCCCCCATGCAATATGGCTGACTTGGAAGTCACCTATACAATACAACCAGCACAATGTCCGCCATGCAATATGGCTGACTTGGAAGTCACCTATACAACATGGCATCCAGCACAATGTCCCCCATGCAATATGGCTGACTTGGAAGTCACCTATAGAACATGGCCACCAGCACAATGTCCCCCATGCAATATGGCTGACTTGGAAGTCACCTATACAACATGGCAACCAGCACAATGTCCCCCAAGCAATATGGCTGACTTGGAAGTCACCTATAGAACATGGCCACCAGCACAATGTCCCCCAAGCAATATGGCTGACTTGGAAGTCACCTATAGAACATGGCAACCAGCACAATGTCCCCCAAGCAATATGGCTGACTTGGAAGTCACCTATACAAGACAACCAGCACAATGTCCCCCATGCAATATGGCTGACTTGGAAGTCACCTATAGGACATGGCAACCAGCACAATGTCCCCCATGCAATATAGCTGACTTGGAAGTCACCTATAGAACATGGCCACCAGCACAATGTCCCAAAAGCAATATGGCTGACTTGGAAGTCACCTATACAACATGGCAACCAGCACAATGTCCCCCTTGCAATATGGATGACTTGTAAGTCACCTATACAATACAACCAGCACAATGTCCCCCATGCAATATGGCTGACTTGGAAGTCACCTATACAACATGGCAACCAGCACAATGTCCCCCAAGCAATATGGCTGACTTGGAAGTCACCTATAGAACATGGCCACCAGCACAATGTCCCCCAAGCAATATGGCTGACTTGGAAGTCACCTATAGAACATGGCAACCAGCACAATGTCCCCCAAGCAATATGGCTGACTTGGAAGTCACCTATACAAGACAACCAGCACAATGTCCCCCATGCAATATGGCTGACTTGGAAGTCACCTATAGGACATGGCAACCAGCACAATGTCCCCCATGCAATATAGCTGACTTGGAAGTCACCTATAGAACATGGCCACCAGCACAATGTCCCAAAAGCAATATGGCTGACTTGGAAGTCACCTATACAACATGGCAACCAGCACAATGTCCCCCTTGCAATATGGATGACTTGTAAGTCACCTATACAATACAACCAGCACAATGTCCCCCATGCAATATGGCTGACTTGGAAGTCACCTATACAAGACAACCAGCACAATGTCCCCCATGCAATATGGCTGACTTGGAAGTCACCTATAGGACATGGCAACCAGCACAATGTCCCCCAAGCAATATGGCTGACTTGGAAGTCACCTATACAATACAACCAGCACAATGTCCCCCATGCAATATGGCTGACTTGGAAGTCACCTATACAAGACAACCAGCACAATGTCCCCCATGCAATATGGCTGACTTGGAAGTCACCTATAGGACATGGCAACCAGCACAATGTCCCCCATGCAATATGGCTGACTTGGAAGTCACCTATACAATACAACCAGCACAATGTCCCCCATGCAATATGGCTGACTTGGAAGTCACCTATACAATACAACCAGCACAATGTCCCCCATGCAATATGGCTGACTTGGAAGTCACCTATACAATACAACCAGCACAATGTCCCAAATGCAATATGGCTGACTTGGAAGTCACCTATACAACATGGCAACCAGCACAATGTCCCCCATGCAATATGGCTGACTTGGAAGTCACCTATACAATACAACCAGCACAATGTCCCCCAAGCAATATGGCTGACTTGGAAGTCACCTATACAAGACAACCAGCACAATGTCCCCCATGCAATATGGCTGACTTGGAAGTCACCTATACAAGACAACCAGCACAATGTCCCCCATGCAATATGGCTGACTTGGAAGTCACCTATACAATACAACCAGCACAATGTCCCCCATGCAATATGGCTGATTTGGAAGTCACCTATACAACACAACCAGCACAATGTCCCCCATGCAATATGGCTGACTTGGAAGTCACCTATACAAGACAACCAGCACAATGTCCCAAATGCAATATGGCTGACTTGGAAGTCACCTATAGAACATGGCCACCAGCACATTGTCCCCCATGCAATATGGCTGACTTGGAAGTCACCTATACAACATGGCAACCAGCACAATTTCCCCCATGCAATATGGCTGACTAGGAAGTCACCTATACAATACAACCAGCACAATGTCCCCCAAGCAATATGGCTGACTTGGAAGTCACCTATACAAGACAACCAGCACAATGTCCCCCATGCAATATGGCTGACTTGGAAGTCACATATAGGACATGGCCACCAGCACAATGTCCCCCATGCAATATGGCTGACTTGGAAGTCACCTATACAATACAACCAGCACAATGTCCCCCAAGCAATATGGCTGACTTGGAAGTCACCTATAGAACATGGCCACCAGCACAATGTCCCCCATGCAATATGGCTGACTTGGAAGTCACCTATACAATACAACCAGCACAATGTCCCAAATGCAATATGGCTGACGTGGAAGTCACCTATACAACATGGCAACCAGCACAATGTCCCCCATGCAATATGGCTGACTTGGAAGTCACCTATACAATACAACCAGCACAATGTCCCCCAAGCAATATGGCTGACTTGGAAGTCACCTATACAAGACAACCAGCACAATGTCCCCCATGCAATATGGCTGACTTGGAAGTCACCTATACAAGACAACCAGCACAATGTCCCCCATGCAATATGGCTGACTTGGAAGTCACCTATACAATACAACCAGCACAATGTCCCCCATGAAATATGGCTGATTTGGAAGTCACCTATACAACACAACCAGCACAATGTCCCCCATGCAATATGGCTGACTTGGAAGTCACCTATACAAGACAACCAGCACAATGTCCCAAATGCAATATGGCTGACTTGGAAGTCACCTATAGAACATGGCCACCAGCACATTGTCCCCCATGCAATATGGCTGACTTGGAAGTCACCTATACAACATGGCAACCAGCACAATTTCCCCCATGCAATATGGCTGACTTGGAAGTCACCTATACAAGACAACCAGCACAATGTCCCCCATGCAATATGGCTGACTTGGAAGTCACCTATAGGACATGGCCACCAGCACAATGTCCCCCATGCAATATGGCTGACTTGGAAGTCACCTATACAATACAACCAGCACAATGTCCCCCAAGCAATATGGCTGACTTGGAAGTCACCTATAGAACATGGCCACCAGCACAATGTCCCCCAAGCAATATGGCTGACTTGGAAGTCACCTATAGAACATGGCAACCAGCACAATGTCCCCCAAGCAATATGGCTGACTTGGAAGTCACCTATACAAGACAACCAGCACAATGTCCCCCATGCAATATGGCTGACTTGGAAGTCACCTATAGGACATGGCAACCAGCACAATGTCCCCCATGCAATATGGCTGACTTGGAAGTCACCTATAGAACATGGCCACCAGCACAATGTCCCCCAAGCAATATGGCTCACTTGGAAGTCACCTATACAATACAACCAGCACAATGTTCCCCATGCAATATAGCTGACTTGGAAGTCACCTATACAATACAACCAGCACAATGTCCCAAATGCAATATGGCTGACTTGGAAGTCACCTATAGAACATGGCCACCAGCACAATGTCCCCCATGCAATATGGCTGACTTGGAAGTCACCTATAGAACATGGCAACCAGCACAATGTCCCCCAAGCAATATGGCTGACTTGGAAGTCACCTATACAAGACAACCAGCACAATTTCCCCCATGCAATATGGCTGACTTGGAAGTCACCTATAGGACATGGCAACCAGCACAATGTCCCCCATGCAATATGGCTGACTTGGAAGTCACCTATACAATACAACCAGCACAATGTCCGCCATGCAATATGGCTGACTTGGAAGTCACCTATAGGACATGGCAACCAGCACAATGTCCCCCATGCAATATAGCTGACTTGGAAGTCACCTATACAAGACAACCAGCACAATGTCCCCCATGCAATATGGCTGACTTGGAAGTCACCTATAGGACATGGCAACCAGCACAATGTCCCCCATGCAATATGGCTGACTTGGAAGTCACCTATACAAGACAACCAGCACAATGTCCCCCATGCAATATGGCTGACTTGGAAGTCACCTATAGGACATGGCAACCAGCACAATGTCCCCCATGCAATATAGCTGACTTGGAAGTCACCTATAGAACATGGCCACCAGCACAATGTCCCCCAAGCAATATGGCTGACTTGGAAGTCACCTATACAACATGGCAACCAGCACAATGTCCCCCATGCAATATGGATGACTTGTAAGTCACCTATACAATACAACCAGCACAATGTCCCCCATGCAATATGGCTGACTTGGAAGTCACCTATACAAGACAACCAGCACAATGTCCCCCATGCAATATGGCTGACTTGGAAGTCACCTATAGAACATGGCCACCAGCACAATGTCCCCCAAGCAATATGGCTGACTTGGAAGTCACCTATACAATACAACCAGCACAATGTCCCCCATGCAATATGGCTGACTTGGAAGTCACCTATACAAGACAACCAGCACAATGTCCCCCATGCAATATGGCTGACTTGGAAGTCACCTATAGGACATGGCAACCAGCACAATGTCCCCCATGCAATATGGCTGACTTGGAAGTCACCTATACAATACAACCAGCACAATGTCCCCCATGCAATATGGCTGACTTGGAAGTCACCTATACAATACAACCAGCACAATGTCCCCCATGCAATATGGCTGACTTGGAAGTCACCTATACAATACAACCAGCACAATGTCCCAAATGCAATATGGCTGACTTGGAAGTCACCTATACAACATGGCAACCAGCACAATGTCCCCCATGCAATATGGCTGACTTGGAAGTCACCTATACAATACAACCAGCACAATGTCCCCCAAGCAATATGGCTGACTTGGAAGTCACCTATACAAGACAACCAGCACAATGTCCCCCATGCAATATGGCTGACTTGGAAGTCACCTATACAAGACAACCAGCACAATGTCCCCCATGCAATATGGCTGACTTGGAAGTCACCTATACAATACAACCAGCACAATGTCCCCCATGCAATATGGCTGATTTGGAAGTCACCTATACAACACAACCAGCACAATGTCCCCCATGCAATATGGCTGACTTGGAAGTCACCTATACAAGACAACCAGCACAATGTCCCAAATGCAATATGGCTGACTTGGAAGTCACCTATAGAACATGGCCACCAGCACATTGTCCCCCATGCAATATGGCTGACTTGGAAGTCACCTATACAACATGGCAACCAGCACAATTTCCCCCATGCAATATGGCTGACTTGGAAGTCACCTATACAATACAACCAGCACAATGTCCCCCAAGCAATATGGCTGACTTGGAAGTCACCTATACAAGACAACCAGCACAATGTCCCCCATGCAATATGGCTGACTTGGAAGTCACATATAGGACATGGCCACCAGCACAATGTCCCCCATGCAATATGGCTGACTTGGAAGTCACCTATACAATACAACCAGCACAATGTCCCCCAAGCAATATGGCTGACTTGGAAGTCACCTATAGAACATGGCCACCAGCACAATGTCCCCCATGCAATATGGCTGACTTGGAAGTCACCTATACAATACAACCAGCACAATGTCCCAAATGCAATATGGCTGACGTGGAAGTCACCTATACAACATGGCAACCAGCACAATGTCCCCCATGCAATATGGCTGACTTGGAAGTCACCTATACAATACAACCAGCACAATGTCCCCCAAGCAATATGGCTGACTTGGAAGTCACCTATACAAGACAACCAGCACAATGTCCCCCATGCAATATGGCTGACTTGGAAGTCACCTATACAAGACAACCAGCACAATGTCCCCCATGCAATATGGCTGACTTGGAAGTCACCTATACAATACAACCAGCACAATGTCCCCCATGCAATATGGCTGATTTGGAAGTCACCTATACAACACAACCAGCACAATGTCCCCCATGCAATATGGCTGACTTGGAAGTCACCTATACAAGACAACCAGCACAATGTCCCAAATGCAATATGGCTGACTTGGAAGTCACCTATAGAACATGGCCACCAGCACATTGTCCCCCATGCAATATGGCTGACTTGGAAGTCACCTATACAACATGGCAACCAGCACAATTTCCCCCATGCAATATGGCTGACTTGGAAGTCACCTATACAAGACAACCAGCACAATGTCCCCCATGCAATATGGCTGACTTGGAAGTCACCTATAGGACATGGCCACCAGCACAATGTCCCCCATGCAATATGGCTGACTTGGAAGTCACCTATACAATACAACCAGCACAATGTCCCCCAAGCAATATGGCTGACTTGGAAGTCACCTATAGAACATGGCCACCAGCACAATGTCCCCCAAGCAATATGGCTGACTTGGAAGTCACCTATAGAACATGGCAACCAGCACAATGTCCCCCAAGCAATATGGCTGACTTGGAAGTCACCTATACAAGACAACCAGCACAATGTCCCCCATGCAATATGGCTGACTTGGAAGTCACCTATAGGACATGGCAACCAGCACAATGTCCCCCATGCAATATGGCTGACTTGGAAGTCACCTATAGAACATGGCCACCAGCACAATGTCCCCCAAGCAATATGGCTCACTTGGAAGTCACCTATACAATACAACCAGCACAATGTTCCCCATGCAATATAGCTGACTTGGAAGTCACCTATACAATACAACCAGCACAATGTCCCAAATGCAATATGGCTGACTTGGAAGTCACCTATAGAACATGGCCACCAGCACAATGTCCCCCATGCAATATGGCTGACTTGGAAGTCACCTATAGAACATGGCAACCAGCACAATGTCCCCCAAGCAATATGGCTGACTTGGAAGTCACCTATACAAGACAACCAGCACAATTTCCCCCATGCAATATGGCTGACTTGGAAGTCACCTATAGGACATGGCAACCAGCACAATGTCCCCCATGCAATATGGCTGACTTGGAAGTCACCTATACAATACAACCAGCACAATGTCCGCCATGCAATATGGCTGACTTGGAAGTCACCTATAGGACATGGCAACCAGCACAATGTCCCCCATGCAATATAGCTGACTTGGAAGTCACCTATACAAGACAACCAGCACAATGTCCCCCATGCAATATGGCTGACTTGGAAGTCACCTATAGGACATGGCAACCAGCACAATGTCCCCCATGCAATATGGCTGACTTGGAAGTCACCTATACAAGACAACCAGCACAATGTCCCCCATGCAATATGGCTGACTTGGAAGTCACCTATAGGACATGGCAACCAGCACAATGTCCCCCATGCAATATAGCTGACTTGGAAGTCACCTATAGAACATGGCCACCAGCACAATGTCCCCCAAGCAATATGGCTGACTTGGAAGTCACCTATACAACATGGCAACCAGCACAATGTCCCCCATGCAATATGGATGACTTGTAAGTCACCTATACAATACAACCAGCACAATGTCCCCCATGCAATATGGCTGACTTGGAAGTCACCTATACAAGACAACCAGCACAATGTCCCCCATGCAATATGGCTGACTTGGAAGTCACATATAGGACATGGCCACCAGCACAATGTCCCCCATGCAATATGGCTGACTTGGAAGTCACCTATACAATACAACCAGCACAATGTCCCCCAAGCAATATGGCTGACTTGGAAGTCACCTATAGAACATGGCCACCAGCACAATGTCCCTCATGCAATATGGCTGACTTGGAAGTCATCTATACAATACAACCAGCACAATGTCCCAAATGCAATATGGCTGACTTGGAAGTCACCTATACAACATGGCAACCAGCACAATGTCCCCCATGCAATATGGCTGACTTGGAAGTCACCTATACAATACAACCAGCACAATGTCCCCCAAGCAATATGGCTGACTTGGAAGTCACCTATACAAGACAACCAGCACAATGTCCCCCATGCAATATGGCTGACTTGGAAGTCACCTATACAAGACAACCAGCACAATGTTCCCCATGCAATATGGCTGACTTGGAAGTCACCTATACAATACAACCAGCACAATGTCCCCCATGCAATATGGCTGATTTGGAAGTCACCTATACAACACAACCAGCACAATGTCCCACATGCAATATGGCTGACTTGCAAGTCACCTATACAAGACAACCAGCACAATGTCCCAAATGCAATATGGCTGACTTGGAAGTCACCTATAGAACATGGCCACCAGCACATTGTCCCCCATGCAATATGGCTGACTTGGAAGTCACCTATACAACTTGGCAACCAGCACAATTTCCCCCATGCAATATGGCTGACTTGGAAGTCACCTATACAATACAACCAGCACAATGTCCCCCATGCAATATGGCTGACTTGGAAGTCACCTATACAATACAACCAGCACAATGTCCCCCATGCAATATGGCTGACTTGGAAGTCATCTATACAATACAACCAGCACAATGTCCCAAATGCAATATGGCTGAATTGGAAGTCACCTATACAACATGGCAACCAGCACAATGTCACCCATGCAATATGGCTGACTTGGAAGTCACCTATACAATACAACCAGCACAATGTCCCCCAAGCAATATGGCTGACTTGGAAGTCACCTATACAAGACAACCAGCACAATGTCCCCCATGCAATATGGCTGACTTGGAAGTCACCTATACAAGACAACCAGCACAATGTCCCCCATGCAATATGGCTGACTTGGAAGTCACCTATACAATACAACCAGCACAATGTCCCCCATGCAATATGGCTGATTTGGAAGTCACCTATACAACACAACCAGCACAATGTCCCACATGCAATATGGCTGACTTGGAAGTCACCTATACAAGACAACCAGCACAATGTCCCAAATGCAATATGGCTGACTTGGAAGTCACCTATAGAACATGGCCACCAGCACATTGTCCCCCATGCAATATGGCTGACTTGGAAGTCACCTATACAACATGGCAACCAGCACAATTTCCCCCATGCAATATGGCTGACTTGGAAGTCACCTATACAATACAACCAGCACAATGTCCCCCAAGCAATATGGCTGACTTGGAAGTCACCTATACAAGACAACCAGCACAATGTCCCCCATGCAATATGGCTGACTTGGAAGTCACATATAGGACATGGCCACCAGCACAATGTCCCCCATGCAATATGGCTGACTTGGAAGTCACCTATACAATACAACCAGCACAATGTCCCCCAAGCAATATGGCTGACTTGGAAGTCACCTATAGAACATGGCCACCAGCACAATGTCCCTCATGCAATATGGCTGACTTGGAAGTCATCTATACAATACAACCAGCACAATGTCCCAAATGCAATATGGCTGACTTGGAAGTCACCTATACAACATGGCAACCAGCACAATGTCCCCCATGCAATATGGCTGACTTGGAAGTCACCTATACAATACAACCAGCACAATGTCCCCCAAGCAATATGGCTGACTTGGAAGTCACCTATACAAGACAACCAGCACAATGTCCCCCATCCAATATGGCTGACTTGGAAGTCACCTATACAAGACAACCAGCACAATGTCCCCCATGCAATATGGCTGACTTGGAAGTCACCTATACAATACAACCAGCACAATGTCCCCCATGCAATATGGCTGATTTGGAAGTCACCTATACAACACAACCAGCACAATGTCCCACATGCAATATGGCTGACTTGCAAGTCACCTATACAAGACAACCAGCACAATGTCCCAAATGCAATATGGCTGACTTGGAAGTCACCTATAGAACATGGCCACCAGCACATTGTCCCCCATGCAATATGGCTGACTTGGAAGTCACCTATACAACATGGCAACCAGCACAATTTCCCCCATGCAATATGGCTGACTTGGAAGTCACCTATACAATACAACCAGCACAATGTCCCCCAAGCAATATGGCTGACTTGGAAGTCACCTATACAAGACAACCAGCACAATGTCCCCCATGCAATATGGCTGACTTGGAAGTCACATATAGGACATGGCCACCAGCACAATGTCCCCCATGCAATATGGCTGACTTGGAAGTCACCTATACAATACAACCAGCACAATGTCCCCCAAGCAATATGGCTGACTTGGAAGTCACCTATAGAACATGGCCACCACCACAATGTCCCCCATGCAATATGGCTGACTTGGAAGTCACCTATAGAACATGGCAACCAGCACAATGTCCGCCAAGCAATATGGCTGACTTGGAAGTCACCTATACAAGACAACCAGCACAATTTCCCCCATGCAATATGGCTGACTTGGAAGTCACCTATAGGACATGGCAACCAGCACAATGTCCCCCATGCAATATGGCTGACTTGGAAGTCACCTATACAATACAACCAGCACAATGTCCCCCATGCAATATGGCTGACTTGGAAGTCACCTATACAACATGGCAACCAGCACAATGTCCCCCATGCAATATGGCTGACTTGGAAGTCACCTATAGAACATGGCCACCAGCACAATGTCCCCCATGCAATATGGCTGACTTGGAAGTCACCTATACAACATGGCAACCAGCACAATGTCCCCCAAGCAATATGGCTGACTTGGAAGTCACCTATAGAACATGGCCACCAGCACAATGTCCCCCAAGCAATATGGCTGACTTGGAAGTCACCTATAGAACATGGCAACCAGCACAATGTCCCCCAAGCAATATGGCTGACTTGGAAGTCACCTATACAAGACAACCAGCACAATGTCCCCCATGCAATATGGCTGACTTGGAAGTCACCTATAGGACATGGCAACCAGCACAATGTCCCCCATGCAATATGGCTGACTTGGAAGTCACCTATAGAACATGGCCACCAGCACAATGTCCCCCAAGCAATATGGCTGACTTGGAAGTCACCTATACAACATGGCAACCAGCACAATGTCCCCCATGCAATATGGATGACTTGGAAGTCACCTATACAATACAACCAGCACAATGTCCCCCATGCAATATGGCTGACTTGGAAGTCACCTATACAATACAACCAGCACAATGTCCCCCATGCAATATGGCTGATTTGGAAGTCACCTATACAACACAACCAGCACAATGTCCCCCATGCAATATGGCTGACTTGGAAGTCACCTATACAAGACAACCAGCACAATGTCCCAAATGCAATATGGCTGACTTGGAAGTCACCTATAGAACATGGCCACCAGCACATTGTCCCCCATGCAATATGGCTGACTTGGAAGTCACCTATACAACATGGCAACCAGCACAATTTCCCCCATGCAATATGGCTGACTTGGAAGTCACCTATACAATACAACCAGCACAATGTCCCCCAAGCAATATGGCTGACTTGGAAGTCACCTATACAAGACAACCAGCACAATGTCCCCCAAGCAATATGGCTGACTTGGAAGTCACCTATACAAGACAACCAGCACAATTTCCCCCATGCAATATGGCTGACTTGGAAGTCACCTATAGGACATGGCAACCAGCACAATGTCCCCCATGCAATATGGCTGACTTGGAAGTCACCTATACAATACAACCAGCACAATGTCCCCCATGCAATATGGCTGACTTGGAAGTCACCTATACAACATGGCAACCAGCACAATGTCCCCCATGCAATATGGCTGACTTGGAAGTCACCTATAGAACATGGCCACCAGCACAATGTCCCCCATGCAATATGGCTGACTTGGAAGTCACCTATACAACATGGCAACCAGCACAATGTCCCCCAAGCAATATGGCTGACTTGGAAGTCACCTATAGAACATGGCCACCAGCACAATGTCCCCCAAGCAATATGGCTGACTTGGAAGTCACCTATAGAACATGGCAACCAGCACAATGTCCCCCAAGCAATATGGCTGACTTGGAAGTCACCTATACAAGACAACCAGCACAATGTCCCCCATGCAATATGGCTGACTTGGAAGTCACCTATAGGACATGGCAACCAGCATAATGTCCCCCATGCAATATGGCTGACTTGGAAGTCACCTATAGAACATGGCCACCAGCACAATGTCCCCCAAGCAATATGGCTGACTTGGAAGTCACCTATACAACATGGCAACCAGCACAATGTCCCCCATGCAATATGGATGACTTGGAAGTCACCTATACAATACAATCAGCACAATGTCCCCCATGCAATATGGCTGACTTGGAAGTCACCTATACAAGACAACCAGCACAATGTCCCCCATGCAATATGGCTGACTTGGAAGTCACCTATAGGACATGGCAACCAGCACAATGTCCCCCAAGCAATATGGCTGACTTGGAAGTCACCTATACAAGACAACCAGCACAATGTCCCAAATGCAATATGGCTGACTTGGAAGTCACCTATAGAACATGGCCACCAGCACAATTTCCCCCATGCAATATGGCTGACTTGGAAGTCACCTATACAACATGGCAACCAGCACAATGTCTCCCAAGCAATATGGATGACTTGGAAGTCACCTATACAATACAACCAGCACAATGTCCCCCATGCAATATGGCTGACTTGGAAGTCACCTATACAATACAACCAGCACAATGTCCCAAATGCAATATGGCTGACTTGGAAGTCACCTATACAACATGGCAACCAGCACAATGTCCCCCATGCAATATGGCTGACTTGGAAGTCACCTATACAATACAACCAGCACAATGTCCCCCATGCAATATGGCTGACTTGGAAGTCACCTATACAAGACAACCAGCACAATGTCCCCCATGCAATATGGCTGACTTGGAAGTCACCTATACAATACAACCAGCACAATGTCCCCCATGCAATATGGCTGATTTGGAAGTCACCTATACAACACAACCAGCACAATGTCCCCCATGCAATATGGCTGACTTGGAAGTCACCTATACAAGACAACCAGCACAATGTCCCAAATGCAATATGGCTGACTTGGAAGTCACCTATAGAACATGGCCACCAGCACATTGTCCCCCATGCAATATGGTTGACTTGGAAGACACCTATACAACATGGCAACCAGCACAATTTCCCCCATGCAATATGGCTGACTTGGAAGTCACCTATACAATACAACCAGCACAATGTCCCCCAAGCAATATGGCTGACTTGGAAGTCACCTATACAAGACAACCAGCACAATGTCCCCCATGCAATATGGCTGACTTGGAAGTCACCTATAGGACATGGCCACCAGCACAATGTCCCCCATGCAATATGGCTGACTTGGAAGTCACCTATACAATACAACCAGCACAATGTCCCCCAAGCAATATGGCTGACTTGGAAGTCACCTATAGAACATGGCCACCAGCACAATGTCCTCCAAGCAATATGGCTGACTTGGAAGTCACCTATAGAACATGGCAACCAGCACAATGTCCCCCAAGCAATATGGCTGACTTGGAAGTCACCTATACAAGACAACCAGCACAATGTCCCCCATGCAATATGGCTGACTTGGATGTCACCTATAGGACATGGCAACCAGCACAATGTCCCCCATGCAATATGGCTGACTTGGAAGTCACCTATAGAACATGGCCACCAGCACAATGTCCCCCAAGCAATATGGCTCACTTGGAACTCACCTATACAATACAACCAGCACAATGTCCCCCATGCAATATGGCTGACTTGGAAGTCACCTATACAATACAACCAGCACAATGTCCCAAATGCAATATGGCTGACTTGGAAGTCACCTATAGAACATGGCCACCAGCACAATGTCCCCCATGCAATATGGCTGACTTGGAAGTCACCTATAGAACATGGCAACCAGCACAATGTCCCCCAAGCAATATGGCTGACTTGGAAGTCACCTATAGGACATGGCAACCAGCACAATGTCCCCCATGCAATATGGCTGACTTGGAAGTCACCTATACAATACAACCAGCACAATGTCCCCCATGCAATATGGCTGACTTGGAAGTCACCTATAGGACATGGCAACCAGCACAATGTCCCCCATGCAATATGGCTGACTTGGAAGTCACCTATACAATACAACCAGCACAATGTCCCCCATGCAATATGGCTGACTTGGAAGTCACCTATACAACATGGCAACCAGCACAATGTCCCCCCATGCAATATGGCTGACTTGGAAGTCACCTATAGAACATGGCCACCAGCACAATGTCCCCCATGCAATATGGCTGACTTGGAAGTCACCTATACAACATGGCAACCTGCACAATGTCCCCCAAGCAATATGGCTGACTTGGAAGTCACCTATAGAACATGGCAACCAGCACAATGTCCCCCAAGCAATATGGCTGACTTGGAAGTCACCTATACAAGACAACCAGCACAATGTCCCCCATGCAATATGGCTGACTTGGAAGTCACCTATAGGACATGGCAACCAGCACAATGTCCCCCATGCATTATGGCTGACTTGGAAGTCACCTATAGAACATGGCCACCAGCACAATGTCCCCCAAGCAATATGGCTGACTTGGAAGTCACCTATACAACATGGCAACCAGCACAATGTCCCCCATGCAATATGGCTGACTTGGAAGTCACCTATACAATACAACCAGCACAATGTCCCCCATGCAATATGGCTGACTTGGAAGTCACCTATACAATACAACCAGCACAATGTCCCAAATGCAATATGGCTGACTTGGAAGTCACCTATACAACATGGCAACCAGCACAAGGTCCCCCATGCAATATGGCTGACTTGGAAGTCACCTATACAATACAACCAGCACAATGTCCCCCAAGCAATATGGCTGACTTGGAAGTCACCTATACAAGACAACCAGCACAATGTCCCCCATGCAATATGGCTGACTTGGAAGTCACCTATACAAGACAACCAGCACAATGTCCCCCATGCAATATGGCTGACTTGGAAGTCACCTATACAATACAACCAGCACAATGTCCCAAATGCAATATGGCTGACTTGGAAGTCACCTATAGAACATGGCCACCAGCACAATGTCCCCCATGCAATATGGCTGACTTGGAAGTCACCTATAGAACATGGCAACCAGCACAATGTCCCCCAAGCAATATGGCTGACTTGGAAGTCACCTATACAAGACAACCAGCACAATTTCCCCCATGCAATATGGCTGACTTGGAAGTCACCTATAGGACATGGCAACCAGCACAATGTCCCCCATGCAATATGGCTGACTTGGAAGTCACCTATACAATACAACCAGCACAATGTCCCCCATGCAATATGGCTGACTTGGAAGTCACCTATAGGACATGGCAACCAGCACAATGTCCCCCATGCAATATGGCTGACTTGGAAGTCACCTATACAATACAACCAGCACAATGTCCCCCATGCAATATGGCTGACTTGGAAGTCACCTATACAACATGGCAACCAGCACAATGTCCCCCCATGCAATATGGCTGACTTGGAAGTCACCTATAGAACATGGCCACCAGCACAATGTCCCCCATGCAATATGGCTGACTTGGAAGTCACCTATACAACATGGCAACCTGCACAATGTCCCCCAAGCAATATGGCTGACTTGGAAGTCACCTATAGAACATGGCAACCAGCACAATGTCCCCCAAGCAATATGGCTGACTTGGAAGTCACCTATACAAGACAACCAGCACAATGTCCCCCATGCAATATGGCTGACTTGGAAGTCACCTATAGGACATGGCAACCAGCACAATGTCCCCCATGCATTATGGCTGACTTGGAAGTCACCTATAGAACATGGCCACCAGCACAATGTCCCCCAAGCAATATGGCTGACTTGGAAGTCACCTATACAACATGGCAACCAGCACAATGTCCCCCATGCAATATGGCTGACTTGGAAGTCACCTATACAATACAACCAGCACAATGTCCCCCATGCAATATGGCTGACTTGGAAGTCACCTATACAATACAACCAGCACAATGTCCCCCAAGCAATATGGCTGACTTGGAAGTCACCTATACAAGACAACCAGCACAATGTCCCCCATGCAATATGGCTGACTTGGAAGTCACCTATACAAGACAACCAGCACAATGTCCCCCATGCAATATGGCTGACTTGGAAGTCACCTATACAATACAACCAGCACAATGTCCCAAATGCAATATGGCTGACTTGGAAGTCACCTATAGAACATGGCCACCAGCACAATGTCCCCCATGCAATATGGCTGACTTGGAAGTCACCTATAGAACATGGCAACCAGCACAATGTCCCCCAAGCAATATGGCTGACTTGGAAGTCACCTATACAAGACAACCAGCACAATTTCCCCCATGCAATATGGCTGACTTGGAAGTCACCTATAGGACATGGCAACCAGCACAATGTCCCCCATGCAATATGGCTGACTTGGAAGTCACCTATACAATACAACCAGCACAATGTCCCCCATGCAATATGGCTGACTTGGAAGTCACCTATAGGACATGGCAACCAGCACAATGTCCCCCATGCAATATGGCTGACTTGGAAGTCACCTATACAATACAACCAGCACAATGTCCCCCATGCAATATGGCTGACTTGGAAGTCACCTATACAACATGGCAACCAGCACAATGTCCCCCCATGCAATATGGCTGACTTGGAAGTCACCTATAGAACATGGCCACCAGCACAATGTCCCCCATGCAATATGGCTGACTTGGAAGTCACCTATACAACATGGCAACCTGCACAATGTCCCCCAAGCAATATGGCTGACTTGGAAGTCACCTATAGAACATGGCAACCAGCACAATGTCCCCCAAGCAATATGGCTGACTTGGAAGTCACCTATACAAGACAACCAGCACAATGTCCCCCATGCAATATGGCTGACTTGGAAGTCACCTATAGGACATGGCAACCAGCACAATGTCCCCCATGCATTATGGCTGACTTGGAAGTCACCTATAGAACATGGCCACCAGCACAATGTCCCCCAAGCAATATGGCTGACTTGGAAGTCACCTATACAACATGGCAACCAGCACAATGTCCCCCATGCAATATGGCTGACTTGGAAGTCACCTATACAATACAACCAGCACAATGTCCCCCATGCAATATGGCTGACTTGGAAGTCACCTATACAATACAACCAGCACAATGTCCCAAATGCAATATGGCTGACTTGGAAGTCACCTATAGAACATGGCCACCAGCACAATGTCCCCCATGCAATATGGCTGACTTGGAAGTCACCTATACATCATGGCAACCAGCACAATGTTCCCCATGCAATATGGCTGACTTGGAAGTCACCTATACAATACAACCAGCACAATGTCCCCCAAGCAATATGGCTGACTTGGAAGTCACCTATACAAGACAACCAGCACAATGTCCCCCATGCAATATGGCTGACTTGGAAGTCACCTATACAATACAACCAGCACAATGTCCCCCATGCAATATGGCTGATTTGAAAGTCACCTATACAACACAACCAGCACAATGTCCCCCATGCAATATGGCTGACTTGGAAGTCACCTATACAAGACAACCAACACAATGTCCCAAATGCAATATGGCTGACTTGGAAGTCACCTATAGAACATGGCCACCAGCACAATGTCCCCCATGCAATATGGCTGACTTGGAAGTCACCTATACAACATGGCAACCAGCACAATTTCCCCCATGCAATATGGCTGACTTGGAAGTCACCTATACAATACAACCAGCACAATGTCCCCCAAGCAATATGGCTGACTTGGAAGTCACCTATACAAGACAACCAGCACAATGTCCCCCATGCAATATGGCTGACTTGGAAGTCACCTATAGGACATGGCCACCAGCACAATGTCCCCCATGCAATATGGCTGACTTGGAAGTCACCTATACAATACAACCAGCACAATGTCCCCCATGCAATATGGCTGACTTGGAAGTCACCTATACAATACAACCAGCACAATGTCCCCCAAGCAATATGGCTGACTTGAAAGTCACCTATAGAACATGGCCACCAGCACAATGTCCCCCAAGCAATATGGCTGACTTGGAAGTCACCTATAGAACATGGCAACCAGCACAATGTCCCCCAAGCAATATGGCTGACTTGGAAGTCACCTATACAAGACAACCAGCACAATGTCCCCCATGCAATATGGCTGACTTGGAAGTCACCTCTAGGACATGGCAACCAGCACAATGTCCCCCATGCAATATGGCTGACTTGGAAGTCACCTATAGAACATGGCCACCAGCACAATGTCCCCCAAGCAATATGGCTCACTTGGAAGTCACCTATACAATACAACCAGCACAATGTCCCCCATGCAATATGGCTGACTTGGAAGTCACCTATTCAATACAACCAGCACAATGTCCCAAATGCAATATGGCTGACTTGGAAGTCACCTATAGAACATGGCCACCAGCACAATGTCCCCCATGCAATATGGCTGACTTGGAAGTCACCTATACAAGACAACCAGCACAATTTCCCCCATGCAATATGGCTGACTTGGAAGTCACCTATAGGACATGGCAACCAGCACAATGTCCCCCATGCAATATGGCTGACTTGGAAGTCACCTATACAATACAACCAGCACAATGTCCCCCATGCAATATGGCTGACTTGGAAGTCACCTATACAAGACAACCAGCACAATGTCCCCCATGCAATATGGCTGACTTGGAAGTCACCTATACAACATGGCCGCCAGCACAATGTCCCCCATGCAATATGGCTGACTTGGAAGTCACCTATAGAACATGGCCACCAGCACATTGTCCCCCATGCAATATGGCTGACTTGGAAGTCACCTATACAACATGGCAACCAGCACAATTTCCCCCATGCAATATGGCTGACTTGGAAGTCACCTATACAAGACAACCAGCACAATGTCCCAAATGCAATATGGCTGACTTGGAAGTCACCTATAGAACATGGCCACCAGCACATTGTCCCCCATGCAATATGGCTGACTTGGAAGTCACCTATACAACATGGCAACCAGCACAATTTCCCCCATGCAATATGGCTGACTTGGAAGTCACCTATACAATACAACCAGCACAATGTCCCCCAAGCAATATGGCTGACTTGAAAGTCACCTATAGAACATGGCCACCAGCACAATGTCCCCCAAGCAATATGGCTGACTTGGAAGTCACCTATAGAACATGGCAACCAGCACAATGTCCCCCAAGCAATATGGCTGACTTGGAAGTCACCTATACAAGACAACCAGCACAATGTCCCCCATGCAATATGGCTGACTTGGAAGTCACCTCTAGGACATGGCAACCAGCACAATGTCCCCCATGCAATATGGCTGACTTGGAAGTCACCTATAGAACATGGCCACCAGCACAATGTCCCCCAAGCAATATGGCTCACTTGGAAGTCACCTATACAATACAACCAGCACAATGTCCCCCATGCAATATGGCTGACTTGGAAGTCACCTATTCAATACAACCAGCACAATGTCCCAAATGCAATATGGCTGACTTGGAAGTCACCTATAGAACATGGCCACCAGCACAATGTCCCCCATGCAATATGGCTGACTTGGAAGTCACCTATACAAGACAACCAGCACAATTTCCCCCATGCAATATGGCTGACTTGGAAGTCACCTATAGGACATGGCAACCAGCACAATGTCCCCCATGCAATATGGCTGACTTGGAAGTCACCTATACAATACAACCAGCACAATGTCCCCCATGCAATATGGCTGACTTGGAAGTCACCTATACAAGACAACCAGCACAATGTCCCCCATGCAATATGGCTGACTTGGAAGTCACCTATACAACATGGCCGCCAGCACAATGTCCCCCATGCAATATGGCTGACTTGGAAGTCACCTATAGAACATGGCCACCAGCACATTGTCCCCCATGCAATATGGCTGACTTGGAAGTCACCTATACAACATGGCAACCAGCACAATTTCCCCCATGCAATATGGCTGACTTGGAAGTCACCTATACAAGACAACCAGCACAATGTCCCAAATGCAATATGGCTGACTTGGAAGTCACCTATAGAACATGGCCACCAGCACATTGTCCCCCATGCAATATGGCTGACTTGGAAGTCACCTATACAACATGGCAACCAGCACAATTTCCCCCATGCAATATGGCTGACTTGGAAGTCACCTATACAATACAACCAGCACAATGTCCCCCAAGCAATATGGCTGACTTGGAAGTCACCTATACAAGACAACCAGCACAATGTCCCCCATGCAATATGGCTGACTTGGAAGTCACCTATACAATACAACCAGCACAATGTCCCCCAAGCAATATGGCTGACTTGGAAGTCACCTATAGAACATGGCCACCAGCACAATGTCCCCCATGCAATATGGCTGACTTGGAAGTCACCTATAGAACATGGCAACCAGCACAATGTCCGCCAAGCAATATGGCTGACTTGGAAGTCACCTATACAAGACAACCAGCACAATTTCCCCCATGCAATATGGCTGACTTGGAAGTCACCTATAGGACATGGCAACCAGCACAATGTCCCCCATGCAATATGGCTGACTTGGAAGTCACCTATACAACATGGCAATCAGCACAATGTCCCCCATGCAATATGGCTGACTTGGAAGTCACCTATAGAACATGGCCACCAGCACAATGTCCCCCATGCAATATGGCTGACTTGGAAGTCACCTATACAACATGGCAACCAGCACAATGTCCCCCAAGCAATATGGCTGACTTGGAAGTCACCTATAGAACATGGCCACCAGCACAATGTCCCCCAAGCAATATGGCTGACTTGGAAGTCACCTATAGAACATGGCAACCAGCACAATGTCCCCCAAGCAATATGGCTGACTTGGAAGTCACCTACACAAGACAACCAGCACAATGTCCCCCATGCAATATGGCTGACTTGGAAGTCACCTATAGGACATGGCAACCAGCACAATGTCCCCCATGCAATATGGCTGACTTGGAAGTCACCTATAGAACATGGCCACCAGCACAATGTCCCCCAAGCAATATGGCTGACTTGGAAGTCACCTATACAACATGGCAACCAGCACAATGTCCCCCATGCAATATGGATGACTTGGAAGTCACCTATACAATACAACCAGCACAATGTCCCCCATGCAATATGGCTGACTTGGAAGTCACCTATACAATACAACCAGCACAATGTCCCCCATGCAATATGGCTGATTTGGAAGTCACCTATACAACACAACCAGCACAATGTCCCCCATGCAATATGGCTGACTTGGAAGTCACCTATACAACATGGCAACCAGCACAATTTCCCCCATGCAATATGGCTGACTTGGAAGTCACCTATACAATACAACCAGCACAATGTCCCCCAAGCAATATGGCTGACTTGGAAGTCACCTATACAAGACAACCAGCACAATGTCCCCCAAGCAATATGGCTGACTTGGAAGTCACCTATACAAGACAACCAGCACAATTTCCCCCATGCAAAATGGCTGACTTGGAAGTCACCTATAGGACATGGCAACCAGCACAATGTCCCCCATGCAATATGGCTGACTTGGAAGTCACCTATACAATACAACCAGCACAATGTCCCCCATGCAATATGGCTGACTTGGAATTCACCTATACAACATGGCAACCAGCACAATGTCCCCCATGCAATATGGCTGACTTGGAAGTCACCTATACAATACAACCAGCACAATGTCCCCCAAGCAATATGGCTGACTTGAAAGTCACCTATAGAACATGGCCACCAGCACAATGTCCCCCAAGCAATATGGCTGACTTGGAAGTCACCTATAGAACATGGCAACCAGCACAATGTCCCCCAAGCAATATGGCTGACTTGGAAGTCACCTATACAAGACAACCAGCACAATGTCCCCCATGCAATATGGCTGACTTGGAAGTCACCTCTAGGACATGGCAACCAGCACAATGTCCCCCATGCAATATGGCTGACTTGGAAGTCACCTATAGAACATGGCCACCAGCACAATGTCCCCCAAGCAATATGGCTCACTTGGAAGTCACCTATACAATACAACCAGCACAATGTCCCCCATGCAATATGGCTGACTTGGAAGTCACCTATTCAATACAACCAGCACAATGTCCCAAATGCAATATGGCTGACTTGGAAGTCACCTATAGAACATGGCCACCAGCACAATGTCCCCCATGCAATATGGCTGACTTGGAAGTCACCTATACAAGACAACCAGCACAATTTCCCCCATGCAATATGGCTGACTTGGAAGTCACCTATAGGACATGGCAACCAGCACAATGTCCCCCATGCAATATGGCTGACTTGGAAGTCACCTATACAATACAACCAGCACAATGTCCCCCATGCAATATGGCTGACTTGGAAGTCACCTATACAAGACAACCAGCACAATGTCCCCCATGCAATATGGCTGACTTGGAAGTCACCTATACAACATGGCCGCCAGCACAATGTCCCCCATGCAATATGGCTGACTTGGAAGTCACCTATAGAACATGGCCACCAGCACATTGTCCCCCATGCAATATGGCTGACTTGGAAGTCACCTATACAACATGGCAACCAGCACAATTTCCCCCATGCAATATGGCTGACTTGGAAGTCACCTATACAAGACAACCAGCACAATGTCCCAAATGCAATATGGCTGACTTGGAAGTCACCTATAGAACATGGCCACCAGCACATTGTCCCCCATGCAATATGGCTGACTTGGAAGTCACCTATACAACATGGCAACCAGCACAATTTCCCCCATGCAATATGGCTGACTTGGAAGTCACCTATACAATACAACCAGCACAATGTCCCCCAAGCAATATGGCTGACTTGGAAGTCACCTATACAAGACAACCAGCACAATGTCCCCCATGCAATATGGCTGACTTGGAAGTCACCTATACAATACAACCAGCACAATGTCCCCCAAGCAATATGGCTGACTTGGAAGTCACCTATAGAACATGGCCACCAGCACAATGTCCCCCATGCAATATGGCTGACTTGGAAGTCACCTATAGAACATGGCAACCAGCACAATGTCCGCCAAGCAATATGGCTGACTTGGAAGTCACCTATACAAGACAACCAGCACAATTTCCCCCATGCAATATGGCTGACTTGGAAGTCACCTATAGGACATGGCAACCAGCACAATGTCCCCCATGCAATATGGCTGACTTGGAAGTCACCTATACAACATGGCAATCAGCACAATGTCCCCCATGCAATATGGCTGACTTGGAAGTCACCTATAGAACATGGCCACCAGCACAATGTCCCCCATGCAATATGGCTGACTTGGAAGTCACCTATACAACATGGCAACCAGCACAATGTCCCCCAAGCAATATGGCTGACTTGGAAGTCACCTATAGAACATGGCCACCAGCACAATGTCCCCCAAGCAATATGGCTGACTTGGAAGTCACCTATAGAACATGGCAACCAGCACAATGTCCCCCAAGCAATATGGCTGACTTGGAAGTCACCTACACAAGACAACCAGCACAATGTCCCCCATGCAATATGGCTGACTTGGAAGTCACCTATAGGACATGGCAACCAGCACAATGTCCCCCATGCAATATGGCTGACTTGGAAGTCACCTATAGAACATGGCCACCAGCACAATGTCCCCCAAGCAATATGGCTGACTTGGAAGTCACCTATACAACATGGCAACCAGCACAATGTCCCCCATGCAATATGGATGACTTGGAAGTCACCTATACAATACAACCAGCACAATGTCCCCCATGCAATATGGCTGACTTGGAAGTCACCTATACAATACAACCAGCACAATGTCCCCCATGCAATATGGCTGATTTGGAAGTCACCTATACAACACAACCAGCACAATGTCCCCCATGCAATATGGCTGACTTGGAAGTCACCTATACAACATGGCAACCAGCACAATTTCCCCCATGCAATATGGCTGACTTGGAAGTCACCTATACAATACAACCAGCACAATGTCCCCCAAGCAATATGGCTGACTTGGAAGTCACCTATACAAGACAACCAGCACAATGTCCCCCAAGCAATATGGCTGACTTGGAAGTCACCTATACAAGACAACCAGCACAATTTCCCCCATGCAAAATGGCTGACTTGGAAGTCACCTATAGGACATGGCAACCAGCACAATGTCCCCCATGCAATATGGCTGACTTGGAAGTCACCTATACAATACAACCAGCACAATGTCCCCCATGCAATATGGCTGACTTGGAATTCACCTATACAACATGGCAACCAGCACAATGTCCCCCATGCAATATGGCTGACTTGGAAGTCACCTATAGAACATGGCCACCAGCACAATGTCCCCCATGCAATATGGCTGACTTGGAAGTCACCTATACAACATGGCAACCAGCACAATGTCCCCCAAGCAATATGGCTGACTTGGAAGTCACCTATAGAACATGGCCACCAGCACAATGTCCCCCAAGCAATATGGCTGACTTGGAAGTCACCTATAGAACATGGCAACCAGCACAATGTCCCCCAAGCAATATGGCTGACTTGGAAGTCACCTATACAAGACAACCAGCACAATGTCCCCCATGCAATATGGCTGACTTGGAAGTCACCTATAGGACATGGCAACCAGCACAATGTCCCCCATGCAATATGGCTGACTTGGAAGTCACCTATAGAACATGGCCACCAGCACAATGTCCCCCAAGCAATATGGCTGACTTGGAAGTCACCTATACAACATGGCAACCAGCACAATGTCCCCCATGCAATATGGATGACTTGGAAGTCACCTATACAATACAATCAGCACAATGTCCCCCATGCAATATGGCTGACTTGGAAGTCACCTATACAAGACAACCAGCACAATGTCCCCCATGCAATATGGATGACTTGGAAGTCACCTATAGGACATGGCAACCAGCACAATGTCCCCCAAGCAATATGGCTGACTTGGAAGTCACCTATACAAGACAACCAGCACAATGTCCCAAATGCAATATGGCTGACTTGGAAGTCACCTATAGAACATGGCCACCAGCACAATTTCCCCCATGCAATATGGCTGACTTGGAAGTCACCTATACAACATGGCAACCAGCACAATGTCCCCCATGCAATATGGATGACTTGGAAGTCACCTATACAATACAACCAGCACAATGTCCCCCATGCAATATGGCTGACTTGGAAGTCACCTATACAATACAACCAGCACAATGTCCCCCATGCAATATGGCTGACTTGGAAGTCACCTATACAATACAACCAGCACAATGTCCCAAATGCAATATGGCTGACTTGGAAGTCACCTATACAACATGGCAACCAGCACAATGTCCCCCATGCAATATGGCTGACTTGGAAGTCACCTATACAATACAAACAGCACAATGTCCCCCAAGCAATATGGCTGACTTGGAAGTCACCTATACAAGACAACCAGCACAATGTCCCCCATGCAATATGGCTGACTTGTAAGTCACCTATACAAGACAACCAGCACAATGTCCCCCATGCAATATGGCTGACTTGGAAGTCACCTATACAATACAACCAGCACAATGTCCCCCATGCAATATGGCTGATTTGGAAGTCACCTATACAACACAACCAGCACAATGTCCCCCATGCAATATGGCTGACTTGGAAGTCACCTATACAAGACAACCAGCACAATGTCCCAAATGCAATATGGCTGACTTGGAAGTCACCTATAGAACATGGCCACCAGCACATTGTCCCCCATGCAATATGGCTGACTTGGAAGTCACCTATACAACATGGCAACCAGCACAATTTCCCCCATGCAATATGGCTGACTTGGAAGTCACCTATACAATACAACCAGCACAATGTCCCCCAAGCAATATGGCTGACTTGGAAGTCAACTATACAAGACAACCAGCACAATGTCCCCCATGCAATATGGCTGACTTGGAAGTCACCTATAGGACATGGCCACCAGCACAATGTCCCCCATGCAATATGGCTGACTTGGAAGTCACCTATACAATACAACCAGCACAATGTCCCCCAAGCAATATGGCTGACTTGGAAGTCATCTATAGAACATGTCCACCAGCGCAATGTCCCCCAAGCAATATGGCTGACTTGGAAGTCACCTATAGAACATTGCAACCAGCACAATGTCCCCTAAGCAATATGGCTGACTTGGAAGTCACCTATACAAGACAACCAGCACAATGTCCCCCATGCAATATGGCTGACTTGGAAGTCACCTATAGGACATGGCAACCAGCACAATGTCCCCCATGCAATATGGCTGACTTGGAAGTCACCTATAGAACATGGCCACCAGCACAATGTCCCCCAAGCAATATGGCTCACTTGGAACTCACCTATACAATACAACCAGCACAATGTCCCCCATGCAATATGGCTGACTTGGAAGTCACCTATACAATACAACCAGCACAATGTCCCAAATGCAATATGGCTGACTTGGAAGTCACCTATAGAACATGGCCACCAGCACAATGTCCCCCATGCAATATGGCTGACTTGGAAGTAACCTATAGAACATGGCAACCTGCACAATGTCCCCCAAGCAATATGGGTGACTTGGAAGTCACCTATACAAGACAACCAGCACAATTTCCCCCATGCAATATGGCTGACTTGGAAGTCACCTATAGGACATGGCAACCAGCACAATGTCCCCCATGCAATATGGCTGACTTGGAAGTCACCTATACAATACAACCAGCACAATGTCCCCCATGCAATATGGCTGACTTGGAAGTCACCTATAGGACATGGCAACCAGCACAATGTCCCCCATGCAATATGGCTGACTTGGAAGTCACCTATACAATACAACCAGCACAATGTCCCCCATGCAATATGGCTGACTTGGAAGTCACCTATACAACATGGCAACCAGCACAATGTCCCCCATGCAATATGGCTGACTTGGAAGTCACCTATAGAACATGGCCACCAGCACAATGTCCCCCATGCAATATGGCTGACTTGGAAGTCACCTATACAACATGGCAACCAGCACAATGTCCCCCAAGCAATATGGCTGACTTGGAAGTCACCTATAGAACATGGCCACCAGCACAATGTCCCCCAAGCAATATGGCTGACTTGGAAGTCACCTATAGAACATGGCAACCAGCACAATGTCCCCCAAGCAATATGGCTGACTTGGAAGTCACCTATACAAGACAACCAGCACAATGTCCCCCATGCAATATGGCTGACTTGGAAGTCACCTATAGGACATGGCAACCAGCACAATGTCCCCCATGCAATATGGCTGACTTGGAAGTCACCTATAGAACATGGCCACCAGCACAATGTCCCCCAAGCAATATGGCTGACTTGGAAGTCACCTATACAAGACAACCAGCACAATGTCCCCCATGCAATATGGCTGACTTGGAAGTCACCTATACAATACAACCAGCACAATGTCCCCCATGCAATATGGCTGATTTGGAAGTCACCTATACAACACAACCAGCACATTGTCCCCCATGCAATATGGCTGACTTGGAAGTCACCTATACAAGACAACCAACACAATGTCCCAAATGCAATATGGCTGACTTGGAAGTCACCTATAGAACATGGCCACCAGCACAATGTCCCCCATGCAATATGGCTGACTTGGAAGTCACCTATACAACATGGCAACCAGCACAATTTCCCCCATGCAATATGGCTGACTTGGAAGTCACCTATACAATACAACCAGCACAATGTCCCCCAAGCAATATGGCTGACTTGGAAGTCACCTATAGGACATGGCCACCAGCACAATGTCCCCCATGCAATATGGCTGACTTGGAAGTCACCTATACAATACAACCAGCACAATGTCCCCCATGCAATATGGCTGACTTGGAAGTCACCTATACAATACAACCAGCACAATGTCCCCCAAGCAATATGGCTGACTTGGAAGTCACCTATACAAGACAACCAGCACAATGTCCCCCATGCAATATGGCTGACTTGGAAGTCACCTATAGGACATGGCCACCAGCACAATGTCCCCCATGCAATATGGCTGACTTGGAAGTCACCTATACAATACAACCAGCACAATGTCCCCCATGCAATATGGCTGACTTGGAAGTCACCTATACAATACAACCAGCACAATGTCCCCCAAGCAATATGGCTGACTTGGAAGTCACCTATAGAACATGGCCACCAGCACAATGTCCCCCAAGCAATATGGCTGACTTGGAAGTCACCTATAGAACATGGCAACCAGCACAATGTCCCCCAAGCAATATGGCTGATTTGGAAGTCACCTATACAAGACAACCAGCACAATGTCCCCCATGCAATATGGCTGACTTGGAAGTCACCTATAGGACATGGCAACCAGCACAATGTCCCGCATGCAATATGGCTGACTTGGAAGTCACCTATAGAACATGGCCACCAGCACAATGTCCCCCAAGCAATATGGCTGACTTGGAAGTCACCTATACAAGACAACCAGCACAATGTCCCCCATGCAATATGGCTGACTTGGAAGTCACCTATACAATACAACCAGCACAATGTCCCGCATGCAATATGGCTGATTTGGAAGTCACCTATACAACACAACCAGCACATTGTCCCTCATGCAATATGGCGGACTTGGAAGTCACCTATACAAGACAACCAACACAATGTCCCAAATGCAATATGGCTGACTTGGAAGTCACCTATAGAACATGGCCACCAGCACAATGTCCCCCATGCAATATGGCTGACTTGGAAGTCACCTATACAACATGGCAACCAGCACAATTTCCCCCATGCAATATGGCTGACTTGGAAGTCACCTATACAATACAACCAGCACAATGTCCCCCAAGCAATATGGCTGACTTGGAAGTCACCTATACAAGACAACCAGCACAATGTCCCCCATGCAATATGGCTGACTTGGAAGTCACCTATAGGACATGGCAACCAGCACAATGTCCCCCAAGCAATATGGCTGATTTGGAAGTCACCTATACAAGACAACCAGCACAATGTCCCCCATGCAATATGGCTGACTTGGAAGTCACCTATAGGACATGGCAACCAGCACAATGTCCCCCATGCAATATGGCTGACTTGGAAGTCACCTATAGAACATGGCCACCAGCACAATGCCCCCCAAGCAATATGGCTCACTTGGAACTCACCTATACAAGACAACCAGCACAATGTCCCCCATGCAATATGGCTGACTTGGAAGTCACCTATACAATACAACCAGCACAATGTCCCAAATGCAATATGGCTGACTTGGAAGTCACCTATAGAACATGGCCACCAGCACAATGTCCCCCATGCAATATGGCTGACTTGGAAGTCACCTATAGAACATGGCAACCAGCACAATGTCCCCCAAGCAATATGGCTGACTTGGAAGTCACCTATACAAGACAACCAGCACAATTTCCCCCATGCAATATGGCTGACTTGGAAGTCACCTATAGGACATGGCAACCAGCACAATGTCCCCCATGCAATATGGCTGACTTGGAAGTCACCTATACAATACAACCAGCACAATGTCCCCCATGAAATATGGCTGACTTGGAAGTCACCTATAGGACATAGCAACCAGCACAATGTCCCCCATGCAATATGGCTGACTTGGAAGTCACCTATACAATACAACCAGCACAATGTCCCCCATGCAATATGGCTGACTTGGAAGTCACCTATACAACATGGCAACCAGCTCAATGTCCCCCATGCAATATGGCTGACTTGGAAGTCACCTATAGAACATGGCCACCAGCACAATGTCCCCCATGCAATATGGCTGACTTGGAAGTCACCTATACAACATGGCAACCAGCACAATGTCCCCCAAGCAATATGGCTGACTTGGAAGTCACCTATAGAACATGGCCACCAGCACAATGTCCCCCAAGCAATATGGCTGACTTGGAAGTCACCTATAGAACATGGGAACCAGCACAATGTCCCCCAAGCAATATGGCTGACTTGGAAGTCACCTATACAAGACAACCAGCACAATGTCCCCCATGCAATATGGCTGACTTGGAAGTCACCTATAGGACATGGCAACCAGCACAATGTCCCCCATGCAATATGGCTGACTTGGAAGTCACCTATAGAACATGGCCACCAGCACAATGTCCCCCAAGCAATATGGCTGACTTGGAAGTCACCTATACAAGACAACCAGCACAATGTCCCCCATGCAATATGGCTGACTTGGAAGTCACCTATACAATACAACCAGCACAATGTCCCCCATGCAATATGGCTGATTTGGAAGTCACCTATACAACACAACCAGCACATTGTCCCCCATGCAATATGGCTGACTTGGAAGTCACCTATACAAGACAACCAACACAATGTCCCAAATGCAATATGGCTGACTTGGAAGTCACCTATAGAACATGGCCACCAGCACAATGTCCCCCATGCAATATGGCTGACTTGGAAGTCACCTATACAACATGGCAACCA
Organism: Petromyzon marinus; assembly: GCF_048934315.1. Lineage (NCBI taxonomy): Eukaryota > Metazoa > Chordata > Hyperoartia > Petromyzontiformes > Petromyzontidae > Petromyzon > Petromyzon marinus. The sequence goes on along the minus strand of NW_027422684.1, from coordinate 38,270 downwards.
GCACAATTTCCCCCATGCAATATGGCTGACTTGGAAGTCACCTATACAATACAACCAGCACAATGTCCCCCAAGCAATATGGCTGACTTGGAAGTCACCTATACAAGACAACCAGCACAATGTCCCCCATGCAATATGGCTGACTTGGAAGTCACCTATAGGACATGGCCACCAGCACAATGTCCCCCATGCAATATGGCTGACTTGGAAGTCACCTATACAATACAACCAGCACAATGTCCCCCATGCAATATGGCTGACTTGGAAGTCACCTATACAATACAACCAGCACAATGTCCCCCAAGCAATATGGCTGACTTGGAAGTCACCTATAGAACATGGCCACCAGCACAATGTCCCCCAAGCAATATGGCTGACTTGGAAGTCACCTATAGAACATGGCAACCAGCACAATGTCCCCCAAGCAATATGGCTGACTTGGAAGTCACCTATACAAGACAACCAGCACAATGTCCCCCATGCAATATGGCTGACTTGGAAGTCACCTATAGGACATGGCAACCAGCACAATGTCCCCCATGCAATATGGCTGACTTGGAAGTCACCTATAGAACATGGCCACCAGCACAATGTCCCCCAAGCAATATGGCTCACTTGGAAGTCACCTATACAATACAACCAGCACAATGTCCCCCATGCAATATGGCTGACTTGGAAGTCACCTATTCAATACAACCAGCACAATGTCCCAAATGCAATATGGCTGACTTGGAAGTCACCTATAGAACATGGCCACCAGCACAATGTCCCCCATGCAATATGGCTGACTTGGAAGTCACCTATACAAGACAACCAGCACAATTTCCCCCATGCAATATGGCTGACTTGGAAGTCACCTATAGGACATGGCAACCAGCACAATGTCCCCCATGCAATATGGCTGACTTGGAAGTCACCTATACAATACAACCAGCACAATGTCCCCCATGCAATATGGCTGACTTGGAAGTCACCTATACAAGACAACCAGCACAATGTCCCCCATGCAATATGGCTGACTTGGAAGTCACCTATACAACATGGCCACCAGCACAATGTCCCCCATGCAATATGGCTGACTTGGAAGTCACCTATACAACATGGCAACCAGCACAATGTCCCCCAAGCAATATGGCTGACTTGGAAGTCACCTATAGAACATGGCCACCAGCACAATGTCCCCCAAGCAATATGGCTGACTTGGAAGTCACCTATAGAACATGGCAACCAGCACAATGTCCCCCAAGCAATATGGCTGACTTGGAAGTCACCTATACAAGACAACCAGCACAATGTCCCCCATGCAATATGGCTGACTTGGAAGTCACCTATAGGACATGGCAACCAGCACAAAGTCCCCCATGCAATATGGCTGACTTGGAAGTCACCTATAGAACATGGCCACCAGCACAATGTCCCCCAAGCAATATGGCTCACTTGGAAGTCACCTATACAATACAACCAGCACAATGTCCCCCATGCAATATGGCTGACTTGGAAGTCACCTATACAATACAACCAGCACAATGTCCCAAATGCAATATGGCTGACTTGGAAGTCACCTATAGAACATGGCCACCAGCACAATGCCCCCATGCAATATGGCTGCCTTGGAAGTCACCTTTACAACATGGCAACAAGCACAATGTCCCCCATGCAATATGGCTGACTTGGAAGTCACCTATACAATACAACCAGCACAATGTCCCCCAAGCAATATTGCTGACTTGGAAGTCACCTATACAATACAACCAGCACAATGTCCCCCATGCAATATGGCTGATTTGGAAGTCACCTATACAACACAACCAGCACAATGTCCCCCATGCAATATGGCTGACTTGGAAGTCACCTATACAAGACAACCAGCACAATGTCCCAAATGCAATATGGGTGACTTGGAAGTCACCTATAGAACATGGCCACCAGCACAATGTCCCCCATGCAATATTCCTGACTTGGAAGTCACCTATACAATACAACCAGCACAATGTCCCCCAAGCAATATGGCTGACTTGGAAGTCACCTATACAAGACAACCAGCACAATGTCCCCCATGCAATATGGCTGACTTGGAAGTCACCTATAGGACATGGCCACCAGCACAATGTCCCCCATGCAATATGGCTGACTTGGAAGTCACCTATACAATACAACCAGCACAATGTCCCCCATGCAATATGGCTGACTTGGAAGTCACCTATACAATACAACCAGCACAATGTCCCCCATGCAATATGGCTGATTTGGAAGTCACCTATACAACACAACCAGCACAATGTCCCCCATGCAATATGGCTGACTTGGAAGTCACCTATAGAACATGGCCACCAGCACAATGTCCCCCAAGCAATATGGCTCACTTGGAAGTCACCTATACAATACAATTAGCACAATGTCCCCCATGCAATATGGCTGACTTGGAAGTCACCTATACAATACAACCAGCACAATGTCCCAAATGCAATATGGCTGACTTGGAAGTCACCTATAGAACATGGCCACCAGCACAATGCCCCCATGCAATATGGCTGCCTTGGAAGTCACCTTTACAACATGGCAACAAGCACAATGTCCCCCATGCAATATGGCTGACTTGGAAGTCACCTATAGAACATGGCCACCAGCACAATGTCCCCCAAGCAATATGGCTCACTTGGAAGTCACCTATACAATACAATTAGCACAATGTCCCCCATGCAATATGGCTGACTTGGAAGTCACCTATACAATACAACCAGCACAATGTCCCAAATGCAATATGGCTGACTTGGAAGTCACCTATAGAACATGGCCACCAGCACAATGCCCCCATGCAATATGGCTGCCTTGGAAGTCACCTTTACAACATGGCGACAAGCACAATGTCCCCCATGCAATATGGCTGACTTGGAAGTCACCTATACAATACAACCAGCACAATGTCCCCCAAGCAATATTGCTGACTTGGAAGTCACCTATACAATACAACCAGCACAATGTCCCCCATGCAATATGGCTGATTTGGAAGTCACCTATACAACACAACCAGCACAATGTCCCCCATGCAATATGGCTGACTTGGAAGTCACCTATACAAGACAACCAGCACAATGTCCCAAATGCAATATGGGTGACTTGGAAGTCACCTATAGAACATGGCCACCAGCACAATGTCCCCCATGCAATATTCCTGACTTGGAAGTCACCTATACAATACAACCAGCACAATGTCCCCCAAGCAATATGGCTGACTTGGAAGTCACCTATACAAGACAACCAGCACAATGTCCCCCATGCAATATGGCTGACTTGGAAGTCACCTATAGGACATGGCCACCAGCACAATGTCCCCCATGCAATATGGCTGACTTGGAAGTCACCTATACAATACAACCAGCACAATGTCCCCCATGCAATATGGCTGACTTGGAAGTCACCTATACAATACAACCAGCACAATGTCCCCCATGCAATATGGCTGATTTGGAAGTCACCTATACAACACAACCAGCACAATGTCCCCCATGCAATATGGCTGACTTGGAAGTCACCTATAGAACATGGCCACCAGCACAATGTCCCCCATGCAATATGGCTGACTTTGAAGTCACCTATACAACATGGCAACCAGCACAATGTCCCCCATGCAATATGGCTGACTTGGAAGTCACCTATAGAACATGGCCACCAGCACAATGTCCCCCATGCAATATGGCTGACTTGGAAGTCACCTATACAACATGGCAACCAGCACAATGTCCCCCAAGCAATCTGGCTGACTTGGAAGTCACCTATAGAACATGGCCACCAGCACAATGTCCCGCAAGCAATATGGCTGACTTGGAAGTCACCTATAGAACATGGCAACCAGCACAATGTCCCACAAGCAATATGGCTGACTTGGAAGTCACCTATACAAGACAACCAGTACAATGTGCCCCATGCAATATGGCTGACTTGGAAGTCACCTATAGGACATGGCAACCAGCACAATGTCCCGCATGCAATATGGCTGACTTGGAAGTCACCTATAGAACATGGCCACCAGCACAATGTCCCCCAAGCAATATGGCTCACTTGGAAGTCACCTATACAATACAACCAGCACAATGTCCCCCATGCAATATGGCTGACTTGGAAGTCACCTATACAATACAACCAGCACAATGTCCCAAATGCAATATGGCTGACTTGGAAGTCACCTATACAATACAACCAGCACAATGTCCCCCATGCAATATGGCTGACTTGGAAGTCACCTATACAATACAACCAGCACAATGTCCCCCAAGCAATATGGCTGACTTGGAAGTCACCTATAGAACATGGCCACCAGCACAATGTCCCCCAAGCAATATGGCTGACTTGGAAGTCACCTATAGAACATGGCAACCAGCACAATGTCCCCCAAGCAATATGGCTGACTTGGAAGTCACCTATACAAGACAACCAGCACAATGTCCCCCATGCAATATGGCTGACTTGGAAGTCACCTATAGGACATGGCAACCAGCACAATGTCCCCCATGCAATATGGCTGACTTGGAAGTCACCTATAGAACATGGCCACCAGCACAATGTCCCCCAAGCAATATGGCTCACTTGGAAGTCACCTATAGAACATGGCCACCAGCACAATGTCCCCCATGCAATATGGCTGACTTGGAAGTCACCTATACAAGACAACCAGCACAATTTCCCCCATGCAATATGGCTGACTTGGAAGTCACCTATAGGACATGGCAACCAGCACAATGTCCCCCATGCAATATGGGTGACTTGGAAGTCACCTATACAATACAACCAGCACAATGTCCCCCATGCAATATGGCTGACTTGGAAGTCACCTATACAAGACAACCAGCACAATGTCCCCCATGCAATATGGCTGACTTGGAAGTCACCTATACAACATGGCCACCAGCACAATGTCCCCCATGCAATATGGCTGACTTGGAAGTCACCTATACAACATGGCAACCAGCACAATGTCCCCCAAGCAATATGGCTGACTTGGAAGTCACCTATAGAACATGGCCACCAGCACAATGTCCCCCAAGCAATATGGCTGACTTGGAAGTCACCTATAGAACATGGCAACCAGCACAATGTCCCCCAAGCAATATGGCTGACTTGGAAGTCACCTATACAAGACAACCAGCACAATGTCCCCCATGCAATATGGCTGACTTGGAAGTCACCTATAGGACATGGCAACCAGCACAAAGTCCCCCATGCAATATGGCTGACTTGGAAGTCACCTATAGAACATGGCCACCAGCACAATGTCCCCCAAGCAATATGGCTCACTTGGAAGTCACCTATACAATACAACCAGCACAATGTCCCCCATGCAATATGGCTGACTTGGAAGTCACCTATACAATACAACCAGCACAATGTCCCAAATGCAATATGGCTGACTTGGAAGTCACCTATAGAACATGGCCACCAGCACAATGCCCCCATGCAATATGGCTGCCTTGGAAGTCACCTTTACAACATGGCAACAAGCACAATGTCCCCCATGCAATATGGCTGACTTGGAAGTCACCTATACAATACAACCAGCACAATGTCCCCCAAGCAATATTGCTGACTTGGAAGTCACCTATACAATACAACCAGCACAATGTCCCCCATGCAATATGGCTGATTTGGAAGTCACCTATACAACACAACCAGCACAATGTCCCCCATGCAATATGGCTGACTTGGAAGTCACCTATACAAGACAACCAGCACAATGTCCCAAATGCAATATGGGTGACTTGGAAGTCACCTATAGAACATGGCCACCAGCACAATGTCCCCCATGCAATATTCCTGACTTGGAAGTCACCTATACAATACAACCAGCACAATGTCCCCCAAGCAATATGGCTGACTTGGAAGTCACCTATACAAGACAACCAGCACAATGTCCCCCATGCAATATGGCTGACTTGGAAGTCACCTATAGGACATGGCCACCAGCACAATGTCCCCCATGCAATATGGCTGACTTGGAAGTCACCTATACAATACAACCAGCACAATGTCCCCCATGCAATATGGCTGACTTGGAAGTCACCTATACAATACAACCAGCACAATGTCCCCCATGCAATATGGCTGATTTGGAAGTCACCTATACAACACAACCAGCACAATGTCCCCCATGCAATATGGCTGACTTGGAAGTCACCTATAGAACATGGCCACCAGCACAATGTCCCCCAAGCAATATGGCTCACTTGGAAGTCACCTATACAATACAATTAGCACAATGTCCCCCATGCAATATGGCTGACTTGGAAGTCACCTATACAATACAACCAGCACAATGTCCCAAATGCAATATGGCTGACTTGGAAGTCACCTATAGAACATGGCCACCAGCACAATGCCCCCATGCAATATGGCTGCCTTGGAAGTCACCTTTACAACATGGCAACAAGCACAATGTCCCCCATGCAATATGGCTGACTTGGAAGTCACCTATAGAACATGGCCACCAGCACAATGTCCCCCAAGCAATATGGCTCACTTGGAAGTCACCTATACAATACAATTAGCACAATGTCCCCCATGCAATATGGCTGACTTGGAAGTCACCTATACAATACAACCAGCACAATGTCCCAAATGCAATATGGCTGACTTGGAAGTCACCTATAGAACATGGCCACCAGCACAATGCCCCCATGCAATATGGCTGCCTTGGAAGTCACCTTTACAACATGGCAACAAGCACAATGTCCCCCATGCAATATGGCTGACTTGGAAGTCACCTATACAATACAACCAGCACAATGTCCCCCAAGCAATATTGCTGACTTGGAAGTCACCTATACAATACAACCAGCACAATGTCCCCCATGCAATATGGCTGATTTGGAAGTCACCTATACAACACAACCACCACAATGTCCCCCATGCAATATGGCTGACTTGGAAGTCACCTATACAAGACAACCAGCACAATGTCCCAAATGCAATATGGGTGACTTGGAAGTCACCTATAGAACATGGCCACCAGCACAATGTCCCCCATGCAATATTCCTGACTTGGAAGTCACCTATACAATACAACCAGCACAATGTCCCCCAAGCAATATGGCTGACTTGGAAGTCACCTATAGGACATGGCCACCAGCACAATGTCCCCCATGCAATATGGCTGACTTGGAAGTCACCTATACAATACAACCAGCACAATGTCCCCCATGCAATATGGCTGACTTGGAAGTCACCTATACAATACAACCAGCACAATGTCCCCCATGCAATATGGCTGATTTGGAAGTCACCTATACAACACAACCAGCACAATGTCCCCCATGCAATATGGCTGACTTGGAAGTCACCTATAGAACATGGCCACCAGCACAATGTCCCCCATGCAATATGGCTGACTTTGAAGTCACCTATACAACATGGCAACCAGCACAATGTCCCCCATGCAATATGGCTGACTTGGAAGTCACCTATAGAACATGGCCACCAGCACAATGTCCCCCATGCAATATGGCTGACTTGGAAGTCACCTATACAACATGGCAACCAGCACAATGTCCCCCAAGCAATCTGGCTGACTTGGAAGTCACCTATAGAACATGGCCACCAGCACAATGTCCCGCAAGCAATATGGCTGACTTGGAAGTCACCTATAGAACATGGCAACCAGCACAATGTCCCACAAGCAATATGGCTGACTTGGAAGTCACCTATACAAGACAACCAGTACAATGTGCCCCATGCAATATGGCTGACTTGGAAGTCACCTATAGGACATTGCAACCAGCACAATGTCCCGCATGCAATATGGCTGACTTGGAAGTCACCTATAGAACATGGCCACCAGCACAATGTCCCCCAAGCAATATGGCTCACTTGGAAGTCACCTATACAATACAACCAGCACAATGTCCCCCATGCAATATGGCTGACTTGGAAGTCACCTATACAATACAACCAGCACAATGTCCCAAATGCAATATGGCTGACTTGGAAGTCACCTATAGAACATGGCCACCAGCACAATGTCCCCCATGCAATATGGCTGACTTGGAAGTCACCTATACAAATGGCAACCAGCACAATGTCCCCCATTCAATATGGCTGACTTGGAAGTCACCTATACAATACAACCAGCACAATGTCCCCCAAGCAATATGGCTGACTTGGAAGTCACCTATACAAGACAACCAGCACAATGTCCCCCATGCAATATGGCTGACTTGGAAGTCACCTATACAATACAACCAGCACAATGTCCCCCATGCAATATGGCTGATTTGGAAGTAACCTATACAACACAACCAGCACAATGTCCCGCATGCAATATGGCTGACTTGGAAGTCACCTATACAAGACAACCAGCACAATGTCCCAAATGCAATATGGCTGACTTGGAAGTCACCTATAGAACATGGCGACCAGCACAATGTCCCCCATGCAATATGGCTGACTTGGAAGTCACCTATACAACATGGCAACCAGCACAATTTCCCCCATGCAATATGGCTGACTTGGAAGTCACCTATACAATACAACCAGCACAATGTCCCCCAAGCAATATGGCTGACTTGGAAGTCACCTATACAAGACAACCAGCACAATGTCCCCCATGCAATATGGCTGACTTGGAAGTCACCTATAGGACATGGCCACCAGCACAATGTCCTCCATGCAATATGGCTGACTTGGAAGTCACCTATACAATACAACCAGCACAATGTCCAACATGCAATATGGCTGATTTGGAAGTCACCTATACAACACAACCAGCACAATGTCCCCCATGCAATATGGCTGACTTGGAAGTCACCTATACAAGACAACCAGCACAATGTCCCCCATGCAATATGGCTGACTTGGAAGTCACCTATAGAACATGGCCACCAGCACAATGTCCCCCATGCAATATGGCTGACTTTGAAGTCACCTATACAACATGGCAACCAGCACAATGTCCCCCATGCAATATGGCTGACTTGGAAGTCACCTATAGAACATGGCCACCAGCACAATGTGCCCCATGCAATATGGCTGACTTGGAAGTCACCTATACAACATGGCAACCAGCACAATGTCCCCCAAGCAATATGGCTGACTTGGAAGTCACCTATAGAACATGGCCACCAGCACAATGTCCCCCAAGCAATATGGCTGACTTGGAAGTCACATATAGAACATGGCAACCAGCACAATGTCCCCCAAGCAATATGGCTGACTTGGAAGTCACCTATACAAGACAACCAGCACAATGTGCCCCATGCAATATGGCTGACTTGGAAGTCACCTATAGGACATGGCAACCAGCACAATGTCCCCCATGCAATATGGCTGACTTGGAAGTCACCTATAGAACATGGCCACCAGCACAATGTCCCCCAAGCAATATGGCTCACTTGGAAGTCACCTATGCAATACAACCAGCACAATGTCCCCCATGCAATATGGCTGACTTGGAAGTCACCTATACAATACAACCAGCACAATGTCCCAAATGCAATATGGCTGACTTGGAAGTCACCTATAGAACATGGCCACCAGCACAATGTCCCCCATGCAATATGGCTGACTTGGAAGTCACCTATACAACATGACAACCAGCACAATGTCCCCCATGCAATATGGCTGACTTGGAAGTCACCTATACAATACAACCAGCACAATGTCCCCCAAGCAATATGGCTGACTTGGAAGTCACCTATACAAGACAACCAGCACAATGTCCCCCATGCAATATGGCTGACTTGGAAGTCACCTATACAATACAACCAGCACAATGTCCCCCATGCAATATGGCTGATTTGGAAGTCACCTATACAACACAACCAGCACAATGTCCCCCATGCAATATGGCTGACTTGGAAGTCACCTATACAAGACAACCAGCACAATGTCCCAAATGCAATATGGCTGACTTGGAAGTCACCTATAGAACATGGCCACCAGCACAATGTCCCCCATGCAATATGGCTGACTTGGAAGTCACCTATACAACATGGCAACCAGCACAATTTCCCCCATGCAATATGGCTGACTTGGAAGTCACCTATACATTACAACCAGCACAATGTCCCCCAAGCAATATGGCTGACTTGGAAGTCACCTATACAAGACAACCAGCACAATGTCCCCCATGCAATATGGCTGACTTGGAAGTCACCTATAGGACATGGCCACCAGCACAATGTCCCCCATGCAATATGGCTGACTTGGAAGTCACCTATACAATACAACCAGCACAATGTCCCCCATGCAATATAGCTGACTTGGACGTCACCTATACAAAACAACCAGCACAATGTCCCCCAAGCAATATGGCTGACTTGGAAGTCACCTATAGAACATGGCCACCAGCACAATGTCCCCCAAGCAATATGGCTGACTTGGAAGTCACCTATAGAACATGGGAACCAGCACAATGTCCCCCAAGCAATATGGCTGACTTGGAAGTCACCTATACAAGACAACCAGCACAATGTCCCCCAAGCAATATGGCTGACTTGGAAGTCACCTATAGAACATGGCCACCAGCACAATGTCCCCCAAGCAATATGGCTGACTTGGAAGTCACCTATACAATACAACCAGCACAATGTCCCCCATGCAATATGGCTGACTTGGACGTCACCTATACAAAACAACCAGCACAATGTCCCCCAAGCAATATGGCTGACTTGGAAGTCACCTATAGAACATGGCCACCAGCACAATGTCCCCCAAGCAATATGGCTGACTTGGAAGTCACCTATAGAACATGGGAACCAGCACAATGTCCCCCAAGCAATATGGCTGACTTGGAAGTCACCTATACAAGACAACCAGCACAATGTCCCCCATGCAATATGGCTGACTTGGAAGTCACCTATAGGACATGGCAACCAGCACAATGTCCCCCATGCAATATGGCTGACTTGGAAGTCACCTATAGAACATGGCCACCAGCACAATGTCCCCAAAGCAATATGGCTCACTTGGAAGTCACCTATACAATACAACCAGCACAATGTCCCCCATGCAATATGGCTGACTTGGAAGTCACTTATACAATACAACCAGCACAATGTCCCAAATGCAATATGGCTGACTTGGAAGTCACCTATAGAACATGGCCACCAGCACAATGTCCCCCATGCAATATGGCTGACTTGGAAGTCACCTATACAAGACAACCAGCACAATTTCCCCCATGCAATATGGCTGACTTGGAAGTCACCTATAGGACATGGCAACCAGCACAATGTCCCCCATGCAATATGGCTGACTTGGAAGTCACCTATACAATACAACCAGCACAATGTCCCCCATGCAATATGGCTGACTTGGAAGTCACCTATACAAGACAACCAGCACAATGTCCCCCATGCAATATGGCTGACTTGGAAGTCACCTATACAACATGGCCACCAGCACAATGTCCCCCATGCAATATGGCTGACTTGTAAGTCACCTATACAACATGGCAACCAGCACAATGTCCCCCAAGCAATATGGCTGACTTGGAAGTCACCTATAGAACATGGCCACCAGCACAATGTCCCCCAAGCAATATGGCTGACTTGGAAGTCACCTATAGAACATGGCAACCAGCACAATGTCCCCCAAGCAATATGGCTGACTTGGAAGTCACCTATACAAGACAACCAGCACAATGTCCCAAATGCAATATGGCTGACTTGGAAGTCACCTATAGAACATGGCCACCAGCACAATGTCCCCCATGCAATATGGCTGACTTGGAAGTCATCTATACAACATGGCAACCAGCACAATGTCCCCCATGCAATATGGCTGACTTGGAAGTCACCTATACATTACAACCAGCACAATGTCCCCCAAGCAATATGGCTGACTTGGAAGTCACCTATACAAGACAACCAGCACAATGTCCCCCATGCAATATGGCTGACTTGGAAGTCACCTATAGGACATGGCCACCAGCACAATGTCCCCCATGCAATATGGCTGACTTGGAAGTCACCTATACAATACAACCAGCACAATGTCCCCCATGGAATATGGCTGACTTGGACGTCACCTATACAAAACAACCAGCACAATGTCCCCCAAGCAATATGGCTGACTTGGAAGTCACCTATAGAACATGGCCACCAGCACAATGTCCCCCAAGCAATATGGCTGACTTGGAAGTCACCTATAGAACATGGGAACCAGCACAATGTCCCCCATGCAATATGGCTGACTTGGAAGTCACCTATACAAGACAACCAGCACAATGTCCCCCATGCAATATGGCTGACTTGGAAGTCACCTATAGGACATGGCCACCAGCACAATGTCCCCCATGCAATATGGCTGACTTGGAAGTCACCTATACAATACAACCAGCACAATGTCCCCCATGCAATATGGCTGACTTGGACGTCACCTATACAAAACAACCAGCACAATGTCCCCCAAGCAATATGGCTGACTTGGAAGTCACCTATAGAACATGGCCACCAGCACAATGTCCCCCAAGCAATATGGCTGACTTGGAAGTCACCTATAGAACATGGGAACCAGCACAATGTCCCCCAAGCAATATGGCTGACTTGGAAGTCACCTATACAAGACAACCAGCACAATGTCCCCCATGCAATATGGCTGACTTGGAAGTCACCTATAGGACATGGCAACCAGCACAATGTCCCCCATGCAATATGGCTGACTTGGAAGTCACCTATAGAACATGGCCACCAGCACAATGTCCCCCAAGCAATATGGCTCACTTGGAAGTCACCTATACAATACAACCAGCACAATGTCCCCCATGCAATATGGCTGACTTGGAAGTCACTTATACAATACAACCAGCACAATGTCCCAAATGCAATATGGCTGACTTGGAAGTCATCTATAGAACATGGCCACCAGCACAATGTCCCCCATGCAATATGGCTGACTTGGAAGTCACCTATACAAGACAACCAGCACAATTTCCCCCATGCAATATGGCTGACTTGGAAGTCACCTATAGGACATGGCAAACAGCACAATGTCCCCCATGCAATATGGCTGACTTGGAAGTCACCTATACAATACAACCAGCACAATGTCCCCCATGCAATATGGCTGACTTGGAAGTCACCTATACAAGACAACCAGCACAATGTCCCCCATGCAATATGGCTGACTTGGAAGTCACCTATACAACATGGCCACCAGCACAATGTCCCCCATGCAATATGGCTGACTTGTAAGTCACCTATACATCATGGCAACCAGCACAATGTCCCCCAAGCAATATGGCTGACTTGGAAGTCACCTATAGAACATGGCCACCAGCACAATGTCCCCCAAGCAATATGGCTGACTTGGAAGTCACCTATAGAACATGGCAACCAGCACAATGTCCCCCAAGCAATATGGCTGACTTGGAAGTCACCTATACAAGACAACCAGCACAATGTCCCCCATGCAATATGGCTGACTTGGAAGTCACCTATAGGACATGGCAACCAGCACAATGTCCCCCATGCAATATGGCTGACTTGGAAGTCACCTATAGAACATGGCCACCAGCACAATGTCCCCCAAGCAATATGGCTCACTTGGAAGTCACCTATACAATACAACCAGCACAATGTCCCCCATGTAATATGGCTGACTTGGAAGTCACCTATACAATACAACCAGCACAATGTCCCAAATGCAATATGGCTGACTTGGAAGTCACCTATAGAACATGGCCACCAGCACAATGCCCCCATGCAATATGGCTGACTTGGAAGTCACCTATACAACATGGCAACAAGCACAATGTCCCCCATGCAATATGGCTGACTTGGAAGTCACCTATACAATACAACCAGCACAATGTCCCCCAAGCAATATGGCTGACTTGGAAGTCACCTATACAAGACAACCAGCACAATGTCCCCCATGCAATATGGCTGACTTGGAAGTCACCTATACAATACAACCAGCACAATGTCCCCCATGCAATATGGCTGATTTGGAAGTCACCTATACAACACAACCAGCACAATGTCCCCCATGCAATATGGCTGACTTGGAAGTCACCTATACAAGACAACCAGCACAATGTCCCAAATGCAATATGGCTGACTTGGAAGTCACCTATAGAACATGGCCACCAGCACAATGTCCCCCATGCAATATGGCTGACTTGGAAGTCACCTATACAACATGGCAACCAGCACAATGTCCCCCATGCAATATGGCTGACTTGGAAGTCACCTATACAATACAACCAGCACAATGTCCCCCAAGCAATATGGCTGACTTGGAAGTCACCTATACAAGACAACCAGCACAATGTCCCCCATGCAATATGGCTGACTTGGAAGTCACCTATAGGACATGGCCACCAGCACAATGTCCCCCATGCAATATGGCTGACTTGGAAGTCACCTATACAAGACAACCAGCACAATGTCCCCCATGCAATATCGCTGACTTGGAAGTCACCTATAGGACATGGCCACCAGCACAATGTCCCCCATGCAATATGGCTGACTTGGAAGTCACCTATACAAGACAACCAGCACAATGTCCCCCATGCAATATGGCTGACTTGGAAGTCACCTATACAATACAACCAGCACAATGTCCCCCATGCAATATGGCTGACTTGGAAGTCACCTATACAATACAACCAGCACAATGTCCCACAAGCAATATGGCTGACTTGGAAGTCACCTATACAAGACAACCAGCACAATGTCCCCCATGCAATATGGCTGACTTGGAAGTCACCTATAGGACATGGCCACCAGCACAATGTCCCCCATGCAATATGGCTGACTTGGAAGTCACCTATACAATACAACCAGCACAATGTCCCCCATGCAATATGGCTGACTTGGAAGTCACCTATACAAGACAACCAGCACAATGTCCCAAATGCAATATGGCTGACTTGGAAGTCAACTATAGAACATGGCCACCAGCACAATGTCCCCCATGCAATATGGCTGACTTGGAAGGCACCTATACAACATGGCAACCAGCACAATGTCCCCCATGCAATATGGCTGAATTGGAAGTCACCTATACAATACAACCAGCACAATGTCCCCCAAGCAATATGGCTGACTTGGAAGTCACCTATACAAGACAACCAGCACAATGTCCCCCATGCAATATGGCTGACTTGGAAGTCACCTATAGGACATGGCCACCAGCACAATGTCCCCCATGCAATATGGCTGACTTGGAAGTCACCTATACAATTCAACCAGCACAATGTCCCCCATGCAATATGGCTGACTTGGAAGTCACCTATAGAACATGGCCACCAGCACAATGTCCCCCAAGCAATATGGCTCACTTGGAAGTCACCTATACAATACAACCAGCACAATGTCCCCCATGCAATATGGCTGACTTGGAAGTCACTTATACAATACAACCAGCACAATGTCCCAAATGCAATATGGCTGACTTGGAAGTCACCTATAGAACATGGCCACCAGCACAATGTCCCCCATGCAATATGGCTGACTTGGAAGTCACCTATACAAGACAACCAGCACAATTTCCCCCATGCAATATGGCTGACTTGGAAGTCACCTATAGGACATGGCAAACAGCACAATGTCCCCCATGCAATATGGCTGACTTGGAAGTCACCTATACAAGACAACCAGCACAATGTCCCCCATGCAATATGGCTGACTTGGAAGTCACCTATACAACATGGCCACCAGCACAATGTCCCCCATGCAATATGGCTGACTTGTAAGTCACCTATACAACATGGCAACCAGCACAATGTCCCCCAAGCAATATGGCTGACTTGGAAGTCACCTATAGAACATGGCCACCAGCACAATGTCCCCCAAGCAATATGGCTGACTTGGAAGTCACCTATAGAACATGGCAACCAGCACAATGTCCCCCAAGCAATATGGCTGACTTGGAAGTCACCTATACAAGACAACCAGCACAATGTCCCCCATGCAATATGGCTGACTTGGAAGTCACCTATAGGACATGGCAACCAGCACAATGTCCCCCATGCAATATGGCTGACTTGGAAGTCACCTATAGAACATGGCCACCAGCACAATGTCCCCCAAGCAATATGGCTCACTTGGAAGTCACCTATACAATACAACCAGCACAATGTCCCCCATGCAATATGGCTGACTTGGAAGTCACCTATACAATACAACCAGCACAATGTCCCAAATGCAATATGGCTGACTTGGAAGTCACCTATAGAACATGGCCACCAGCACAATGCCCCCATGCAATATGGCTGACTTGGAAGTCACCTATACAACATGGCAACAAGCACAATGTCCCCCATGCAATATGGCTGACTTGGAAGTCACCTATACAATACAACCAGCACAATGTCCCCCAAGCAATATGGCTGACTTGGAAGTCACCTATACAAGACAACCAGCACAATGTCCCCCATGCAATATGGCTGACTTGGAAGTCACCTATACAATACAACCAGCACAATGTCCCCCATGCAATATGGCTGATTTGGAAGTCACCTATACAACACAACCAGCACAATGTCCCCCATGCAATATGGCTGACTTGGAAGTCACCTATACAAGACAACCAGCACAATGTCCCAAATGCAATATGGCTGACTTGGAAGTCACCTATAGAACATGGCCACCAGCACAATGTCCCCCATGCAATATGGCTGACTTGGAAGTCACCTATACAACATGGCAACCAGCACAATGTCCCCCATGCAATATGGCTGACTTGGAAGTCACCTATACAATACAACCAGCACAATGTCCCCCAAGCAATATGGCTGACTTGGAAGTCACCTATACAATACAACCAGCACAATGTCCCCCATGCAATATGGCTGACTTGGAAGTCACCTATAGGACATGGCCACCAGCACAATGTCCCCCATGCAATATGGCTGACTTGGAAGTCACCTATACAAGACAACCAGCACAATGTCCCCCATGCAATATCGCTGACTTGGAAGTCACCTATAGGACATGGCCACCAGCACAATGTCCCCCATGCAATATGGCTGACTTGGAAGTCACCTATACAAGACAACCAGCACAATGTCCCCCATGCAATATGGCTGACTTGGAAGTCACCTATACAATACAACCAGCACAATGTCCCCCATGCAATATGGCTGACTTGGAAGTCACCTATACAATACAACCAGCACAATGTCCCACAAGCAATATGGCTGACTTGGAAGTCACCTATACAAGACAACCAGCACAATGTCCCCCATGCAATATGGCTGACTTGGAAGTCACCTATAGGACATGGCCACCAGCACAATGTCCCCCATGCAATATGGCTGACTTGGAAGTCACCTATACAATACAACCAGCACAATGTCCCCCATGCAATATGGCTGACTTGGAAGTCACCTATACAAGACAACCAGCACAATGTCCCAAATGCAATATGGCTGACTTGGAAGTCAACTATAGAACATGGCCACCAGCACAATGTCCCCCATGCAATATGGCTGACTTGGAAGGCACCTATACAACATGGCAACCAGCACAATGTCCCCCATGCAATATGGCTGACTTGGAAGTCACCTATACAATACAACCAGCACAATGTCCCCCAAGCAATATGGCTGACTTGGAAGTCACCTATACAAGACAACCAGCACAATGTCCCCCATGCAATATGGCTGACTTGGAAGTCACCTATAGGACATGGCCACCAGCACAATGTCCCCCATGCAATATGGCTGACTTGGAAGTCACCTATACAATACAACCAGCACAATGTCCCCCATGCAATATGGCTGACTTGGAAGTCACCTATACAATACAACCAGCACAATGTCCCCCATGCAATATGGCTGACTTGGAAGTAACCTATAGAACATGGCCACCAGCACAATGTCCCCCATGCAATATGGCTGACTTTGAAGTCACCTATACAACATGGCAACCAGCACAATGTCCCCCATGCAATATGGCTGACTTGGAAGTCACCTATAGAACATGGCCACCAGCACAATGTCCCCCATGCAATATGGCTGACTTGGAAGTCACCTATACAACATGGCAACCAGCACAATGTCCCCCAAGCAATATGGCTGACTTGGAAGTCACCTATAGAACATGACCACCAGCACAATGTCCCCCAAGCAATATGGCTGACTTGGAAGTCACCTATAGAACATGGCAACCAGCACAATGTCCCCCAAGCAATATGGCTGACTTGGAAGTCACCTATACAAGACAACCAGCACAATGTGCCCCATGCAATATGGCTGACTTGGAAGTCACCTATAGGACATGGCAACCAGCACAATGTCCCCCATGCAATATGGCTGACTTGGAAGTCACCTATAGAACATGACCACCAGCACAATGTCCCCCAAGCAATATGGCTCACTTGGAAGTCACCTATACAATACAACCAGCACATTGTCCCCCATGCAATATGGCTGACTTGGAAGTCACCTATACAATACAACCAGCACAATGTCCAAAATGCAATATGGCTGCTTTGGAAGTCACCTATAGAACATGGCCACCAGCACAATGTCCCCCATGCAATATGGCTGACTTGGAAGTCACCTATACAACATGGCAACAAGCACAATGTCCCCCATGCAATATGGCTGACTTGGAAGTCACCTATACAATACAACCAGCACAATGTCCCCCAAGCAATATGGCTGACTTGGAAGTCACCTATACAAGACAACCAGCACAATGTCCCCCATGCAATATGGCTGACTTGGAAGTCACCTATACAATACAACCAGCACAATGTCCCCCATGCAATATGGCTGATTTGGAAGTCACCTATACAACACAACCAGCACAATGTCCCCCATGCAATATGGCTGACTTGGAAGTCACCTATACAAGACAACCAGCACAATGTCCCAAATGCAATATGGCTGACTTGGAAGTCACCTATAGAACATGGCCACCAGCACAATGTCCCCCATGCAATATGGCTGACTTGGAAGTCACCTATACAACATGGCAACCAGCACAATGTCCCCCATGCAATATGGCTGACTTGGAAGTCACCTATACAATACAACCAGCACAATGTCCCCCAAGCAATATGGCTGACTTGGAAGTCACCTATACAAGACAACCAGCACAATGTCCCCCATGCAATATGGCTGACTTGGAAGTCACCTATAGGACATGGCCACCAGCACAATGTCCCCCATGCAATATGGCTGACTTGGAAGTCACCTATACAAGACAACCAGCACAATGTCCCCCATGCAATATCGCTGACTTGGAAGTCACCTATAGGACATGGCCACCAGCACAATGTCCCCCATGCAATATGGCTGACTTGGAAGTCACCTATACAAGACAACCAGCACAATGTCCCCCATGCAATATGGCTGACTTGGAAGTCACCTATACAATACAACCAGCACAATGTCCCCCATGCAATATGGCTGACTTGGAAGTCACCTATACAATACAACCAGCACAATGTCCCACAAGCAATATGGCTGACTTGGAAGTCACCTATACAAGACAACCAGCACAATGTCCCCCATGCAATATGGCTGACTTGGAAGTCACCTATAGGACATGGCCACCAGCACAATGTCCCCCATGCAATATGGCTGACTTGGAAGTCACCTATACAATACAACCAGCACAATGTCCCCCATGCAATATGGCTGACTTGGAAGTCACCTATACAAGACAACCAGCACAATGTCCCAAATGCAATATGGCTGACTTGGAAGTCAACTATAGAACATGGCCACCAGCACAATGTCCCCCATGCAATATGGCTGACTTGGAAGGCACCTATACAACATGGCAACCAGCACAATGTCCCCCATGCAATATGGCTGACTTGGAAGTCACCTATACAATACAACCAGCACAATGTCCCCCAAGCAATATGGCTGACTTGGAAGTCACCTATACAAGACAACCAGCACAATGTCCCCCATGCAATATGGCTGACTTGGAAGTCACCTATAGGACATGGCCACCAGCACAATGTCCCCCATGCAATATGGCTGACTTGGAAGTCACCTATACAATACAACCAGCACAATGTCCCCCATGCAATATGGCTGACTTGGAAGTCACCTATACAATACAACCAGCACAATGTCCCCCATGCAATATGGCTGACTTGGAAGTAACCTATAGAACATGGCCACCAGCACAATGTCCCCCATGCAATATGGCTGACTTTGAAGTCACCTATACAACATGGCAACCAGCACAATGTCCCCCATGCAATATGGCTGACTTGGAAGTCACCTATAGAACATGGCCACCAGCACAATGTCCCCCATGCAATATGGCTGACTTGGAAGTCACCTATACAACATGGCAACCAGCACAATGTCCCCCAAGCAATATGGCTGACTTGGAAGTCACCTATAGAACATGACCACCAGCACAATGTCCCCCAAGCAATATGGCTGACTTGGAAGTCACCTATAGAACATGGCAACCAGCACAATGTCCCCCAAGCAATATGGCTGACTTGGAAGTCACCTATACAAGACAACCAGCACAATGTGCCCCATGCAATATGGCTGACTTGGAAGTCACCTATAGGACATGGCAACCAGCACAATGTCCCCCATGCAATATGGCTGACTTGGAAGTCACCTATAGAACATGACCACCAGCACAATGTCCCCCAAGCAATATGGCTCACTTGGAAGTCACCTATACAATACAACCAGCACAATGTCCCCCATGCAATATGGCTGACTTGGAAGTCACCTATACAATACAACCAGCACAATGTCCAAAATGCAATATGGCTGCTTTGGAAGTCACCTATAGAACATGGCCACCAGCACAATGTCCCCCATGCAATATGGCTGACTTGGAAGTCACCTATACAACATCTCAACCAGCACAATGTCCCCCATGCAATATGGCTGACTTGGAAGTCACCTATACAATACAACCAGCACAATGTCCCCCAAGCAATATGGCTGACTTGGAAGTCACCTATACAAGACAACCAGCACAATGTCCCCCATGCAATATGGCTGACTTGGAAGTCACCTATACAATACAACCAGCACAATGTCCCCCATGCAATATGGCTGATTTGGAAGTCACCTATACAACACAACCAGCACAATGTCCCCCATGCAATATGGCTGACTTGGAAGTCACCTATACAAGACAACCAGCACAATGTTCCAAACGCAATATGGCTGACTTGGAAGTCACCTATAGAACATGGCCACCAGCACAATGTCCCCCATGCAATATGGCTGACTTGGAAGTCACCTATACAACATGGCAACCAGCACAATGTCCCCCATGCAATATGGCTGACTTGGAAGTCACCTATACAAGACAACCAGCACAATGTCCCCCATGCAATATGGCTGACTTGGAAGTCACCTATAGGACATGGCAACCAGCACAATGTCCCCCAAGCAATATGGCTGACTTGGAAGTCACCTATACAAGACAACCAGCACAATGTCCCAAATGCAATATGGCTGACTTGGAATTCACCTATAGAACATGGCCACCAGCACAATGTCCCCCATGCAATATGGCTGACTTGGAAGTCACCTATACAACATGGCAACCAGCACAATGTCCCCCATGCAATATGGCTGACTTGGAAGTCACCTATACAATACAACCAGCACAATGTCCCCCATGCAATATGGCTGACTTGGAAGTCACTTATACAATACAACCAGCACAATGTCCCAAATGCAATATGGCTGACTTGGAAGTCAACTATAGAACATGGCCACCAGCACAATGTCCCCCATGCAATATGGCTGACTTGGAAGTCACCTATACAACATGGCAACCAGCACAATGTCCCCCATGCAATATGGCTGACTTGGAAGTCACCTATACAATACAACCAGCACAATGTCCCCCAAGCAATATGGCTGACTTGGAAGTCACCTATACAAGACAACCAGCACAATGTCCCCCATGCAATATGGCTGACTTGGAAGTCACCTATACAATACAACCAGCACAATGTCCCCCATGCAATATGGCTGATTTGGAAGTCACCTATACAACACAACCAGCACAATGTACCCCATGCAATATGGCTGACTTGGAAGTCACCTATACAAGACAACCAGCACAATGTCCCCCATGCAATATGGCTGACTTGGAAGTCACCTATAGAACATGGCCACCAGCACAATGTCCCCCATGCAATATGGCTGACTTTGAAGTCACCTATACAACATGGCAACCAGCACAATTTCCCCCATGCAATATGGCTGACTTGGAAGTCACCTATACAAGACAACCAGCACAATGTCCCCCATGCAATATGGCTGACTTGGAAGTCACCTATAGGACATGGCCACCAGCACAATGTCCCCCATGCAATATGGCTGACTTGGAAGTCACCTATACAATACAACCAGCACAATGTCCCCCATGCAATATGGCTGACTTGGAAGTAACCTATACAATACAACCAGCACAATGTCCCCCAAGCAATATGGCTGACTTGGAAGTCACCTATAGAACATGGCCTCCAGCACAATGCCCCCCAAGCAATATGGCTGACTTGGAAGTCACCTATAGATCATGGCAACCAGCACAATGTCCCCCAAGCAATATGGCTGACTTGGAAGTCACCTATACAAGACAACCAGCACAATGTCCCCCATGCAATATGGGTGACTTGGAAGTCACCTATAGGACATGGCAACCAGCACAATGTCCCCCATGCAATATGGCTGACTTGGAAGTCACCTATAGAACATGGCCACCAGCACAATGTCCCCCAAGCAATATGGCTCACTTGGAAGTCACCTATACAATACAACCAGCACAAAGTCCCCCATGCAATATGGCTGACTTGGAAGTCACCTATACAATACAACCAGCACAATGTCCCAAATGCAATATGGCTGACTTGGAAGTCACCTATAGAACATGGCCACCAGCACAATGTCCCCCATGCAATATGGCTGACTTGGAAGTCACCTATAGAACATGGCAACCAGCACAATGTCCCCCAAGCAATATGGCTGACTTGGAAGTCACCTATACAAGACAACCAGCACAATTTCCCCCATGCAATATGGCTGACTTGGAAGTCACCTATAGGACATGGCAACCAGCACAATGTCCCCCATGCAATATGGCTGACTTGGAAGTCACCTATACAATACAACCAGCACAATGTCCCCCATGAAATATGGCTGACTTGGAAGTCACCTATACAACATGGCAACCAGCACAATGTCCCCCATGCAATATGGCTGACTTGGAAGTCACCTATAGAACATGGCCACCAGCACAATGTCCCCCATGCAATATGGCTGACTTGGAAGTCACCTATACAACATGGCAACCAGCACAATGTCCCCCAAGCAATATGGGTGACTTGGAAGTCACCTATAGAACATGGCCACCAGCACAATGTCCCCCAACCAATATGGCTGACTTGGAAGTCACCTATACAACATGGCAACCAGCACAATGTCCCCCAAGCAATATGGCTGACTTGGAAGTCACCTATAGGACATGGCAACCAGCACAATGTCCCCCATGCAATATGGCTGACTTGGAAGTCACCTATAGAACATGGCCACCAGCACAATGTCCCCCAAGCAATATCGCTGACTTGGAAGTCACCTATACAACATGGCAACCAGCACAATGTCCCCCATGCAATATGGCTGACTTGGAAGTCACCTATACAATACAACCAGCACAATGTCCCCCATGCAATATGGCTGACTTGGAAGTCACCTATACAATACAACCAGCACAATGTCCCAAATGCAATATGGCTGACTTGGAAGTCACCTATAGAACATGGCAACCAGCACAATGTCCCCCAAGCAATATGGCTGACTTGGAAGTCACCTATACAAGACAACCAGCACAATGTCCCTAATGCAATATGTCTGACTTGGAAGTCACCTATAGGATATGGCAACCAGCACAATGTCCCCCATGCAATATGGCTGACTTGGAAGTCACCTATAGAACATGGCCACCAGCACAATGTCCCCCAAGCAATATGGCTCACTTTGAAGTCACCTATACAATACAACCAGCACAATGTCCCCCATGCAATATGGCTGACTTGGAAGTCACCTATACAATACAACCAGCACAATGTCCCAAATGCAATATGGCTGACTTGGAAGTCACCTATAGAACATGGCCACCAGCACAATGTCCCCCATGCAATATGGCTGACTTGGAAGTCACCTATAGAACATGGCAACCAGCACAATGTCCCCCAAGCAATATGGCTGACTTGGAAGTCACCTATACAAGACAACCAGCACAATTTCCCCCATGCAATATGGCTGACTTGGAAGTCACCTATAGGACATGGCAACCAGCACAATGTCCCCCATGCAATATGGCTGACTTGGAAGTCACCTATACAATACAACCAGCACAATGTCCCCAATGCAATATGGCTGACTTGGAAGTCACCTATACAACATGGCAACCAGCGTTCCCGGGGGGTCCTGGCCGGTCCCGGGCAGTCCCGGGCAGTCCGGGGTGGTCCCGGGCGGTCCGGGGCGGTCCAGGGCGGTCCGGGGCGGTCCCGGGCGGTCCCGTGCGGTCCCGGGCGGTCCGGGGCGGTCCGGGGCGGTCCCGGCGGTCCCGGGTGGTCCCGGGCGGTCCCGGGCGGTCTCGGGCGGTCCCGGGCAGTCCCGGGCGGTCCGAGGCGGTCCCGGGCGGTCTGGGGCGGTCCCGGGCGGTCTGGGGCGGTCCCGGGCGGTCCGGGGCGGTCCTGGGCGGTCCGGGGTGGTCCTGGGCGGTCCCGTGCGGTCCTGGGTGGTCCAGAACGGTCCGGACGGTCCCGGGCGTTCCCTGGCGGTCCCGGGCGGTTCCGGGCGGTCCCGGGCATTCCAGGGCGGTCCCGGGCGGTCCAGGGCGGTCCCTGCCGGTCCCGGGCGTTCCCGGGCGGTCCCGGGCGGTCCCGGGCGGTCCCCGGCGGTCCCGGGCGGTCCCGGGCGGTCCCGGGCGGTCTCGGGCGGTCCGGGGCGGTCCCGCGCGGTCCCGGGCTGTCCGGGGCGGTCCCGGGCAGTCCGGGGCAATCCCGGGTGGTCCGGGGTGGTCCCGGGCGGGCCAGGGCGGTCCGCGGCGGTCCCGGGCGGTCCCGGGCGGTAACGGGCGGTCCCGGGCGGTCCCGGGCGGTCCCGGGCGGTCCCGGGCGGTCCCGGGATGTCCGGGGTGGTCCCGGGCGGTCCCGGGCGGTCCCGGGCGGTCCCGGGCAGTCCCAGGCGGTCCCGGGCGGTGGCGGGCGGTCCCGGGCGGTCCCGGGCGGTCCGGGGTGGTCCCGGGCGGTCCGGGGCGGTCACGGGCGGTCCCGGGCGGTCCCGGGCGGTCCGGGGCGTTCCCGGGCGTTCCCGGGCGGTCCCGGGCGGTCCGGGGCGGTCCCGGGCGGTCCGGGGCGGTCCCGGGTGGTCCGGGGCGGTCCTGGGCGGTCCAGGGCGGTCCCGGGCAGTCCGGGGTGGTCCCGGGCGGTCCCGTGTGGTCCCGGGCGGTCCCGGACGGTCCGGACGGTCCCGGTCGGTCCCGGGCGGTCCCGGGCGGTCCCGGGCGGTCCCGGGCGGACCCGAGCATTCCATGGCGGTCCCGCGCGGTCCAGGGTGGTCCCGAGCGGTCCCGGGCGGTCCCGGGCGGTCCCGGGCGGTCCGGGGCGGTCCCGGGCGGTCCCGGGCGGTCCGGGGCGGTCCTGGGCGGTCCCGGGCTGTCCCGGGCGGTCTCGGGCGGTCCCGGGCGGTCCCGGGTGGTCCGGGGCGGTCCCGGGCGGTCTGGGGCGGTCCCGGGCGGTCTGGGGCGGTCCCGGGCGGTCCGGGGTGGTCCCGGGCGGTCCGGGGTGGTCCCAGGCGGTCCCGTGCGGTCCTGGGCGGTCCAGGACGGTCCGGACGGTCCCGGGCGTTCCCGGGCGGTCCCGGGCAGTTCCGGGCGGTCCCGGGCGTTCCAGGGCGGTCCCGGGCGGTCCAGGGCGGACCCTGCCAGTCCCGGGCGTTCCCGGGCGGTCCCGGGCGGTCCCGGGCGGTCCCGTGCGCTCCCGGGCGGTCCCGAGCGGTCCCGGGCGGTCCCGGGCGGTCCCGGGCGGTCCCGGGCTGTCCCGGGCGGTCCGGGGCGGTCCCGGGCGGTCCGAGGCGGTCCCGGGCGGTCCCGGGCGGTCCCGGGCGGTCCCGGGCGGTCCCGGGCAGTCCCGGGCAGTCCCGGGCGGTCCGGGGCGGTCCCCGGCGGTCCGGGGCGGTCCCGGGCGGTCCGGGGCGGTCCCGGGGGGTCCCGGGCGGTCCCGGGCGGTCCCGGGGGGTCCCGGGCGGTCCCGGGCAGTCCGGGGCGGTCCGGGGCGGTCCGGGGAGGTTCTGGGCGGTCCGGGGCGGTCCTGGGCGGTCCCGGGCGGTCCTGGGCGGTCCCGAGCGGTCCCGGGCGGTCCCGGGCGGTCCCGGGCGGTCCGGTGTGGTCCCGGGCCGTCCCGGGCGGTCCCGGGCGGTCCCGGGCGGTCGCGGGCGGTCCCAGGCGGTCCCGGGCGGTCCGGCGCGGTCCCGTGTGGTCCTGGGCGGTTCCGGGCGGTCCCGGGCGGTCCCGGGCGGTCCCGGGCGGTCCCGGGAGGTCCGGGGTGGTCCCAGGCGGTCCGGGGCGGTCAGGGGCGGTCCCGGGCGGTCCCGGGCGGTCCCGGGCGTTCCCGGGCGGTCCCGGGCGGTCCCGGGCGGTCCGGGGCGGTCCCGGGCGGTCCGGGGCGGTCCCGGGCGGTCCGGGGCGGTCCCGGGCGGTCCGGGGCGGTCCCGGGCGGTCCCGGGCGGTCTCGGGCGGTCCCGGGCGGTCCCGGGCGGTCCCGGGCGGTCCGGGGAGGTCCGGGGCGGTCCCGGGCGGTCCCGGGCGGTCCGGGGCGGTCATGGGCGGTCCGGGGCGGGCCCGGGCGGTCCGGGGCGGTCCCGGGCGGTCCAGGGCAGTCCCGGGCGGTCCCGGGCGGTCCCGGGCGATCCCGGGCAGTCCCGGGCGGTCCTGGGCGGTCCCGGGCGGTCCCGGGCGGTCCCGGGCGGTCCGGGGCGGTCCCGGGCGGTCCGGGGCAGTCCCGGGCGGTCCGGGGCGGTCCCGGGCGGTCCCGGGCGGTCCCGGGCGGTCCCGCGCGGTCCCGGGCGGTCCCGGGCGATCCCGGGCGGTCCTGGGCGGTCCCGGGCGGTCCCGGGCGGTCCCGGGCGGTTGTGGGCGGTCCCGGGCGGTCCCGGGCGGTCCGGGGCGGTCCCGGGCGGTCCCGGGCGATCCCGGGCGGTCCCGGGCGGTCCGGGGGCGGTCCCGGGCGGTCCGAGGCTGTCCCGGGCGTCCCGGGCGGTCCGGGGCGGTCCCGGGCGGTCCCGGGCGGTCCCGGGCGGTCCCGGGCGGTCCCGGGCGGTCCCGGGCGGTCCGCGGCGGTCAGGGGCGTTCCCGGGCGGTCCCGGGCGTTCCGGGGCGTTCCCGGGCGGTCCCGGGATGTCCGGGGTGGTCCCGGGCGGTCCCGGGCGGTCCCGGGCGGTCCCGGGCGGTCCCGGGCGGTCCCGGGCAGTCCCAGGCGGTCCCGGGCGGTCGCGGGCGGTCCCGGGCGGTCCCGGGCGGTCCGGGGCGGTCCAGTGCGGTCCCGGGTGGTTCCGGGCGGTCCCGGGCGGTCCCGGCGGTCCCGGGCGGTCCTGGGCGGTCCCGGGCGGTCCGGGGTGGTCCCGGGCGGTCCGGGGCGGTCACGGGCGGTCCCGGGCGGTCCCGGGCGGTCCGGGGCGTTCCCGGGCGTTCCCGGGCGGTCCCGGGCGGTCCGGGGCGGTCCCGGGCGGTCCGGGGCGGTCCCGGGCGGTCCGGGGCGGTCCTGGGCGGTCCAGGGCGGTCCCGGGCGGTCCGGGGTGGTCCCGGGCGGTCCCGTGTGGTCCCGGGCGGTCCCGGACGGTCCGGACGGTCCCGGTCGGTCCCGGGCGGTCCCGGGCGGTCCCGGGCGGTCCCGGGCGGACCCGAGCATTCCATGGCGGTCCCGCGCGGTCCAGGGTGGTCCCGAGCGGTCCCGGGCGGTCCCGGGCGGTCCCGGGCGGTCCGGGGCGGTCCCGGGCGGTCCCGGGCGGTCCGGGGCGGTCCTGGGCGGTCCCGGGCTGTCCCGGGCGGTCTCGGGCGGTCCCGGGCAGTCCCGGGTGGTCCGGGGCGGTCCCGGGCGGTCTGGGACGGTCCCGGGCGGTCTGGGGCGGTCCCGGGCGGTCCGGGGCGGTCCCGGGCGGTCCGGGGTGGTCCCAGGCGGTCCCGTGCGGTCCTGGGCGGTCCAGGACGGTCCGGACGGTCCCGGGCGTTCCCGGGCGGTCCCGTGCAGTTCCGGGCGGTCCCGGGCGTTCCAGGGCGGTCCCGGGCGGTCCAGGGCGGACCCTGCCAGTCCCGGGCGTTCCCGGGCGGTCCCGGGCGGTCGCGGGCGGTCCCGTGCGCTCCCGGGCGGTCCCGAGCGGTCCCGGGCGGTCCCGGGCGGTCCGGGGCGGTCCCGGGCGGTCCCGGGCGGTCCGGGCCGGTGCTGGGCGGTCCCGGGCTGTCCCGGGCGGTCTCGGGCGGTCCCGGGCGGTCCCGGGTGGTCCGGGGCGGTCCCGTGCGGTCCGGGGCGGTCCCGGGTGGTCTGGGGCGGTCCCGGGCGGTCCAGGGCGGTCCCGGGCGGTCCGGGGTGGTCCCAGGCGGTCCCGTGCGGTCCTGGGCGGTCCAGGACGGTCCGGACGGTCCCGGGCATTCCCGGGCGGTCCCGGGCAGTTCCGGGCGGTCCCGGGCATTCCAGGGCGGTCCCGGGCGGTCCAGGGCGGTCCCTGCCAGTCCCGGGCGTTCCCGGGCGGTCCCGGGCAGTCCCGGGCGGTCCCGTGCGCTCCCGGGCGGTCCCGAGCGGTCCCGGGCGGTCCAGGGCGGTCCCGGGCGGTCCCGGGCTGTCCCGGGCGGTCCGGGGCGGTCCCGGGCGGTCCGGGGCGGTCCGGGGCGGTTCCGGGCGGTCCCGGGCGGTCCGGGGCGGTCCCGGGCGGACCTGGGCGGTCACGGGCGGTCCGGGGCGGTCCCGGTCGGTCCGGGGCGGTCGCAGGCGGTCCGGGCCGGTCCCGGCCGGTCCGGGGCGTTCCAGGGCGGTCCCGGGCGGTCCCGGGCGGTCCCTGGCGGTCCCGGTCGGTCCGGGGCGGTCCCGGGCGGTCCGGGGCAGTCCCGGGCGGTCCGGGGCGGTCCCGGGCGGTCCCGGGCGGTCCCGGGCGGTCCCGCGCGGTCCCGGGCGGTCCCGGGCGATCCCGGGCGGTCCTGGGCGGTCCCGGGCGGTCCCGGGCGGTCCCGGGCGGTTGTGGGCGGTCCCGGGCGGTCCCGGGCGGTCCGGGGCGTTCCCGGGCGGTCCCGGGCGATCCCGGGCGGTCCCGGGCGGTCCGGGGCGGTCCCGGGCGGTCCGAGGCTGTCCCGGGCGTCCCGGGCGGTCCGGGGCGGTCCCGGGCGGTCCCGGGCGGTCCCGGGCGGTCCCGGGCGTCCCGGGCGGTCCGGGTGGTCCCGGGCGGTCCGCGGCGGTCAGGGGCGGTCCCGGGCGGTCCCGGGCGGTCCGGGGCGTTCCCGGGCGTTCCCGGGCGGTCCCGGGCGGTCCGGGGCGGTCCCGGGCGGTCCGGGGCGGTCCCGGGCGGTCCGGGGCGGTCCTGGGCGGTCCAGGGCGGTCCCTGGCGGTCCGGGGCGGTCCCGGGCGGTCCCGTGTGGTCCCGGGCGGTCCCAGACGGTCCGGACGGTCCCGGTCGGTCCCGGGCAGTCCCGGGCGGTCCCGGGCGGTCCCGGTCGGACCCGAGCATTCCTGGCGGTCCCGGGCGGTCCAGGGTGGTCCCGGGCGGTCCCGGGCGGTCCCAGGCGGTCCCGGGCGGTCCGGGCGGTCCCGGGGCGGTCCCGGGCGGTCCTGGCCGGTCCTGGGCGGTCCCGGGCTGTCGCGGGTGGTCTCGGGCGGTCCCGGGCGGTCCCGGGTGGTCCGGGGCGGTCCCGTGCGGTCCGGGGCGGTCCCGGGCGGTCTGGGGCGGTCCCGGGCGGTCCGGGGCGGTCCCGGGCGGTCCGGGGTGGTCCCAGGCGGTCCCGTGCGGTCCTGGGCGGTCCAGGACGGTCCGGACGGTCCCGGGCGTTCCCGGGCGGTCCCGGGCAGTTCCGGGCGGTCCCGGGCGTTCCAGGGCGGTCCCGGGCGGTCCAGGGCGGTCCCTGCCAGTCCCGGGCGTTCCCGGGCGGTCCCGGGCGGTCCCGGGGCGGTCCCGTGCGCTCCCGGGCGGTCCCGAGCGGTCCCGGGCGGTCCAGGGCGGTCCCGGGCGGTCCCGGGCTGTCCCGGGCGCTCCGGGGCGGTCCCGGGCGGTCCGGGGCGGTCCGGGGCGGTCCCGGGCGGTCCCGGGCGGTCCGGGGCGGTCCCGGGCGGACCTGGGCGGTCACGGGCGGTCCGGGGCGGTCCCGGTCGGTCCGGGGCGGTCGCAGGCGGTCCGGGCCGGTCCCGGCCGGTCCGGGGCGTTCCAGGGCGGTCCCGGGCGGTCCGGGGCGGTCCCGGGCGGTCCCGGGCGGTCCCGGGCGGTCCCGGGCGGTCCCGGGCAGTCCCGGGCGGTCCCGGGCGGTCCGGGGCGGTCCCGGGCGGTCCGGGGCGGTCCCGGGCGGTCCAGGGCGGTCCCAGGGGGTCCCGGGCGGTCCCGGGCGGTCCCGGGGGTCCTGGGCGGTCCCGGGCAGTCCGGGGCGGTCCGGGGCGGTCCCGGGAGGTTCCGGGCGGTCTGGGGCGGTCCCGGGCGGTCCGGGGCTGTCCCGGGCGGTCCCGGGCGGTCCTGGGCGGACCCGGGCGGTCCCGGGCGGTCCCGGGCGGTCCCGGGCGGTCCGGGGTGGTCCCGGGCGGTCCCGGGCGGTCCCGGGCGGTCCCGGGCGGTCGCGGGAGGTCCTGGGCGGTCCCGGGCGGTCCGGCGCGGTCCCGTGTGGTCCCGGGCGGTTCCGGGCGGTCCCAGGCGGTCCGGGCGGTCCCGGGCGGTCCCGGGCGGTCCGGTGTGGTCCCAGGCGGTCCGGGGCGGTCAGGGGCGGTCCCGGGCGGTCCCGGGCGGTCCGGGGCGTTCCCGGCCGGTCCCGGGCGGTCCCGGGTGGTCCAGGGCGGTCCCGGGCGGTCCGGGGCGGTCCCGGGCGGTCCGGGGCGGTCTCGGGCGGTCCGGGGCGGTCCCGGGCGGTCCCGGGCGGTCCCGGGCGGTCCCGGGCGGTCCCGGGCGGTCCCGGGCGGTCCCGGGCGGTCCGGGGAGGTCCGGGGCGGTCCCGGGCGTTCCCGGGCGGTCCGGGGCGGTCATGGGCGGTCCGGGGCGGTCCCGGGCGGTCCGGGGCGGTCCCGGGCGGTCCGGGGCAGTCCCGGGCGGTCCCGTGTGGTCCCGGGCGATCCCGGGTGGTCCCGGGCGGTCCCGGGCGGTCCCGGGCGGTCCCGGGCGGTCCCGGGCGGTCCGGGGCGGTCCCGGGCGGTCCGGGGCAGTCCCGGGCGGTCCGGGGCGGTCCCGGGCGGTTCCGGGCGGTCCCGGGCGGTCCCGGGCGGTCCCGGGCGATCCCGGGCGGTCCTGGGCGGTCCCGGGCGGTCCCGGGCGGTCCCGGGCGGTTGCGGGCGGTCCCGGGCGGTCCCGGGCGGTCCGGGGCGGTCCCGGGCAGTCCCGGGCGATCCCGGGCGGTCCCGGGCGGTCCGGGGCGGTCCCGGGCGGTCCGAGGCGGTCCCGGGTGGTCCCGGGCGGTCCGGGGCGGTCCCGGGCGGTCCCGGGCGGTCCCGGGCGGTCCCGGGCGGTCCCGGGCGGTCCGGAGAGGTCCGGGGCGGTCCCGGGCGGTCCCGGGCGGTCTGGGGTGGTCATGGGCGGTCCGGGATCCCGGGCGGTCCGGGGCGGTCCCGGGCGGTCCGGGGCAGTCCCGGGCGGTCCGGGGCGGTCCCGGGCGGTCCGGGCGGTCCCGGGCGGTCTGGGGCAGTCCCGAGCGGTCCCGGGCGGTCCCGGGCGATCCCGGGCGTGCCTGGGCGGTCCCGGGCGGTCCCGGGCGGTCCCGGGCGGTCCGGGGCGGTCCCGGGCGGTCCCGGGCGGTCCCGGGCAGTCCCGGGCGGTCCCGGGCGGTTGCGGGCGTTCCCGGGCAGTCCGGGCGGTCCCGGGCGGTCCCGGGCGGTCCCCAGCGATCCCGGGCGGTCCCAGGCGGTCCCAGGCGGTCCCGGGCGGTCCCGGGCGGTCCCGGGCGGTCCCGGGCGGTCTCCTGGCGGTCCGGGGTGGGCCGGGGCGGTCCCGGGCGGTCCCGGGCGGTCTGGGGTGGTCCCGGGCGGTCCCGAGCGGTCCCGGGCGGTCCCGGGCGGTCCCGGACGGTCCGGACGGTCACGGGCGGTCCCGGGCGGTCCCGGGCGGTCCCGGGCAGTCCCGGGCGGTCCGGGGCGTTCCAGGGCGATCCCGGGAGGTCACGGGCGGTCCCGGGCTGACCCGGGCGGCCCGGGCGGTCCCAGCCAGTCCCGCGCGGTCCCGGGCAGTCCAGGGTGGTCCCGGGCGGTCCGGGGCGGTCCGGGCGGTCCGGGGCGGTCCCGGCGGTCCGGGGCGGTCCGGGGGCGTTCCAGGGCGGTCCCGGGAGGTCACGGGCGGTCCCGGGCTGTCCCGGGCGGCCCGGGCGGTCCCAGCCAGTCCCGGGCGGTCCCGGGCAGTCCGGGGTGGTCCCGGGCGGTCTCCTGGCGGTCCCGGGTGGGCCGGGGCGGTCCCGGGCGGTCCCGGGCGGTCTGGGGTGGTCCCGGGCGGTCCCGAGCGGTCCCCGGGCGGTCCCGGGCGGTCCCGGACGGTCCGGACGGTCCCGGACGGTCCCGGGCGGTCCCGGGCGGTCCGGGGCGGTCCCGGGCGGTCCCGGGCGGTCCCGGGCGGTCCCGGGCGGACCCGGGCAAGTCCCGGGCGGTCCCGGGCGGTCCGGGGCGGTCCCGGGCGGTCCGGGGCGGTCCCGGGCGGTCCGGGGCGGTCCCGGGGGGTCCCGGGTGGTCCCGGGCGGTCCCGGGGGGTCCCGGGCGGTCCCGGGCAGTCCGGGGCGGTCCGGGGCGGTCCCGGGAGGTTCTGGGCGGTCCGGGGCGGTCCCGGGCGGTCCGGGGCGGTCCCAGGCGGTCCCGGGCGGTCCTGGGCGGTCCCGGGCGGTCCCGGGCGATCCCGGGCGGTCCCGGGCGGTCGCGGGCGGTCCCGGGCGGTCCCGGGCGGTCCGGCGCGGTCCCGTGTGGTCCCGGGCGGTTCCGGGCGGTCCCGGGCGGTCCCGGGCAGTCCCGGGCGGTCCCGGGCGGTCCGGGGTGGTCCCAGGCGGTCCGGGGCGGTCAGGGGCGGTCCCGGGCGGTCCCGGGCGGTCCGGGGCGTTCCCGGGCGGTCCCGGGCGGTCCCGGGCGGTCCAGGGCGGTCCGGGCGGTCCGGGGCGGTCCCGGGCGGTCCGGGGCGGTTCCGGGCGGTCCCGGGCGGTCCCAGGCGGTCCCGGGCGGTCCCGGGCGGTCCCGGGCGGTCCGGGGAGGTCCGGGGCGGTCCCGGGCGGTTCCGGGCGGTCCGGGGCGGTCATGGGCGGTCCGGGGCGGTCCCGGGCAGTCCGGGGCGGTCCCGGGCGGTCCGGGGCAGTCCGGGCGCTCCCGGGCGGTCACAGGCGATCCCGGGCAGTCCCGGGCGGTCCTGGGCAGTCCCGGGCGGTCCCGGGCGGTCCCGGGCGGTCCGGGGCGGTCCCGGGCGGTCCGGGGCAGTCCCGGGCGGTCCGGGGCGGTCCCGGGCGCTCCCGGGCGGTCCCGGGCGGTCCCGCGCGGTCCCGGGCCGGTCCCGGGCGATCCCGGGCGGTCCCGGGCGGTTGTGGGCGGTCCCGGGCGGTCCGGGCGGTCCGGGGCGGTCCCGGGCGGTCCCGGGCGATCCCGGGCGGTCCCGGGCGGTCCGGGGCGGTCCCGGGCGGTCCGTGGCTGTCCCGGGCGGTCCCGGGCGGTCCGGGGCGGTCCCGGGTGGTCCCGGGCGGTCCCGGGCGGTCCCGGGCGGTCCCGGGCGGTCCGGGGTGGTCCCGGGCGGTCCGGGGCGGTCAGGGGCGGTCCCGGGCGGTCCCGGGCGGTCCGGGGCGTTCCCGGGCGTTCCCGGGCGGTCCCGGGTGGTCCGGGGCGGTCCCCGGGCGGTCCGGGGCGGTCCCGGGCGGTCCGGGGCGGTCCTGGGCGGTCCAGGGCGGTCCCGGGCGGTCCGGGGCGGTCCCGGGCGGTCCCGTGTGGTCCGGGGCGGTCCCGGGCGGTCCGGGGCAGTCCCGGGCGGTCCGGGCGGTCCCGGGCGCTCCCGGGCGGTCCCGGGCGGTCCCGCGCGGTCCCGGGCGGTCCCGGGCGATCCCGGGCGGTCCTCGGCGGTCCCGGGCGGTCCCGGGCGGTCCCGGGCGGTTGTGGGCGGTCCCGGGCGGTCCCGGGCGGTCCGGGGCGGTCCCGGGCGGTCCCGGGCGATCCCGGGCGGTCCCGGGCGGTCCGGGGCGGTCCCGGGCGGTCCGAGGCTGTCCCGGGCGGTCCCAGGCGGTCCGGGGCGGTCCCGGGTGGTCCCGGGCGGTCCCGGGCGGTCCCGGGCGGTCCCGGGCGGTCCGGGGTGGTCCCGGGCGGTCCGGGGCGGTCAGGGGCGGTCCCGGGCGGTCCCGGGCGGTCCGGGGCGTTCCCGGGCGTTCCCGGGGCGGTCCCGGGCGGTCCGGGGCGGTCCCGGGCGGTCCGGGGCGGTCCCGGGCGGTCCGGGGCGGTCCTGGGCGGTCCAGGGCGGTCCCGGGCGGTCCGGGGCGGTCCCGGGCGGTCCCGTGTGGTCCCGGGCGGTCCCGGACGGTCCGGACGGTCCCGGTCGGTCCCGGGCGGTCCCGGGCGGTCCCGGGCGGTCCCGGGCGGACCCGAGCATTCCTGGCGGTCCCGGGCGGTCCAGGGTGGTCCCGGGCGGTCCCGGGCGGTCCCGGGCGGTCCCGGGCGGTCCGGGGCGGTCCCGGGCGGTCCTGGGCGGTCCGGGCCGGTCCTGGGCGGTCCCGGGCTGTCCCGGGCGGTCTCGGGCGGTCCCGGGCGGTCCCGGGTGGTCTGGGGCGGTCCCGTGCGGTTCGGGGCGGTCCCGGGCGGTCTGGGGCGGTCCCGGGCGGTCCGGGGAGGTCCCGGGCGGTCCGGGGTGGTCCCAGGCGGTCCCGTGCGGTCCTGGGCGGTCCAGGACGGTCCGGACGGTCCCGGGCGTTCCCGGGTGGTCCCGGGCAGTTCCGGGCGGTCCCGGGCGTTCCAGGGCGGTCCCGGGCGGTCCAGGGCGGTCCCTGCCAGTCCCGGGCGTTCCCGGGCGGTCCCGGGCGGTCCCGGGCGGTCCCGTGCGCTCCCGGGCGGTCCCGAGCGGTCCCGGGCGGTCCAGGGCGGTCCCAGGCGGTCCCGGGCTGTCCCGGGCGGTCCGGGGCGGTCCCGGGCGGTCCGGGGCGGTCCGGGGCGGTCCCGGGCAGTCCCGGGCGGTCCGGGGCGGTCCGGGCGGACCTGGGCGGTCCCGGGCGGTCCGGGGCGGTCCCGGTCGGTCCGGGGCGGTCGCAGGCGGTCCAGGCCGGTCCCGGCCGGTCCGGGGCATTCCAGGGCGGTCCCGGGCGGTCCGGGGCGGTCCCCGGGCGGTCCCGGGCGGTCCCGGGCGGTCCCGGGCGGTCCCGAGCAGTCCCGGGCGGTCCCGGGCGGTCCGGGGCGGTCCCGGGCGGTCCGGGGCGGTCCCGGGCGGTCCAGGGCGGTCCCAGGGGGTCCCGGGCGGTCCCGGGCGGTCCCGGGGGGTCCCGGGCGGTCCCGGGGCAGTCCGGGGCGGTCCGGGGCGGTCCCGGAGGTTCCGGGTGGTCTGGGGCGGTCCCGGGCGGTCCGGGGCGGTCCCGGGCGGTCCCAGGCGGTCCTGGGCGGACCCGGGCGGTCCCGGGCGGTCCCGGGCGGTCCCGGGCGGTCCGGGGTGGTCCCGGGCGGTACCGGGCGGTCCTGGGCGGTCCCGGGCGGTCGCGGGAGGTCCCGGGCGGTCCCGGGCGGTCCGGCGCGGTCCCGTGTGGTCCCGGGCGGTTCTGGGCGGTCCCAGGCGGTCCCGGGCGGTCCCGGGCGTCCCGGGCGGTCCGGGTGGTCCCAGGCGGTCCGGGGCGGTCAGGGGTGGTCCCGGGCGGTCCCGGGCGGTCCGGGGCGTTCCCGGGCGGTCCCGGGCGGTCCGGGGCGTTCCCGGGCGGTCCCGGGCGGTCCCGGGCGGTCCAGGGCGGTCCCGGGCGGTCCGGGCGGTCCCGGGCGGTCCGGGGCGGTTCCGGGCGGTCCCGGGCGGTCCAGGGCGGTCCCGGGCGGTCTGGGGCGGTCCCGGGCGGTCCGGGGCGGTTCCGGGCGGTCCCGGGCGGTCCCAGGCGGTCCCGGGCGGTCCCGGGCGGTCCCGGGCGGTCCGGGGAGGTCCGGGGCGGTCCCGGGCGGTTCCGGGCGGTCCGGGGCGGTCATGGGCGGTCCGGGGCGGTCCCGGGCAGTCCGGGGCGGTCCCGGGCGGTCCGGGGCAGTCCGGGCGCTCCCGGGCGGTCACGGGCGATCCCGGGCAGTCCCGGGCGGTCCTGGGCAGTCCCGGGCGGTCCCGGGCGGTCCCGGGCGGTCCGGGGCGGTCCCGGGCGGTCCGGGGCAGTCCCGGGCGGTCCGGGGCGGTCCCGGGCGCTCCCGGGCGGTCCCGGGCGGTCCCGCGCGGTCCCGGGCGGTCCCGGGCGATCCCGGGCGGTCCTCGGCGGTCCCGGGCGGTCCCGGGCGGTCCCGGGCGGTTGTGGGCGGTCCCGGGCGGTCCCGGGCGGTCCGGGGCGGTCCCGGGCGGTCCCGGGCGATCCCGGGCGGTCCGGGCGGTCCGGGGCGGTCCCGGGCGGTCCGAGGCTGTCCCGGGCGGTCCCGGGCGGTCCGGGGCGGTCCCCGGGTGGTCCCGGGCGGTCCCGGGCGGTCCCGGGCAGTCCCGGGCGGTCCGGGGTGGTCCCGGGCGGTCCGGGGCGGTCAGGGGCGGTCCCGGGCGGTCCCGGGCGGTCCGGGGCGTTCCCGGGCGTTCCCGGGCGGTCCCGGGTGGTCCGGGGCGGTCCCGGGCGGTCCGGGGCGGTCCCGGG
The DNA here is from genome assembly GCF_048934315.1 of Petromyzon marinus. Taxonomy (NCBI): domain Eukaryota; kingdom Metazoa; phylum Chordata; class Hyperoartia; order Petromyzontiformes; family Petromyzontidae; genus Petromyzon; species Petromyzon marinus. The sequence continues at coordinate 1,359 of NW_027422684.1, read as the reverse complement.
CGGTCCGGGGCGGTCCTGGGCGGTCCAGGGCGGTCCCGGGCGGTCCGGGGCGGTCCCGGGCGGTCCCGTGTGGTCCGGGGCGGTCCCGGGCGGTCCGGGGCAGTCCCGGGCGGTCCGGGGCGGTCCCGGGCGCTCCCGGGCGGTCCCGGGCGGTCCCGCGCGGTCCCGGGCGGTCCCGGGCGATCCCGGGCGGTCCTCGGCGGTCCCGGGCCGTCCCGGGCGGTCCCGGGCGGTTGTGGGCGGTCCCGGGCGGTCCCGGGCGGTCCGGGGCGGTCCCGGGCGGTCCCGGGCGATCCCGGGCGGTCCCGGGCGGTCCGGGGCGGTCCCGGGCGGTCCGAGGCTGTCCCGGGCGGTCCCGGGCGGTCCGGGGCGGTCCCGGGTGGTCCCGGGGCGGTCCCAGGCGGTCCCGGGCGGTCCCGGGCGGTCCGGGGTGGTCCCGGGCGGTCCGGGGCGGTCAGGGGCGGTCCCGGGCGGTCCCGGGCGGTCCGGGGCGTTCCCGGGCGTTCCCGGGCGGTCCCGGGCGGTCCGGGGCGGTACCGGGCGGTCCGGGGCGGTCCCGGGCGGTCCGGGGCGGTCCTGGGCGGTCCAGGGCGGTCCCGGGCGGTCCGGGGCGGTCCCGGGCGGTCCCGTGTGGTCCCGGGCGGTCCCGGACGGTCCGGACGGTCCCGGTCGGTCCCGGGCGGTCCCGGGCGGTCCCGGGCGATCCCGGGCGGACCCGAGCATTCCTGGCGGTCCCGGGCGGTCCAGGGTGGTCCCGGGCGGTCCCGGGCGGTCCCGGGCGGTCCCGGGCGGTCCGGGGCGGTCCCGGGCGGTCCCGGGCGGTCCGGGCCGGTCCTGGGCGGTCCCGGGCTGTCCCGGGCGGTCTCGGGCGGTCCCGGGCGGTCCCGGGTGGTCTGGGGCGGTCCCGTGCGGTCCGGGGCGGTCCCGGGCGGTCTGGGGCGGTCCCGGGCGGTCCGGGGAGGTCCCGGGCGGTCCGGGGTGGTCCCAGGCGGTCCCGTGCGGTCCTGGGCGGTCCAGGACGGTCCGGACGGTCCCGGGCGTTCCCGGGCGGTCCCTGGGCAGTTCCGGGGCGGTCCCGGGCGTTCCAGGGCGGTCCCGGGCGGTCCAGGGGCGGTCCCTGCCAGTCCCGGGCGTTCCCGGGCGGTCCCGGGCGGTCCCGGGCGGTCCCGTGCGCTCCCGGGCGGTCCCGAGCGGTCCCGGGCGGTCCCGGGCGGTCCCAGGCGGTCCCGGGCTGTCCCGGGCGGTCCGGGGCGGTCCCGGGGCGGTCCGGGGCGGTCCGGGGCGGTCCGGGCGGTCCGCGGGCGGTCCGGGGCGGTCCCGGGCGGACCTGGGCGGTCCGGGCGGTCCCGGGGCGGTCCC